>NC_048312.1:16728051-17060390 GCF_013100865.1 Trachemys scripta elegans
ATATATATATATATATATATATATATATATATATATATATAAAATCCTTATATTTATTGTTACATTATGGACAAATAAATGATTTTCTTAAAGAATATGTTGCAATGTCTTTGCTTAACTTAATTTACGTGCACAGTCTGTGCTTACTGAAAGCCTCATCCTAGTGGTCATCAGTTAAAAGTGGGGCCTTTTTATTCTAATGTTTCTGTTGGTGGGATGCTGATTGGTATGGAAACTAAAAACAGTCACCAAACAAATTTAAATGCCTTGAACATGGAGTCACAAACATATCTCCCAGCTGCCTAATCTCTATAGTTATTAGCCCCTGAAAACGTTAATGGATTTCTAGCTTTCCAGCACAGCAGGGTGACCTTGTTTTATTTTAAATTTAAAACAAAGGAACTCCTTACGCGCTGTAGCTGTGATTTCAAATGTTCTCATGGCTTGCCCAGGTAATGAGAGCTACCAGATTGGCTCAGATGTGTGTTGATGATGATGTGCCTTCAAGATGCATGCTAAGAGGAAACTCCCTTGAAACACTGGGAAGTCAAAGGATTAAACAAAGCATTTATTTACCTTGTTTACAAAGCCAAAATAAAATGGATTATAGTGAAACTGCATTACAGCAAAACTAACTAGTTGATATGGGTAGTGCTAGGAGAAAACATGTTGCAAAGGAAATTAGGAATTAACTTTAGTAGAACATTGTTATAGCTCATGCGATGAACTTCTGTCCATCAGAGGAGAAAGAACCACATTGTCCGGCTTCAATCTCAACTTCCTTTTATCTCTTTAGTCTGCTCTCCTTGGTAAGAAGTTCCCACTTAGGTATTACCTGACGATCAGACCTCTAACTGGTTAGTTTAAAATTAATTCTCGTATGGATTCTGCCCTTGGAGTGGCCTTGAAAAGAATATTGTCACGTAGCTGTATTAAAGGCCTTTTCACTCTCACAAAGTTGATCTCCTGGGGTTTCACTGTAGCCTTTAGCTTTGTAATAACGAACAACTCCCTTTGTCACCACTTGAATTCAAGTGGTTCAAAAGCAACAAGGCAAGCATCATTCTGGACCCATTGGTCTTAGTTTCAACATCAAATTTTAATCCTATGTCAAATTAAAATAGAGAAAAGAATAACAGAACAGGCACATCTTGATGCACCTAGGCTAGTCTTTAAACCTGGGGATTCAGTATACTGCATTATTTAGGCTGCCTCTACACTACAAGCAATTGCTGTGAGTCCCCTGCTTGGGTATGCACACTTGTGGTAGCTAGCATGAGTGGAGCAGTGGAGCCAGGCTACCCAGGTAGCAGCAATGGAGGCCTGGCTGTTGCTCTAGAGTGTGTGTGTATTGCTTAGAATAAGAGAGGTCCCAGGTTCAAATCCTATCTAAATTGGCCTTTTTTTTTAAATGAGCCCAGTTGGCTCAATTGACAAAGGGTCAGGGTTTTAATCTGAGGGGTCCAGGGTTCAAGTCCCTGTTCAGAGGGTATCTTTTCTAGGAGTTCTTTTGGCGAAAGTTCATGGCTTATCTTATACGGGCGGTCAGACTAGATGATCACAATGGTTCCCTCTGGCCTTGGAATGTATTAATCTCGGACTCAGCAGTCCATCCCTATTCAGCAATGCACTTATGCACATGCTTAAGTCTCAATGCAACCAATAAACCTAAAGTTAACATTAACCATTGACTTAAACACATGCTTAAGTGTGGTGTTAAATAGGAATAGACTTAAGCTTAAGAGCAGCCTTTAATTAATGTTCACAAACATAAGAAGCACAGTGGACAGCCAGGCATCCAACTCAAGGCCGGCAACAAAATGTGCCCATATTGGCCTAATTCAGGGATTTTTGAAATAAAACTCCTCTCTCCAAGCTTACGTCACACGTAGCTGCTTTATTTGTATCACACCCATTGCCTGCTCTTTCAGACTCGGTGCTCGCTGTGTTAAGATAACTTTTGTTTTTAGCTTTGCATACAAGAATTTTCTAATGGTGCTCCAGCAAAAAGCCACAACATACACACATGCAGTGGTTCTAGCGCCAAATTTAAATTATATTGGGTGGATTAAAAACCAGCGGTTTTTGGAAGGCAGCACATACAGGTTCTGGTGTAATTACTTTAATTGGTTAAAAATTTTGAGCATTTCTGTCCATTAAATGTCAGCTGGCTAATTATATTTCCATCGCAGCACTCAGTCAATATTGTCAGCTCTTCTTAGTTCTAATCCTCTCCATTGAAGTTTGATGGGCCAGGTGAAATATTGCTTTCAGCACCTTATTGTAGCCCTTGTCAGTCATCTTGCCTTGAGAAACATGCACGTTAAAAAGGCCCTGGCAATGTTGTGGTATTATGCATCAGATTTAACAGTATTTAATCTTGTGTACGCCTTAAGACAACATCGTTCAGTCTACTGGTGCTCTGTAGCCCTGGATGGGACCCTACTTGTTGGGGGAACAAAGGAAAATGATCGAATCGTTAATGGGTATAATGAAACCCTTAAGACATGTCAGCATGCAGGCAGGATAGTGAACTTGCCAGTCTAGGGAGGAGTTAGGATAGTAAATCGATGCTAAAGCTGAGCCCTGTATCCCACACTGTCAAGTAAAATAAGGTGATTTCCTAGCTGTTTGTGCAGCATGCGGTTGTAAATCTAGGAATTATTTTGGGGAAGTTCTCTGGCCTGTGCTCTACAGGAGGTCAGACTAGATGAGCATAATGGTCCCTTCTGGCCTTGGAATCTATGAAGCTATCATATGCATGCTAAAATTTCCCATTTAAAGAAATCTCTTTGCATAAAACTAGGCAGTTTGAGCTCTTCCTAAGCCGTAAAGGTGAAGGACTGTGGTATAGTTAAGGCCCTGGACTGGGAGGCATCAGACCTGGATTCAATTCCTGGCTGTGCCACGACTTTGGGCAAATCACCTAATCATTCTCTTGCTCAGAATCCCCATCTGTAAAATGGGGATAATATATTTCCACCCCCTTTTTCTTGTTTATTTATATTCTAAGATCTTTGAGGAAGGAACTGTGTCACTGTGGTGGGGTGTTCACCTCACACCAGCCTGGAGAGGGTTAATGAGGCTGAGGAAGGAGCCAATTAACTGGTAGACCACACCTGAGGGGAATGAGGTGGCCCAAGTATCCCCTGATTGACGATTGAGCCCATCTGAGAAGGAACAGGTGGGGTTAGTATAAAACCAGGAAGCTGGCAGTTAAAAAAAAAAAAAAAAAAAAAAAGAGAGCTGCAGTGAAGAAGCCTGCAGTGACTTAGAGAGAGAGAAAGAAGGAAACCCAGAGGGTGAGTAGAAACCCTGGGGTGCCAGGCCCCGAGGGAAGGGTTTGCCCAGAAGGGTGATGGCGTGAAAGCTTGAGAAAGGCAGAGTAAGAAAAGGCTCAGGGAAACTATAGCAAGATAGGATGTTGCAGACATTGGTTGCTGATTAGAGGGTCCTTGATACCCCTGGAAGGTGAAGACACATAGTGACCTGGCCGGAGGCCCAAGTCACAAAGGAGGAGCAGAGAGAGCGTGGCTGTGGGGCACACACACAAGCGATGGAAGGGGACGTTGGAGCCGGAAGGAGCTAATCTCCAGAGCAGCCAGGAGGAGGTGCCTCTGCAGCAAGTGAATCCTGGGACAATTTGGTGGAGAATGCAGGCTTCCTTGGAATAGCTCCCTTTCTAATGCCAGCTTCCTGGCTTTACGCTAGCCCTGCCTGTTCCTCCTCAGCTGGGCTCCATCCTCAATCAGGAGTTAGCCTAGGCCATTTAATTCCCTTCAGGTGTGGCCTGTCTGGTTAACTAGGCCCTTCTCAGCCTCATCCACCCTCTCCAGGCTAGCATGAGGTGAACACCCCATCTTTGTGACACTTCGTGTATGTCCAGCATGTACCTGACATGCTAAATTCTAGGTAATAATAAAGACAAGAGCCATTACACTTCACTGTCTTACAGTGGGCTTTTTATTAAAGGAATTTCAGACCCTTCTATACAATACACATGGAACTCAGACAGTAGCCTGAGGCAGTTTTGTGAAGTGGATCGAGTACTAGACTGCGAGTCAGGACTCTGCATTTCTAGTTAAAACTCTAGTTTATGATGTTGGCATCTCATTTATGTGTCTGTGCTTCATTCTAACTGTCTCTACAATGAGTGTAAAGGCTTAATGTCCGTAAAGTGACCGTAAGTGAGACCCTTAACCAAATGGCACTCAAATAGGAATATGCCATTGTTACTGTCTGAGTTGGACAGATATTCTAGACATAGTTTGTCACTCCTTGCTACCCTAGATTTCTGTAAGGATTTAATAGCATTTAAAGGATGCCAAGAAGGCTCCCCTCTATACACTGCTCCTGTACCCACTCTTATGGGTGCTTAGTACAACCACTATGACAGGTTATTGCTCCTGATGAGCATAAATTTAAAGATACACAAAACTTTTACAATAATAATGATCCAGGATCAAAGCACTGGTTAAAGCCTCTTTTGAGAATTATCCTATAACCCTATCTTGGAATCCTGGGAAGACCTTTTCAGATTATCTAATCTACCTCGGTTCCAATGCAGCACTGTTTCCGACCATGCATTTCTAAGCACGGCATCTAAGTACTATAGTGCCATCGTATTTTAATTCCTACAGGCAAGATCTAGCACATTCAACTGCTGGTCCTAAGTGGAAAATTAACATCATCCCTGGAAGGCTGGGATGTAAACTAACGAGGCAGGTTTCCAGAACCTGATTGCGTCAGTCAAAGTTACAGGATGATGAGAAAACTGGCTATTCCCTGGGGCAAGAGTGGAAATGGAGACCAGTCTTGTTTGAACAAGGTTCTCTGTATTAACTAGATAGAGGTATTGGAAGTTTGCAGCCTGTCACAACCAGCATCTCCAAGGAAAACTTCGTTACAAGCAAACGTCTCTTTGCAATTCCGTGTGTGTGTTGGGAGAGGGGGGGTCCGGATCACCCAATGTATTAATACTCCAATTCAAGGCAACTGTTTGACATTCTATCCACTAACTACAAAACAGATTGAAACATGTCAGTGCCCCTCTTCTTCTCCCCCCACCCCTTTATCGTGTATGAAGGCCTGAGAGATTTTGTTTCACTTTCTGCTTGTTTTCCTACCTTAGAAACAACAGTAGAATCCAGTGTGGCTTTCCCTGTGTGGAGTGTGGGAGCTTGCCCAGTGCTCAGGCGTCATGGCAGTGCTCTTAAATCTTTTGCAGTCAGCGGTTTTCTCCCAATGCTTTGTTAGGCGTTTGAGTTAAATAGGTGTTAACAAAACGCAACACAAACCCCAAGATTTTAAACAATAAGACTACAGAGCTCTGCCCCACACAACTGCTCATCTTTAGCTCATGTGGTGTTAAAAACCCCACTAGTTCTCCAGCAAAACCACGGAAATAAAGACCCCCGGCTTCTAATGTAAGAAAAATAAGCGGGGGTGGGCAGACTTTCAGGCTTCTTTAAAATACATCAAAAACAAACAAAGAAAAACAAGGGAACAAACATTTGTCCCCTTTGCAGGCCACCTATAAGAGACAAAGTCCAAACCTATTGGCTACCTTGTCCTAGCACAGGCTGTTTAATGGCCACAGGCTGTTTATTGAAAGTAAGTTACTTTATTGTGGTTTCTTATTAAAGTGTAAACAGACTTAAATGAAGTGAGTCAAGCTTCCAGTCAAGCTTATATAACTTGTGCCCGGTTCCCATGGCTGTTTTGGGTTTATTCAGATGGTTGAATAGTCTTATGTGGGTTTGGAATCTTTAAAGAAACTCAGAACACACAGGAATCTGGAATATCTATTTAAATATTTTTGTTTAATAGGGGCTAAACAACTGCAACTCAGCACTTTTTATCACCTTTGATCATACGGCGTTGTCTCTTTCTTACAAAGGCTGAAGAGGAAATACATTAGTTTTCACCTTCACACGAAGGCACGTTGTGCAAACACAGCTGAAAACATCAGGAAATCCAGGTTTTTTCCCTTAGAGAAATGTAGCTAACTAATGCTCTGGCAGGAGACTTAAATAATCCGGAAGACATTGTTCTTAAATGCCGTGGTTTGGAAATCTTACCATTCTTCGTCTGTTCGCTTTGGCTAGACCAGATGAATGGTTTCAGTAATGTAGAAAGCAGCAATTACAAAGCATATAACAGGAAGCAATTTAAAGAGCACAAGACACTTTGGAGACCTGAGAAATGGCGATTTAGATTGCCAAAGCCCATCTCTTTAAGTCCTTATTTTGCACTTGGCTTGGATCTAGCTAGATCTTGAAAGACCTTTTGATTTTTGCCTCCGCAATCTCCCCATCTAGTTCATGCCACATACCTTGCTCCTGTGGATGAAAATGAGCAAGATTTTCTTGAGGCTTTGGGCTGTGCTCTCTTTGATTTAGTCTTGTCCATTTGTAAGAGTGCCTGGGTTAATCAGGAGTATTAGCTTAGTAGTTTTGGTCCTACTCTATTTAGAGTTTTACATGTATTCTAGTTCTTTAGAATCATCTCCTAGTGTAGCTCAGCCTTTAGAAGTAATGGAGGAACTGTCTTTTATTATTCTGTATCTTTCTTCTTTTGTACATTAGTTCTCCAGTCCATGGCTAGTGCCCTATTTACATATAGTCACTCAGTCTGATGTCAGTTAGCTTTGTCCCTGTCCAGTAAGTGCCTGGGAGATCCTCTTTATCCCTCCCTGAGCACTGAGGGATTCCCTTATTGTTCCTTCTTCTTCTAAGTCCCTTGCCCCTGTGGCTGCATATTTCCAACTATGCCCTGAATCGGACGCCCATCACAACCCCGCAATGCCACAACTGTAGAGGGGGCAGCTTTAAAACCATACCGAGCATTTCCTCCCCACCATGAGCTGCATGGACTCCCTCACAGTATGCTCGGCCTCTTGCCTGCCTGAAGTGTAAGGGACCAGAGCAAGCACTGAAAGCCAGGCCTTGGGCATGGCACTGCTGGGTCCCCTAAAGCCAATACGTGTTTGATTCACCAGTTCTAACAAAAGTGCCTTGAGATTTTAATGATCTGTGGCAGAGCAGAACACCAGCTAAACCCATCTTGCTCTATTCCATTGAAGCACAAGTCCTTGTCTTCACCTTCCCCCTTGGTGGTTATGACATCTTAGCTCCCAGAGTCTCATGCTAATGAGCAGTAAACTCTCAGATACAAGTATGCAGCTCCCGTGAACTTCAGTGAGATGGAGTGTGTGAGGCATAGTTTGTCACCTTTCTTTGTGGTTTTTGGAAGCATTGTTAATATCGCTGGTTTTACAAAAGCAGGTGAACGTTCACCCCGAGAGATTGGCTTGAACTCCAGATAGCAAAGAAGAGATCACTTGAGTTTGCTTTACTGATCCAAGCTCTCTCCTAGCTCAGTACTTCAGCGTAGCATTGCCAAGAATAATGTGAGAAGAGTTTATATAAATGACAAGGGAGTTTCTCCGTCTGTGCTGTTACCGCATTAGCCTGGCTGAAGAGAAAAGAAGCTGATACTTGAGTCTTTTGAGCTGCAAAGGGCCTGGACATTGCTTGAAGGGGGAAGCACATGAATGGCCCACTTGTCATCATGTTTTATTTTTCCTCGAACTTTGACTAATGGTGCATTTCCTCTGACCTCCCACGGGCTGTCCGTGGCTGACTTGCTTTGTCACTCTTCACGTCTGGTCGCTGCCTTCCTTGTCCACCCTGTTCCCAAGGCAGGAACGCAGTGTCCTCCCAAAAAACACCCAGACACAAATCGTCTGTCATTCGCCCCACTCCTCTTTCAAATGGTCACTTCCCACGTTGTGTGGCCTTGCGGGCTGAAAGCAGCAAAAACACTGTCTGCCGGCCCCCACATGCCTGGAGTGCATGCCAAGTCTCCTTGTTTGATAAGGGAGCTCCTTCCATTAGTATGCCTGTGAAAATACTAACGGGCATCTCCCTGTTGATAACAAGCCCTCCCTTTTATTGTGTCTGGAGGATAAGTTGTCTGGATCAACAAGGAATTGTCCCTTTTAGCCTCTTTGAAGCCAACATTATTAGGGTCAAATTAGGTTTTACTCAAGAAATAAATTATTCTAAGAACAAATAGATTCAGCCACCCTGTGTTAAATGTAACACAGCTGAAGAGGGGAGAGTAGGGGAAGAGGGCACAGGAAGAATAAGCATCCAGAGCCAACAAGG
Source organism: Trachemys scripta elegans (assembly GCF_013100865.1). Lineage (NCBI taxonomy): Eukaryota > Metazoa > Chordata > Testudines > Emydidae > Trachemys > Trachemys scripta. The sequence goes on from NC_048312.1 coordinate 16,736,223, forward strand.
GAGACCAATGTGTGGGAGAGAGGGTGATGGACAACATACGAGTACCCTCCTGAGCGCTAATGACAACCCTGGAGTCAGCTCCAGGCCACAGCCCTGTGTCCTGTGCTGGCTTTGGTCTCCTGCAGCCGCAAACTGTGAGAGTCGTCCTAGGACTATGCAATGATTGTATTTTGCCTGGGAATCTGACTTGTCCCTGTGGAGGATGCACTAGGGAGAGCAGGCTATTTGGCTTCTTCCTGTAACACTGTGGATTTCTGAGTGGATGCTTGAGTTTGCAGTTGCTTTACTTTCAAAACTCCGGCTACAGACCTGCTAGAAACAGGCTGTTAGGGATTCTAATACCTTGGGCCCTTTCTCTTAGACTTTGATCGTTCTTCATGAGTATGGTATTATGGTCATTGCTTTATTGCTCCACACTGTGTCACGGCCAAGCTGAACATGGAAGGCAGTATGCTGGGATTTATTAATGTTACAGATGATTGGAAATATGTTTGGTGTCTGCATTAGTGCCAGGGAACTTTACAGGGGCATATTTCTATTATTCTTTCACTTACAATGCAAAAATTTTAACTTTTTATTTTTTTATTTTTTTAAATAACATGTTTGCAGAGGTCTTAGAGCTAATTTATATTAGTTCTGTAGGACCACATCTCCCGATGGTGTAAATCCATTGGACCTACAACTGATTTACATGAGCTGAGTAGCTGGCCCTTCATTTTTAGGTACCCCTTAGAGATATTTTTGTAAGCAAATCAAGCCTTCCCACCTGAAACAGTGTCCTTCTGAGGCATTAGCCTCACTATCCTACACTCTCTGTAGCATTTTATGATCAGCTACCACCTGCTCGTGTAGCAACAGTAACAGTGGTTATGCTGACAACTGTAAGGGAGAGATTATGGGGGAATACGACGTTTCTTTATTTTACTCTGGTAAAATCTGCAATTAATAGAATTCATTGAGAACAGTCACGTAATTCATCTTTGTTATGGTGCAGACTACAAACATTGATTGACCTTTGCTAAGAGGGGCCTGATTTGGATTATACTACAGACATTTTATACCAGTCTAAGGGTATGTCTACACTACGAAATGAGGTCGATTTTATAGAAGTCGATCTTTAGAAATCAATTTTATACAGTCGATTGTATGTGTCCCCACTAAGCGCATTAAGTCGGCAGAGTGTGTCCTCAGTACCGTGGCTAGCATCGACTCACGGAGCGGTGCACTGTGGGTAACTATCCTAAAGTTCCTGCAGTCTCCGCCGCCCATTGGAATTCTGTGTTAAGCTCCCAATGCCTGATGGAGCAAAAACATTGTCATGGGTGGTTTTGGGTACATGTCATCAGTCTCCCCTCTGTCCCTCTCTCCGTGAAAACAACTGCAGACTAGGGTTACCATACTTAAACATTAAAAAAAGAGGACACTTCATGGGACCCTGGCCCCACCCCAACTCCGCCTCCTCCCCTGAGCGCCCCGCATTCCCCCTCCTCCCTCCGAGCCACGCGAAAAAGCTGCCTGAACGCTACCGGCTTCACGGTTTGCTGGGCAGCCCCCAGACCTCCAGACCTTGCGCCCCCAGCCGGGAGCTTCCCCTCCCGGGCTCCAGCTGTGCTGGAGAAGTGCCCAGATTGGGGCGCAGGGTCTGGAGGTCTGGGGGCTGCCCGGCAAACCATGAAGCCGGTAGCACTCGGGCAGCTCGGCTCTTCAGCTGCACAGAGCTGAGGTGTCTGGGGGGAGCAGCAGCCGCCGCCACCGCCACGGGGGAATCCGCCTGCAGCTCACAGCCTGCCGGAGCTGCTCTAAGGTAAGCAGGGGACTGGGGCAGGGATGCCGGCAAAACAAAGCTGGGAGTATTTTCCTGGACATGTTTGGCTTTTTGGCAATTCCCCCTGGACGGGGATTTGAGGACCAAAAAGCCGGACATGTCCGGGAAAATCCGGACGTATGGTAACCCTACTGCAGACAATCATTTCACTCCTTTTTTCCTGGGTTACCCATGCAGATGCCATAGCACGACAAGCATGGAGCCCGCTCAGCTCACCGCTGATGTTGTGAGCATTGTAAACACCTTCCGTGTTATACTGCAGTATGTGCAGAACCTGGCTAAGAGACAGCAGCACCAAGACGATTGTGAGGAGGACATAGACGCAGATGTTCCTGAAAGCACGGGATGTGGCAATTGGGACATCATGGCGGCAGTGGGGTGGTTGATACAGTGGAATGCCGATTCTGGGCCCGGCAAACAAGCACAGACTGGTGGGACCGCATAGTGTTGCAGGTAAGGGATGAGTCCCAGTGGCTGCAAAACTTTCACATGCGTAAGGCCACTTTCCTAGAATTCTGTGAGTTGCTTTGCCCCACCCTGAAGCGGAGGAATACCAAGATGATAGCTGCCCTGACAGTTGAGAAGCGAGTGGCGATAGCCCTGTGGAAGTTTGACTGCTACCAGTCAGTCGGGAATCAATTTGGAGTGGGCAAATCTACTGTGGGGACTGCTGTGATTCAAGTAGCCAGTGCAATCACTGACGTTCTGCTATCAAGGGTAGTGACTCTGGGAAATGTGCAGCTCATAGTGGATGGCTTTGCTGCAATGGAGTTCCCTAACTGGGGTGGGGCGATAGACGGAACGCATATCCCTATCTTGGCACCGGAGCACCTTCCAACCAGTACGTAAACCGCAAGGGATACTTTTCAATGATCCTGCATGCACTAGTGGACCACAAGGGATGTTTCACCAACATCAGCATGGGATGGCCGGGAAAGGTGCATGACGCTTGCATCTTTAGGAACTCTGGGCTGTTTGAACAGCTGGAAGAAGGGACTTAGTTCCCAGACCAGAAAATTACTGTGGGGGATGTTGAAATGCCAATAGTTATCTTTGGAGACCCAGCCTATCCCTTGTTCCCATGGCTCATGAAGCCATACACAGGCAGCCTGGACAGTAGTAAGGAGCAGTTCAACTATAGGCTGAGCAAGTGCAGAATGGTGGTAGAATGTGCCTTTGGACATTTAAAGCTCGCTGGTTCTGTTTGCTGACTAGGTTAGACCTCAGCGCAACCAATATTTCCATTGTTATTGCTGCTTGCTATGTGCGCCATGATATCTGAGAGAGTAAGTGGGAGACGTTTATGGCGGGGTGAGAGGTTGAGGCAAATCATCTGGTGGCCAATTTTGAGCAGTCAGACACCAGATTCTCTGTAAGCCAACCACTCTCCCCCCTTCGATCACAGCTGGCAAAGGAAATAAAGTCACTATTATTTTGAAACCATGCATTCTTTCTTTATTAATTAAAAAAAAAGTGAAATAACTGACAAGGTAGCCAGGGTTGGGTGAGGTGGGGTAGGAGGGAAGGACAAGGCCACATTGCTTATTGTCGCCACACTACAAATCAAAACTGTTTGAATGACAGCCTTCTGTTGCTTGGGCCATCCTCTGGAGTGGAGTGGCTGGGTGCCCGGATCATCCCTCCCCACCCTGCGTTCTTGGGCATCTGGGTGAGGAGGATATGGAACTTGGGGAGGAGGGCAGCCGGTTATAGAGTGGATGCAGCGGCGTCTGTGCTCTTGTTGGCTTTCCTGCAGCTCCACTAGATGCCTGAGCATGTCCGTTTGCTCCCCCATTAGCCTCAGCATCGCATCCTGCCTCTTCTCATCGCACTCACTTAATGCTTTCCTGGACTCTGCCACTGAATGCCTCCATGCATTCAGCTGTGCCCTATCAGTGCAGGAGGACTGCATGAGCTCGGAAAACATGTAATCGCAAGTGCGTTTTTTTCACCTTCTAATCTGCGATAACCTCAGGGATGGAGATGATGGGGGAGTATAGAAACATTTGCACCTGCAGGGGGATAAAAAGGGAGAGTAAAATTTAAGATGATACATTTCTGAGAACAAAAGGGAGACTCTTTCACAGTGAATCAAGCAATTCACAGCAGACCACACGTGCTTTAAGTACAAGGTCGCATTTTGCCTTTTATATTGAGCGCCTGCCGGTATGGTGACACATCACACATGGTTGGGCAACAGAATTTGGTTTCCAAGCAGCCATGGTAAGCCAAAGGGTACATGGGGTTGGCTTCTAAAGCCTTCATTACATGTGAGAATGGTTTCGAACTGCAGCGTCTCCCTTTCCCATAGCAAGCAATGCCGGTTGGGTTTGCCATTTAAAAGGAGAGGTTGTGGTTTTCGGGTGGATGTGCAGCACACACCTCCCCCCATCCCACCACGTGGCTATTCTCTGGGATGATCCCTTCACCCCTCCCCCCGCCACATGGTTATTCTCAGGGATGATCCCTTTTAGCCAAGCACAAACAGCCCAGCATGAACGGGGTCCTTTTACTGTTCCCTTACAAAAGTTCCCCTATTTCAACCAGGTGACCATGAATTATATCACTCTCCTGAGGCTAACATAGAAAGATATAGACCAAATGTTGCTTGAATGCGACCAAAACCCAGGACCATTCACTGCCACGCTTTGTGCTGCAATGATTCCAGACTACTTGCTACTGGCTTGGCGTGGTAAAGTGTCCTACCGTGGAGGATGAAATAAGGCAGCCCCCCCCGCCCCAGAAACCTTCTGCAAAGGCTTTCAGAGTACCTTCCGGAGAGCTTCATGGAGATGTCCCTGGAGGATTCCCGCTCCATCTCCCGACACGTTAACAGACTTTTCCAGTAGCTGTACTGGCTGCGAATGCATCCCAAGTCTTCGGGGCAAATCAAACATTACACACTATTGCTTTTAAACCCTGTACTGTAGTTACAAATGTGCACTCACCAGGGGTGCTTTCTCCGCCTTCAGGGTCGGGGATCCCACCTTGGGAGGGTATTGGCTCCAGGGTGATGAAAAGGTCCTGGCTGCCGGGGAAAACGGATTCACCGCTTGCCAGCTGCGCATTCTCCGCCTCCTCCTCCTCTTCCTCATTCACAAAATCCTCCTCCCTGTTGCGTGAGATTTCCCCCCTTGCAGGTGTCCACAGACAGTGGTGGGGTAGTGGTAGGGTCCCCCCCTAAAATGCCATGCAACTGATTATAGAAGCCGCATGTTTGGGGCTCTAACCCGGAGCAAATGTTTGCCTCCTTTGTCTTTTGGTAGGCTTGCCTGAGCTCCTTAACTTTCACGCAGCACTGCTGTGTGTCCCTGTTGTAGCCTCTGTCCATCATGCCCTGTCCGATTTTGTCAAATATATTTGCATTTCTTCTTTTTGATCAGAGTTCTGCCTGCACAGATTCTTCTCCCCATACAGCGATCAGATCCAGTGTCTCCCGTTCGCTCCATGCTGGAGCTCGTTTGCGATTCTGGGGGGATTGCATGGTCACCTGTGGTGCTGAGCTCACCACGCTGCCCAAACAGGAAATGAAATTCAAAAGTTCCCGGGGCTTTTCCTCTGTACCTGGCTAGTGCATCGGAGTTGAAAGTGCTGTCCAGAGTGGTCGCCTTGGAGCACTCTGGGATAGCTTCCGGAGGCCAATAACATCAAATTGCGTCTGGACTTCCCCAAATTTGACTCAGCAAGGTCGATTTTTAGCGCTACTCCCCTCACCGGGGAGGAGTACAGAAGTCAATTTTAAGAGCCCTTTAGGTCGACGGAACTGGGTTGGTTGTGTAGACGCATTCATTATAAAATTGACCTAACCCCATAGTGTAGACCAGGGCTAAGTGGATTTATACCCTATCTACACCAGTGTCACTGACAGCAGAATTGGTTCCTAAGGGACATTTCTAAGTCATTGGCCTGGTTATAAACCATTCTTAAGGGCCAGTCTGTGCTACAAATTGGAACCCTACTGTAACAGGTTTAGGGGACAACTGTGTTTCACTAGGTTTCCTGATATGACTAAGGTTGTGGAGCAGACTGTGTCTAGGAAGCAGTGCTGCCCAGCCCATTTCATTAGGGTGTGCACCCAGGGAGCCCCGCCCCTGCCCTAGTCCCACCCCCATCCACTCCCTCCTACTTCCCGCCCCCTGACTTCCCCCTCTCAGAACTCCCAACCCCCCCCGCTCCTTGTCCCCTGACTACCCCCTCCTGGGACCCCTGCCCCTAACTGTCCCCCATGATTCCACCCCCTACCTAAGCCTCCCTGCTCCTTGTCCCCTGACTGCCCCCCTAGGACCCTATCTCCTACCTGTCCCCTGACTGCCCCGCCCCCAGACAGACCCCCAGGACTCCCACGCCCCATCCAACCACTCCCCACCCCCTGACAGGACCCCCAGAACTCCCAACCTATACAACCCCCCCCACTCCCTGCCTCCCCCAACACCTCTCCACACCCCTGCCTCCTGACAGCCCCCGCAGAACTCCTGACTCATCCAAACCCTCCTCAGCTACTTGTCCCCTGACCACTCCCTCCAGAGGACCTCCCCACTAACTGCCCCCCCCGGACCCTCCTTGCTTCCTGTCCCAGGACTTCCCTGACCCCTGTCCACCCCCCCATCCCCTGAGAGACCCTGGGACTCCCATGCCCCATCCAACCCCCCCTGCTCCCTGACTGCCCCCTCCAGAGACCCCCTGCCCCTAACCACCTCCCCGGGATCCCACCCCCTATCCAACCCACCCTGTCCCCTGACTGCCCCCACCCCTTATTCAACCCCCCTGGCCCCAGACCCCTTACCATGAGATGAGGCTCCTAGCCTCCCCGCGGAGCCAAATGCTGCCCCGCAGGAGCGCGCAGTCCCGGCCCCCAGAGTGCTGTGTGCGCAGCGGCATGTCTCATGGGGAGTGTGTCTGACTCCCCACGGAGCTCCAGCCCCCAGAGCGCTGTGTGCGGTGCCATGGCTCCAGGGAAGGCGGGGGAGGGGCTGGCGGCTTGCTGCGTGTGGGCCGGGCGCTCCGGCCTGGGAGCGCCGACCCCGCGGCTTGCCACGCCGGGGAGTGGAGCCATTTGCCCACCCCTGCATGAGGGTATGCCTGGGCACACCCAGCACACCCTGTGCGCACGCCTATGCTGCTCAGTTATCCTTTCTAATGCTTGTGTTTCTGTTGCTTCGTCTTTCCCAGCACTGTTCATCAGGTGGTGGTTCTGCTCAGTGGGTGAATGAGGCTGCTGCCCAATGGTCAAATTTGACCCTCAGGCACATGAAAGCAAAGTATCCTAAAGTTACCTGGGAGCGGTGTATGTATCGGGCTCTAGGGGCTCAACACAAGGGGAATACGCTGGAGGACCCTGAAGCCCTGCACGTGAGGATGTTTCTTGCCTATAGAATCATAGAATATCAGGGTTGGAAGGTACCTCAGGAGGTCATCTAGTCCAACCCCCTGCTCAAAGCAGGAACAATCCCCAACTAAATTCCACTTAATTTCTTGAAGTAAAAGCTCTGTACCCTGAGCCTATAAAAAGCAAAAACTCAAGGTGTGCTGGATTTGCTCGTTATTGCTACAAAGCTTTATTCATTTGCTGGCAACAGGGAGAGATTGGCCTTTTTCCATGGCTAACTTCCACTCCCTTAGCCAGCCAAAACGGATGATGAGAGAAATGCGCTCTTGTATTCATCTCATGATACATATTGCATCTACCAAGGCAGGACCCAAGACTTGGACCCAAGGCCTCCTAAATCTGCAGCAATGATCTTCTGCAGCAGGAACTGTGTTTTCAAGGACTTTCCCCTTCTCTTACTAAAACTAATTTTTTAATCTCATCTCCTTGTCTCCTGAGCCAGCCCCAGCTACAATGAACTATTGCTTTCAATGCCGATGAAAGATCTGTTCCTGTGCTATCAGCCATGCTTCTTTTGCCATCTCAATTTCATACCGATTGCCTCTGCATCGGAGCCAATACAGCAGCAACAGTTATGCTTGGCCAAAGTAGTCTCTTGAAAAGGAGGATGATGGATGGCACTGAAATTATTTCCTTCGACACAGCTGGGGCACTGAGGATGTGTGAAACCCTTTTTTTATTTTAAATCTTGCCACTTTTTTTTTTCCTTCTTCCATGCTGGGATTTTTGAAAATGAATCACTGTGTTGATGAATGAATAATGCATCTCAATTATGTTACAATAACTCGAAAAAACATGTTTTATGGCACTACTATGCGTCACTCATGTCTCAAAATCAAATTGCTATGAAGGAGTTTACTGTTGGAGATGGCACAGTAGGTTAATACATTTAGGCTTTCCGCTGTGGTGACCAGACTAGGACACAGTGCAAATGAATGTGATTACCTAAGCCTAGTTACTAGTGGGAAATTGTTCACGACATTAATTCTGCTTCCTTTCCTCACCACCATCCTCTGTATATAGAGATGAACAATTTCACATATTGGCAGTCTGCTGCAAGAGATGCCTAGGGCCAGGGTGTTGTTGATCTGGTTTGGAAAACAGAGCCAGATCTGTAAAAGGAAGCAACACCCTGCCCAGGTTATGTGTGTGTCTGTGTTAGGGATTTTTGCACCAAAGTAGCTACACTAGTGCAAAAGCTAAGGTAGACCTGTTGCACCACTGTAGAAGAGGGCTTGTATCAGGGCAACTTACCCTGGTGTGTAGCTACATTAGTGATTCTTGCACTAGTGTAGCTAAGACCCATAATGGCTCCCAGCTGCATTTACAGTCTCTCGCATGTTCATGTGCATTGAAATACACCACAGTGCTCTCGGAAATCCATTTTGGATGCTCAAGGAGCTTCATTAGCGAAATTCATATCTCTAAATTGGATTTGGCTTACTACACTCCTGATCTGATGAATACAGTGCTATGGGTTCTGAAGGTCACAGAGACCAACTGTATCTTTCTCTGTGCCACATGATACTAGCCACTGCTGGAGACTGGATATTGGCCTATATGGACCACATGTTTGATACAGTGTCACAGTTCCTTTGTTCCAATGTAGGAAAAGAGGGGCTGTGCAGAGGAGTCACGGAGGAAGCAGACAGAGTGAGGAGGAAGAAGCAAATTGCCTTCCAACAGGCACCTGGAAATCCCCTCTGAGTTGTGCTGCACTGGAGTGTGATTGCTTGTGAGAGAGCTCTGCTAGCACTGAGGTAGCTAAAGCTGAAATATGTGGGATTTTTCCATTTTGCGCTTGGAGGATTCCCAGGTCCAACTTGGCCTGCCCTCTAAGCTGGGCATCAGCAGCCCAGATGTGGAAACCACAAATCCAATTCATGTGAACCTAAAGTTAAAAAAAACCAACACCCTCAAATAAGCTTATAAATAAAACCAGACTTTTGGATGATTGGTTTCCATATTTGTCTATAATAGACCCTACTCAATATGTTTGTTTTATTTGGTTTGGTGACCGACACAGGTATTTATATTTCCAATAAAAACTTAAATCAGAATAAAATGTACCAAACAAGCTTAAATTATTTGTGCAGCAGATGATTGCAACCACCTGACGCATGTAATGCCTTACATGAAATGTTAGCCCACTTTGAATAGAGATTTAACAGATTCACCATTTGGTTACTGGCAAATCTGAGTCAAAACTGCTCAATTTATAAATGAAAAGGGAATTCCAGGCACAGTGTAGGCCACCAGGGTCCCTCAGACTAGGACGGATGAGTTTGTGGTTAAGGCACAGGGCTGGACCTCAGGAGACCTGGGTTCAATTCCTGACTTAGCCACAGACTTTCTGTGTGATCTTGGGCAAGTCACTTAACCCTGTGGTTCTCAACCGAGGTACACACAGGTCTTCCAGGCGGTACAGTAACTCATCTAGATATTTGCCTAGTTTTACAACAGACTACATAAAAAGCACCAGTGAAGTCAGTATAAATTAACATTTCATACAGACAATGACTTGTTTATACTGCTCTATATACTATACACTGAAATGTAAGCACAATATTTATATTTCAATTGATTTACTTTATAAATATATGGTAAAAATGAGAGTCAGCAATTTTTCAGTACCAGTGTGCTGTGACACTCTTGTATTTTTCTGTCTAATTTGGTAAGCAAGTAGTTTTTAAGTGAGGTGAACCTTGGGGGGTACTCAAGACAAATCAGACTCCTGAAAGGGGCACAGTAGTCTGGAAAGGTTGAAAGCCACTGACTTAGTCTAATTTTTGTCTCAGATCCCTGTCCGTTAATAATCCTCCCCTTCATTTGAGGTGTTGCCAAGCTAAAATCAATTAATGACTGAAGCACTCAGATACTACAGTGATAAGAGCTATATGTAAATACTACTTGTTCATGACATGTATCTATTTCTTGCTTCCCTGGCAGAATCCACCACCCTGTCAGAGGGACACATCTGAGGATCTCCATTCACTTATTTCCTTGCCTTTCTCTGCCAAGTCCCTGCACTGAAGACCCCAAATTCCAGCCAAAGAAGATGCTCCACAGTGACCATCTGGAATCAGTGCTGCCAAGCGACTTGAAGCAAGGTGGAGCATGACATGCTGGACCTGCGTCTCTGAGGGCCAGTGCTCTGTGTTGAAGGTGAGCTTGGCCGCAGTCACCTCTATTTAAACACAGATTTGTGCGGGCTTTGGGCTCCCAGCAAGTTGCCATTGCACCCTGTGGTTGGGCAAAAGGAGGGCATCTTGATCTATTTCAGTTTATTTCATCTCACATTTATGGAACAGTGCAGGCCAGGCCTCTTGCAGAGTGACATTGACCCTGTGTGTAGGACTTGCACAAAGCCTAGATACCACACAAGGCCCTTTGAAGGCTTAAGTGAAACTCTGGCTCACAAACCTTAGGCGGGCTCTGTGAAGAGGGGTGACTTTCACCCACAGTGTGTGAAACTAAGCACCTCGTTAGCTGGACGAAGTGACCTTTTGTACTAGACTTGCTCTAAGACAAAATACCCCAAGAGCTCTCTTCTTCACGCTCAGAAAAATAACAAAGGAAAAACCTTCCATAGCTTTTGTTAGGATGTCAGCAGCAGAGGAAAGACACCAGAAGTTGTTCCATTCAAATGTCCAGTTTTTCTTTCCAATTGTTTCTCTGGGTTCCTTTTTAATTTTTTTCCCCCCTTCAGCTGTTTGAGCAATGAACTGTGCTTATGAGACAAGTTAAACATCTCTTCAGCTTCACAATGGCCCTGACATCTCATTGTTTGAAAGGCAATAGGGTCACTCAAAGTAAACTCTCCCTTGCTAGATAATGTTTTTCCATGTGGAAATGTTGGAGGGCCACTATGTGCTGCCAGGTTTGAGAGGCCAGAAGATGCCTTCAGAATCCCCAGGTGCCTTTGTGTTTGTTTTTTTTAATGTTCTATCACATGTAATTATTATGTCCAAAGCTTCTCAGTTTAAATATGCTCAATGTGCCCAGTGCCTTGCTCAATCTACCGTAGGAAAGAATTAAGGGATAAAGTCAATGCCATAATAGATTAACCCCTTCTGTCTCTCAGAAAAGACTAAATATGAAATTCCAGAAGATTAGAAAAAAGCTAATGTTACACCAATATTTTAAAAGGGTAAATGAGATCAACTCCATTACCGTTGTCAACCAAACTTGTAATCTCACACACAAAAGATATCCAGTTAATACACAGGATGTATTTTCCAACTTGATCTCTTTCCAGGGGCAGCTCCAGGCACCAGCGCACCAAGCGCATGCCTGGGGCGGCAAGCCGCGGGGAGCGGCCTGCCGGCCGCCGTGAAAGTGGCAGTCAGGCTGCCTTCGGCGGCATGCCTGCGGGAGGTCCGCTGGTCCCGCGGTTTCAGCGGCAATTCAGCGGCGGGTACGCTGAAGGTGCGGGACTGGTGGACCTCCCGCAGGCATGCCACCGAATCCGCGTTACCAGCAGACCTCCCGCAGGCATGCTGCCAAAGGCTGCCTGACTGCCGTGTTTGGGGCGGCAAAATACATAGAGCCGCCTCTGTCTCTTTCTAGGGTGAGATTATAAGTTTGGTTGACAAAGGTAATGGAGTTGATGTAATACACTTTGACATCTGTAAGGCTTTGACTTGGTACTACACAACATTTTGATTAACAAAATGGATTGATATAATATTAACAAAGCACACATTAAATTGATTAAAAGCTGGCTAACGGATAAGTTTAAAAATGTAATTGTAAACAGGGAATCATCATTTAATTGGCATGTTTCTAGTGGGGTCCTTCAGGAATTGGTTCTTGGTCCTTTGTTATTTAACATTTTTATCAATGATGTGGAAGAGAACATAGCACTGCTGATAATTATGGCTAAATGAAAATGTATAATCTAAGAACAAAGAATGTAGGCCATACTTCAAGATAGAGGACTCTTTCCTGGGAGCAGTGACTCTGAAAAAGACTTGGGGGATGGGGTGGCGAATCAGTTGAATATGAGCTCCTAGTGCAACACTGTGGCCAAAAGGCCTAATGCTATCCTTGGATGCATAACCCGGGGAATCTCAAGTCGGAGCAGAGGGGTTATTTTCCCTCTTTATATGGCACTGGTGCCATTGCTGCTGGAATAATGTGTCCAGTTCTGGTGTCCACAATTCAAGAAGGATGTTGATAGATTGGAGAGGGAACAGCCATGAGAATGATTAGAAAACATACCTTAGAGCAGGGGTTCCCAAACTTGGTTCGCGGCTTGTTCAGGGTAAGCCCCTGGTGGGCCGCAAGATGCTTTGTTTACCTGAGCGTCCACAGGTACGGCCGTTCGCAGCTCCCAGTGGCCGCGGTTCACCGTTCCCCGCCAATGGGAGCTGCGAGAAGCAGCGCGGGCTGGGCCACCGCTTCCCGCAGCTTCCATTGGCCGGGAGTGGTGAACCACGGCCACTGGGAGCTGCGAGCGGCCGTACCTGCAGACGCTCAGGTAAACAAAGCGTCTTTTGGCCCGCCAGGGGCTTATTCTGAACAAGCCGCGAACCAAGTTTGGGAACCCCTGCCTTAGAGCAATCGACTCAAGGAGCTCAATCTATTTAACCTTCTCTTTGTTAAGCTAAGTGGTGACTTGGTTACAATCTATACGTACCTATATGAGGAATAATTATTTTATAATAGGCTCTTCAATCTAGCAGAGAAACGTATAACACAATCCTGTGGCTGGAACTCAAAGCTAGACAAATTCAGCCTGGAAGTAAGGTGTAACTTTTCAACAGTGAGGGTAATTAACCATTGGACCAATTTATCAAGGGGCACGCTGATTCTCCATCAGTGGCAATCTTTAAATTATGATTGGATGTTTTTCTAAAAGATCTGGTCTAGGGATTATTATGGGGACATTCTCTGACTTGTGTTATACAAGAGGTCAGACTGGATGATCACAATGACCTCTTCTGGCCTTGGAATCTATTATATGATTTGGTTAAACCGCAACTTGAATTAGCTAGTGTTCCCTGACGGAGTAGGGAAGAATAATTCTCTCCACTGCAGGAATTACTGGGTAAAATTCTGTGCCCTGTGTTATGCAGGGGGCCAAACTAAATGATTTAGCCTTAAAACCTCTGAATCTTAAGATGTTGCTCCCTTCCCTATGGCCCACTCCACCTAAGGGCAGGAAATAAAAAATGTGCCCTATCCCCTGTAGGGCTGCCAAGCATGGAGTTTGGCAAATAGACACAATTTCAAGTATATGCTAGACTGCATTGCACAGAGTGTCCAAGTGCTGAGAGAGCATCCAATGAGCCGTAACGAAATGCACGACTGAGTCAAAGGAAAACTGAAAATATTTCATAAAATCCATCTTCACATCCCTTTTCTCTCTTGATATATTGCCCCTTATTCATGGCTGCCCAGGCCTTGGCCCAGGTGTAAATATGTCAGTGCACCAATGAGATGGAACACAGTCACAGGAAAATAGACGACTGTTCCTAGATAAAATGCTGAGCTGGAACTGAGGCATTTACTGTAAATAAAGGTCAAGGCAAAGCAGGGAAATTCAAGTTTGTCTTCAGGCTCCAGGGACTGTTAGTCCAGCTCCTTTCATGACCACCATGTGTATGTGTGCAAACGTATTTACTTCCAGAATGCAGCATACTGATCATGTGACAATGCCCCAGAATATTATAACAAGTCTGTAGTCACCTTGGACTTCATGGTTCTCTCTATGCTGCACTCCATGACCATTCAGAAATTCACAGTGGTGGCAGGTGCAGAAGTTGAATTCTTGTGCTCCAAAACCCCAGCTTGATTTAAAGGTTGAACCTTCATAAACTGGTAGCAGAATAGGGTCTGTGACACAGTTGAGCAGTCCTTGCTCATTTCAGTAGAGGGCAGTGGTACACATAAATACTAGCCAATACATTTTGGTATTACCAAGTGACTGATGTCTTTAGCAGATGTGGTCATTTCTTTGCTCTAGATAATAGTACAGTGGAGCAGGAGTTGTTCACTGTTCCATGTACTGTGTATGTTTCTCGTTTTGGGAGGTTTTTTAGATTATATATTTTAAATTAAACTTGTATCTATGAAAATCAGCCACCCAGCATCTTGACTGGCTAGTACACTTGCCATTTGGCACTGCTTTAAATAGCCACACTAGCCATCTGGGGAGGCGCAATTGCCTACAAACTAGAATTCTTTCAAGCAGGGTGTGCCAGGGTGGAATCTGCTCAGAGTTTATATTCCAAATCCCACTACCCATCACATTGCTGTAGTGGTGCCTCTTGAGAAATTGGCTGAGCCATAAAACCAGTACCTCTTCACAGACCCAGACTTACAGCCCCTTACAGTTAACATTTATAGTGAGACTTTTTTTAAAGTGGTCCTTGCATGTCCTCAGTAATATAGAGGATTGCTACAAAACATTAACATCTCCTATTCCTCCATCATAGGGAAATGCTACACTGCTGATTTCTGGATCTTTGCCATCTCTTCCCTCCACTGTTCCAAGATCCTGTAAGTCAAAGATCCTAATGGAGAATATTAAAAATGTAGGTCATGAGGAAGGTAATTTTTTTTAGCTTAGTTAGTCTTATTCATATATGTGATCTCATTTCTCTGCAATCAAATTTCAATACTAATAAGGAATACATATTAAAAACCTCTTCATAAATCCTCATCTGGTAGTCTGACATGGTCTAACCTTGAATGAAGTAACTCATATGCAGATAATATGTAACAGTGACATCTGAAATTATTTAGATGCAAGACTGAGAGATCACCAACCTACACTCTTGTGATGACTGTAAATGCTTCATTTGAAACTGGAGCTCTAGGTTACCTAGTTACAAGAACATTGGCCTCTGCAAAAGAGAACTAGTCAGCCAATAAGAGAAAGTAAACCAAAATGCAGATCTGCTTTTCCCAAAAGGTAGCTGCTGGATTTCTGTGGTCATTAAATGTTCTAGAGATATCATCATCGACTAAAGGACTGATTTGCTGCTGTGCACCACAGTTCCTTTGAAAGTCAATGGAAGTTGTCCGTGCTTGGCAGCTTTAAAAATTAGGCCCACGAGTCCTAAAAATAGCAAATATGCTTTCTCCAGATTAGATGAGGTGCTATTCTGATGAAATATCATAGCAGACTAAGCTGTAATACATCCTTTCACTTGCCCATAGTAGGTCTTGCATGTTCCAAATGGAAACTGGTAGAATATTGTTGCTAATATGGAACTCTCTGGTCTAATAATCATGACATCCTGATTCCCTGTCCTGTGCTCAGACCACAGCTCACTTGTTTGGTAGAATCCGCACTGAGAACTACTGTCATGGGCCAAGTAAAACTGAGAATCTCTGTAGTCTTCAACCTGTTTTGTGGGGAGAGGTGACCCAGGGATCCCTTTTACCAATAGTTCTTGAAGTAGTTCTTCATACTTCCTGCTAGATAGAACAGCCCGCATGTTTAGATCCGACACCCTTTCCCTCCCCCCTGTGGAGGCCTGGAATAATGGCATTCTATCTTCATTTCTGTTATAAATCATTATTTCCTAATACCATCCAATTGTGGGAGTGGATAGATGATAGATTTGCCCATAAATTGGTTCAATAGCAATATTCCCCTCATATTTTGAAGGACAATGTCTTTGTTAATGCCTTTTTGGCAGCTTAATGGGTGCGCGTGGACTGGAGGCTTCTGTTTTCTCCTTAGAACTATGACAGTCTGCAGAATTACCAGCCTCAGCCCCTCTAGCACGAGACAGGAATGACTTGCACCAAGCCCTCCAATCCCCCCACAGTGATTTCCTGATGTTTGCTGGTGAAAAAATGGCCCCATTTCACCCTGAAGGGCATTCATGAATACTCGGAGTCCAATTTTTATCCTCGCAGCGCAGAAGCTGGTAGCGTCATCGCTATCCAAAAGATCGGCTTCTCGTGGTGAGGCTTTAATGTTCGCTCCAGGTAACACCCAAAGCAAATGCCATAGTTAACCCTCAGAAGGCCTGACATCAAACTCCTTAGATTTTGTTCTGCTAGAAACTGATTCAGAATGTGGTGCTGTTATTAGCTGACATTGGCTGAAACAAAAGCCAAATGTTGATGAATGTCTTATCCGAAATGTAAACAGTTTGATTTTTCTTTCTTTGCGAGTCTGGGACCCTCAGGGGTTTTATCTGATTTTGGCAATCTCATGCACATTTTGAGGCCCGAAGCATGTTTTTAATTGTTACATCACAAAACTTGCCAAAATAACGAAGTGTACGGCTTAAAAACTCTCTCTTTATGAAACTTCTCAACAGCTTGACTAACACAATAATTGCTGGAACTAGATCGTATTGCCTGGTGGCAAATGGAATTTTTTCATAATGATGCTGTCTGTCATTAACAACAGCATTTGTTCTTTTCTCTACAAGAGTAGGGCCAAAAATGTACAGTATCCTTTTTTTATTACAGCTCACAGCCCTGGATAGGGTAATCCATTATAGGTGTAGACATACCGAGCATAATTTATCCTGTCCAAAACAAAAATGTGTTTAATTGGGCTGTTAATCATTTTGTAATTCTAAAAAAATTGGAGCTGAATAGGTTTATATTTTGCTCTGAGACAGCACTAATATTTTCCCATAGTATTTGTTGATATTATTTATTTCAATAATAATGGGAAAAATCCCAAAAATACAATAGTATGGTTACTCCATTCATTAGTAGAAGTCTTAACAGGCTGCAATTTACATGCCCTTCTCTTTTCATTTTTTTTAACCTCTGGACTACGCCAGGAACAATAACACACTACTCATACTAACTAGCTATCTCTGATACTATTCTAGCAAGTGCTGATCTTTTTGTTTGATTAAAAGTTTCTTCTTTACCGTTTTTATTAGATGACAGTGTTATGGAGACTGATTTTACCAGGAAAGAGATGTCTAGTTATTACAAAACAAGACTGGAAGTCAGGAGTTCTAGCTTGTATGCTCACCTCTCCTACTGACTATTTGTGAGATCTTGGGCAAATAACTTAATCTCTGTGCCTCTGTTTCCCCCTCTGTAAGGTGGGTATTAAGATATCTGCCTCACAGGGATACTGCAAAACTTGTTAAAGAGCTTTCAGATCTTTGGATAAAAGGTGCTATAAAAATGAAAAGCATTATGAGTCGATGGCCCCTATTACACCCTGTCTGAAAGCCTTTATGAGGGAAGAAAGGAGCTTTCACGTTACATGATCCAAGTCACAAATGTGGAGATTATAAAGGCATCAAAACTCCTCCCCACACTACAATTGAAACTGTGCTAGCAATAACGGCATGTTTCCAGCTGTAGTGGGACAAGGCTAAAGGATTTGTAGCTACGGGGGAGTAGCCTAGCAAAAGGGCACTTTGATTTTCCTCTTTATCATTATTTATTGTTTCTGTCACTGTAACATTCAGAGTGCTCAGTTGGGATCAGGGCCCCGTTGTGCATGCGTCTGGAATACAAGTTTCACATAAATGAATCCTGATAATGTTAATATTTGAGAATTGACACTAATATGTTCAGACTCTCCCTTTATCTGGAAGGGATAAAATCTCACAAAATCCCTACCTGCCTTCAACTGAAGACTCCCTTCCAGAAACCTTATTTTGGACGAAAGTCTATTTTTGTTGTTCAGCATTGCCTCAATTATATGTAATTTTTTTAACTTTCATTATACCTCATGACTATGTGTTTAAAACAATAAGCACTGCTCCTACAATTGGATCTGGATGTTGGCTTCAGTCGGGTTACAGGACTGAGGCCATAGTGTGTACGGGCGGGAGAGAATCTGGAGTTGGTTCAGTTGGGTTCATGATTCCTGCTCCTCTCACCTGGGCAGACTTTATGCGACTATTAACTCTCACATTAAATAAAAATGAGACCTTGCTATAATGCCTGTGGTGGAGAAAATATGCTGCTATTTTGATACAGATCCCCTTTTAATGAGGACACAGTAGACCAGGAGGGCTGTTTTCCCCATATGTTAGTTGAAACCTACAATTCCTGGTTTACAGACATACCGTATTGACCCCACAGTTTTGAATGTTGGATCAAATGATTTTATTATTGTTGTTAATTTTATTATTTGTTGCAGCTGTTTTTGCCACCTCATTCCCTTGATTTTACCACTTGTCTCTGTCAAATGAAAAGATGGGAAAAGGAGACATGAATTGGCTGGTGGGGTATAAATGAAACAGGTGTTGTGTGAAGTATCTGCTTTCTAATTGCTGCTGTTGGAATTTGGGGTGGAGGGAGGGGAAAAGATGGCTACACTTAATTAATAAGGCAGGACTCACATAAACTCCAGCTGTGAGCATAGGATCAGTCTTTACAAGATTAAACTCAGGAGATGGGGCTGAGGTCTTGATTTCCTCCTAATGCTAAACCCCAAGACATGCTGCTGGGTACAGAGTATGTGTCCACTAAGCCTTCAGACTGTTCTGTTTGAATCAGAAATAAAGTATCCATTGCCATCCACATACCCCTGCTCCGGGATGCGGGGGGGGAGGAGAAATAAATAAAACTGACAAAATCAAAGGTTGTAAAGCTATATTTTAAATATGGGACAAAGCCACCACACTTGGACTCTGATCTTGAACCCTTAAAAAGGTTTTGAGGATATTTTTTATCGTGTTTTGGCTCCACCTTTTCTAAAAAGAGGTACCAATTGCAAAATGTGGATCCAGATAGGGGTTTGGATTCCAATTGTCTTCTTCACCCAATACACGGGTTTCGGATCTGGAGTTGTAGCCTGGATCCATCTCTGATGTTTATGAATAAACATCACATCTGTGGTCGCTGGCCCAGAGGCGCTGCTCTGAGGGAGAACCTGATTTGATTGTGCTTCGGTGATGGGGAATGCTGCAGAGGTACTATGGGGAGCTCTTGGAGGACCATGACGGTAAGTGCCCTAACATTTTGAAGAGATCCCTCCAAAGGAAATTTTATCCATTTCTTTCTCTATCTGAAAGATGGCAGCCATGACTTCAGTACTTGGCTAAGGCTGTGAGCGGATCGTCAGGGAGCTGCCAATAATATGGAGGAGCCCCTAAAAGTACATTTAAACAAAAACATTTTTACCATAACATTGTAATGTTTATCTTGCCATCTTCCCCACTGCCACAAAAAACAAACAGGTACATGATCACCACCAATACAAGGTCATTCCAAAACCAAAGGACCGATTAAAATGGTGCGATGCTACTGATTTCAATGGGGTTTTTAAACTGTTTACACCCATGTCCGAGAGAGCTGATTCAGACCCTCAAGGCAAGGCAGTGTCACTGTGCTGGCTTTAATACTTTTGAATTCATACACAGGGAAGTTACTTATCACTGGGGGTGTCATTTCTGAAAAATTCGGGGCGGGGAGGGGGTTAGATTTGTCAGTATATAGAATGTTACATGTGATTATATCATGCAAAATCCGGGGCGGGAAGCATGGAAGAAATGGAGTACTGTATATAAATGTATGAAAAGTTGGGGGGGACCAAATGTTCCCCTTACCTCATCGCAAATGACTCCCCTGCATATCACTTTAATTTGAGCTGATGGAGTCTTCATTTCTGCTTTGGATTTTCTGATTTCTCCCCCCCCCCCCCTCTTTTGCCCGTCCCTTTATTTTGAATTCTCGCTAAGCTCCAGGGGCTAATGTAATTTTTATGCTGGGGACACTTCAGATTTCCGACTAGATTTTTTGTTGTTGTTTTGAAGCATGGTTGGGGAGGGGGAGGAAAGCCCAAGTCCCTACCAACTTCAATCGACTTGGCTAATACTAGACAGGGAGACCTTCCGCCATGCAGAAAAACCAATTCTAAATGTTACAGCATGTTTCCAACAAAGAAAGGTGGGGCCCCGTTTTCCAAAGCTGTATAAACAGCAGCTCTGAGAACTAACTGTGTTGCTATTTTCAAAGGTTGCTTTCGAAGTGCTGACTCAGAGCAACGCACCAGTATTGTTTTATCTTACTGAGATTAGGACTCAGAATGTTGTGGTTTTGTAACATAGACTCCAGTGGAACCAGCTGCATATTTGACACAGGATTGTTATTCAAGCTCAAATAACCATCTAATTTAAGGTTGAGGTGATTTTATATACTTTTTTTTTTCTTTTCAAGAGTAGAGCAGTCATGTATGAAACAGGACTCCCACTCAGCCTCCCTTGGTTCCTAATACTTTCATTTTCATTATTCTGGTATTCTTTATTTTATGATTATGGCCTTGACCGGATAGTTGATAATATTTTCCTCTGTCCTTCCTTACACACCCATGAAGGGGGGGGGGGGAGAATTCTTTTATTTGAAGAACTTACATCTAAAAGTCAAGCCCAGGGCAGCTCCCATGCCATAAATAATATTTTATATTGTTATGTTAAATCTTTTCAATTTGAGAGGATGTATTATTTGGAAAATAGTCTTGCTTTTTTGTTTCTCCTTATTTATTTGTGTGGAGGCCGAACCTAAAATACGGGATGCATCTGAGTGAATTATTTATCAAAAACTTGCAAATAATAGTTAAGAGATGTGCAAGCATTGATAAAAAATTGCCAACAACGGGTAATTTTGAGGGATAGTTGATTTTTCTGAATAACAGACATTTTTACAATGAAAAATGAGATAAATTTGTACATCCTACCCACCATGTTTTCTTTTTTTTAACTTGACATTCATTATTTAAACAGGTATAACAATTTAAGCCCCCAATTCAACAGCCTGTCCCTATTCAGCACTTAGCAAGTGCTTATCTTTTTGCTCTTATTTACTTACCATTGATTCCATGTGCTTCAATGCTTTGCTGAATTGAGGCCCAGTGTAGTCAAAATAAGAAAGCACATGTATCCTCTTGGAACTCTTTTTTACCCCTTTAACTCCTTTCCTGAGAACCTGTACAATCACAGAATGACAAAACAAAACTGTCGCATATCACTTGCCTCTCTCTTTCACAATTGATTGCTATGAAATGCAGCACTACTTTAGATCATACTTCTAATTGTGTTGAGAGAGAATCACTATTTTTCACCACCAATTTGTTTGGGGGAGGGGGGGAAATACATTCAAAATGAAGGGTTGTTGGTTTTTTTGTGGGGGGGAGAAGCTGACTGACTCATAGGCTCTGTAGCCTTTTACCAATCTATCACCTTTGGTTTGAGTTGGTTAGTGATTAAAAGTGGTTATCATATAAGGACAGAAATGACACTGTAGTCTCAGTTCACTGCCTATATTGAACCAGTGTCAAGGTCATTAGAGTTCTGGTATATGACATCCACAGAATCATGCTCCTGAATCTCACTGAACCTCTGCTTTGAAATCTGAATAGAGTATAAACTGCTGTGAGTGAGCTGCTCTTATTCACCTTAGTGATATCTACTTGTCTCAGTCTCTGACTGACTGCCCTGTCTGCACTAACTTTGCCAGTGGTGGAGCTGAACTGGTGGTGGCAATGGTGAGAAATATTTCCAGTGCAGACAAGGTTAGTGGGCAAATTGCTGATAATCCCCAGTATCGACAAGGCCAGGGAGTCTAGGTTTATTAACCCTAGTGCTTATACTACTAAACTTTTTCTTCCAATTAATTGTTAATAAATCAAGTGTCTCTGACTGCCGAATCAGACCTGCTGATGTTCTCATAAGCAGAAATCTGTTGTGTCCCTCTGCTTATGAACTAGTACATGCTGTCAAGGCTGTGCATGCTTCAGAGAAAGAGTACAATTTATGTGATATCAGCTGCTTGACAAACTTTAATATACATTTGCTATAAAACAGGCAGCAATTACCCAAATGTGATACCCAAATAAAAACCCTCGATCCATTTGCACAATAGATCTTCAATTTACTCAGATTCATGCTAGAGCCACCCATAAAAACGATATCCAGCCTTAAAATCACTTTGAAGCACATTCTGAAAGACCCCACAGTTGCAAGCGATACTCCAGTACTTATCTAATGCTCATGTTTCTATGGCTTTGCCTTCATGATTCTTCCAGTGGTTCCTTTATGTTTTCTGGTATTCTGCCAAACACCTGTGACTCAGTGTGCAACAACTATTCTTACTGTTTAATTTAGCTTTGCACAGAAAGGCTGTATTAGGCCTTATGTAGGCCTAATCCCAAACCTCTAAAGAGGTTTAAGGAACTCTAGTTTCACCTAATCCCGAAACCTAAACCTAGAATCCTTGAAAACCTCCATAACACCACAGGCATGGGCAAATAAAGGTTTTCCACTATTAAATTATTAAAAGGACACAGTGTGTCTTTTGGATTTGAAACCTAACGCTTTACCTAAGAAGCTGGGGACTATCCACAATAGAGTGTTTATTTGGAAGATAATAGATTGGAGGGTTTATTTGACTAAAGTCTTATCACTAAAAAAACTAGAGGGGATATTTCTGTGCAAAGCATACCCAGGTTTCTGTTTATGGAAAATCCAAATTAAGGCCTGATATCAGGAATACATAAAATGGGACCCAATGCAGGACTGATGCCTCAGACGCTGAACATTGCTCACAGTAAACATTTAATATTAATATTATAGGCGCAATTTTGTCTACGATGTATGTATGGTTTTTCAAAATTTTGAATCCAGCTAGTTTTGGGGTCTCTTATTCATGATCATGTAAAAACTTGTAACATAATGGAACTTTAACTTACAAATTGCATCCAACTGCAATAATTTCTTGCTTACATTATTTCATGCTTAATTAATTGAATTCTTCCATTCAAGAGCTCCACTAATCACACTATCTTGCCACACAACTCATTAACTTTGTGCTGTGAAAGGGAATGCTTAAATTTTCAAGGAGATTGTAGGGAATATTAACTGCATCATATTCTAATACACTATTTTTTTAATGAATGAAAAACTTCAGGATATAGTTACCATTTGGTTTTATAATACATAAATTTTATAGCAACAAATTGCAGTTTTAAGTCTCTTACTTTATTCTAAAGTGATATGAATTAAGACAATAATACATTAATCCTATTTGTGCATTGTACAAAGCTGAGGATATTGTCTGTATTTAGCAAATTGTTCATGATGAGAAATACAGAAGGTCACTAGTGTCTGTGAGGTTGCTTAATCATGTAAATATGTTTTAGAAGGTGCTGTAGTAGTTGGACTGAGGACTGAAGATTCCTGGATCAGAATACCAGAGTGATAGGGTCTTATCACACCCAACTAGAATAGAAAACATTACCAGCCTCCTCCTCTTCCCAATGACTATTTAAGTGTTTATCCACAGTGGAACAACCACTGGGCTGCGGGAGAGAGAGAATGACTCTGTAGACCAGTGATTAGGGCACTTGTGTGGGACACCTTGGGTCCAGTCCACTTGCTCTAGCCACTTTGCCATTATTTATCCAGTGTGCAGCAGTTTCAACAGGAGAGATTGTGGGAGGCAACATCAGAATATCCATAGTTCAGTGGTTAGGACATGCTCCTGAGAGATAGGATTTGAACAGGGTTCTCCCTTCTCCCCTGCTCTGGCACAAAGGTGGGGCAATTGAACCTGGGTCTCCCAAATCTCACGCTAGTGCTCTAATCACTGGGATAAAAGTTATAAGGTGGGCACCTTGACCTCTGGCAGATTTTGAATGGGACCCTATCCAGTAGGCACGCTCAGATGCTGCCTATCAAATTGGGCCCTGTATGTGACTTGGGTGACCGAACACCTGTCTTTCCCTGCTTTATGTATTGCTCTGGGGTTTAGATGGTAAGCAGGCACCTAGATGGCTAGAGTGAAGCAGCAGTGTGCATAGGCAGAAGCAGAAGCTTAGGGGCCAAGTGAATGTAGGTTCCTACAGGGTTCAGTGAGAATTTTGTGGATTACAGTGAAGTCAACACTGGGACTTAGATGCCTAAACCTGAGAGTTAGATGACAAAGTATCTCTGTGGCTCCCACCCTGTAGGCCTTTGTTTGCCCCTCTATAACCAGGATAGAGTAGTGCTTATCTGCCAGGACAGTCTTGCTAGCTTTCAAAGCTGAGATCCTTAGATAAACTGTATTGAAATACAAAGCATAATTATAAGAATACAGATTATGGGGTAGATCCTCATCTGAACCTCAGTGGAACTATAGCAAGTCACACTAGCTGAGAATCTACCCCTTAAATGCTACATAAAACAAGGGTGTTGTTTTCACCTCTGTGATCTGGTGTCATAAACAAATGAATCGGGGTTTCTTCCCTTTTTATTCTCTGTTGCAGCCCTGAGGATCTGTCCCATTTTGCCCTTCACTGGGCCTTGCATCATAGCAACCATCCCCCTGGTCGAGAAGGCTGGAAGTGTCCCTCCTCAAGAGAGCCTAAATGCATTTGGAGAGTGACATGAGACACTCCCACTTTCTGGGGGGGTGGGGAGGGGAGAGACAGTATGCCTTTCTCCACAACTGTCTACTATGGAGCAATGGACTTAGCTTGGGTTCTGAACCGTCTTCACTGCCACTACAGCTGCTTTGGGAATATAGCTCAGAATGTCACTAGAAACCCTGAGTTCAATTACAGTCCCACATACAGTATTGCTGATATAACAGCAGAATTTCAATTTACTAGTCTGGTCATTTAATTATTGCCCAATATGTTGAGCTATCCTACCTGCTCATTAATTACTGTTTTAACAAAACTGATGCTAATTGCTCTCTGCCTCAGCAGTCAACTTGTCACTTTAAGTAGTTTGTTCTGCAAGACAATGTTGGTAAATGAATGACTAATAGCAGTTGTACTGGACTGGATTGTTTTGTGACAGTTAGCTTAATGGTCGTGCCATTAAAGGCCTACATAAAATTGAAATTATTTCACAAAAATTATGATGGGTGGCAGCCTCACATAAGAGGCAAATTACCTCTTTTATTTAGAAGTAACAAAAATTACAAAGAAACCCTGAGTGAATCAATCAGCTAACAGAGTTCCTGGTAACTTACAGCAGCAAGAACAGTGAAGAGGCAGGGTTAGTTCACAGTCCACACTAACTGAATTTGGTAAAGTATCAGAAAAACTTTCAGGAATAACTTGTATGTAAAAGACTTGCTAAATGCATGCAGTTAAGTCTCCATCTAGTTGCTGGCTATAACAGGTCTTACTTCAGACTCACAGGTAAAGGAATCCCTGCTTTTGGTGCTAACGGTTCCATGTTCTATCCTTGGTTAGGATGGTGGTATCTTGGTGTATGTGGTCACAGTTTGTTACATGAGGACCAATCTGAAATATGTAAATTGCTTGGAATGATAAAGTTAAATTCCAACAGCAGCACCTTGGCCCTTCATCTTTCCAAGAGAGATCAAATGAGTTCCATCCAGGTCATTACATGTAGATCTTTTATAGTAAACTTTAAATCAAAGACCTCTTTGCTATCCTTGGATATTAAAGAGTCCACTACATTTCTTATAACAGGGGAGTTTGCCCCAGTGTACATGGCCAAAATTTCCCTTCCCACACTGCAAGTTATTCTCCTAGCTGCTGCTGTTCAGTCTAGAGGTGGCTGCATTACAGTGTGCTGTAGGTATGCAGTTTTGTAGTGTTTTGAGATGAAAATTGCTATAAAAGGTAAAATTTTATTCATTAAAACCCTGTATGGTAGATATGAGCAGCATTGAAGAGAACTGAATGCTAAACTGTACTACACTGTTTGACCACTAGGTGACACTGTAAAACTCCTTATTTAAAGAAGAACAGGAGTACTTGTGGCACCTTAGAGACTAACAAATTTGTTAGTCTCTAAGGTGCCACAAGTACTCCTGTTCTTCTTTTTGCGGATACAGACTAACACGGCTGCTACTCTGAAACCTGTCCTTATTTAAAGGAATCTCTGCCATACCTGGCAAAGAATTAAAGAATCTTATGATGAACACAGCTGGAGTGTATAAGCAAGCTCTGTGACCAGTCCACATCTGGTACAGAAGTACATGACATGGTGTCAGGAGTAAACTAAGAACAGAAACAGAAGGAAAAAAGTAACAACAGTTGCAAACAGAAGGTGATATTGGATTTTTGAAAGGAGATTCAGTACAAATAATCTTAAGAGACAATGCTGAACCATTTACTATAGACACAACTCACAGGGTTCCTAGCCCGTTACTTTATATAGTGGAAACTAAGTTAAAAAGGATGGAGTGGATTGGCATAATCAAGAAAATCTCTGAGCCAACAGCATGGTATGTGCCAATGATACCAGCTATAAAGAAAAATGGAAAAATAAAAATGTGTGGATCTTAAAAGACTTAATGAAGCAGTTGTGAGAGAAAAATATATCCTCCCAACACTGGATGACTTCCTCCCCAAAGTGAAAGTAGCTATATTATTCTTCAAGTTGGATGCCTTGAGCAAATTCTGGCAAATTCCTTTATCCAAAGAAAGTGCTAAATTAACTACATTTATCACATCCTTTGGGAGATTTTGCTTTTGAATATTACTTTCTGGGATTACCAGGGCACCTGAAATTTTCCAGAGAAAGATGGCAGAACTGTTGATGAACATAAATGAAGCTGTAGTTTTCATGGACAAAATTCCTAAGCCTAGTCAGTCAGTCTGGACTGAAGGTAAATAAGGAAAAATGCATTTTCTGTCTACCTCAAATTGAATTTTTGGGACAGACAGCAAATAGGATTGATTCCATATTTAACTGCAAGAAAGTAAAAGCAATTAGAGAACTGAATGCACCAACTAATGTACCAGAACCAACACATATACTGGGGATGGTAAATTACCTTGGTTGGCTCCTACAAGACCTTTCTACACTGAATGAACTGTTAAAGCCCAACACATCTTGGCTCTGGGGGCCAAATTAAGAACAAACCTACAATGGTCAGGACAGGATAAAGCAGCTATGGCCTAGGTTGGGTATTATTGCAACTACATGGCTCTCAGTGGAAGCCAGTCGCATTTTGCTCTAGCACACCCATAGAAGCAGAAAAATGATATTCACAGATTGAAAAGGAGTGCCAGGCAAGCTTATGGGCATGTGAGAACTTTTTCAGATCTTTGTGTGGACTGGCTTCATTTACACTAACAGATCAGAAATCGCTTGTAACCCTCATCAACAGAAGAGACCTGGATCAAGTACCAAGATGCCAAAGTCTATTGCTACGTTTAATGTCATTTAACCCAATTGCTAAATATGAGAGACTACACCAGCAACAAAAACAACCTTGACAGACATGAAACTTCAGGAAGGCAGCTGGCCAACGTATCAAAAGGACACTAAGGAGGAGACAAGAGACTACTCTGCAGTGCGTGGACAATTGAGTCAAATGGACTCATGGTTACAGGCAATTGCATCATAATTCCAAACAAAATGAAAGGAGAAATCCTAATCCTCATCCATGAAGGACATCAAGGATTAACTAAATGCTGTGAACTGGCCAACCAGTCAGTGTTGTGACCAGGCATCAGCAAGGACTTAAAGAATAAAATATCTGCATGTGCACAATGCAGAATTAACAGAACAAAGAATCTTTAACAATCCCACTACTAGACAGACCTTTAGAAGAGAATAGTTGCAGATTTATTAAAACATTTATGAAGTTGTCTGTCTTGGTAGGTTAATTCTTGGTCTAATAACTTTGGCAATGTCCCTTAAATGGAGTGTACAGTACTCTGAATTCCGTCTACTTCAGGGCTTTCTATTGTGACCATCACTGTGATATAAGTACTTTTAAAATGACCTCTCAATCAAGCTTTCTGAGACCTCGACCGTCTGTGTGGTCTAATTATCCTGAGTCCATGAAAAGGAGTCAGCTAATCCAGAGTGCTAATTCTCTCTTTGATAGTGATTCCTTCCGTTGTTTAGGTCAAGCCACTTCACTTCTTTTGCCTCAATTTTCCTCTTTGTAAAATTGTGATTCTACTATTTACAGGGATGATGTAAGAGATGATTGTCAGCAAAGCACTATATGAGTGCTAGGTATTATTTATTTTATAATTCTTGACCATAAGCTATATAGCTCTAGAAAACTATCCTGAGTGTAGTGGTTGCTTGTGTATTTTGAGCCATCAGTGACTGATTAAAATGTAATGTCACAGAGTAACAGATTTTGAAAGCTGACTGCCCACAAAATTATGTGCAAACTCCAAATTGGGAAGCTGGTTTGAAAAATCAGACCTGGAAAAACTGTAGCCAAGAGTTTCAAAAGTGATTTAGTATCAGGGGGTAGCCGTGTTAGTCTGTATCTACAAAAACAACAAGGAGTCTGGTGGCACCTTAAAGACTAACAGATTTATTTGGGCATGAGCTTTCGTGAGTAAAAACCTCACTTCTTCGGATGCATCCGAAGAAGTGAGGTTTTTACTCACGAAAGCTATGCATCCGAAGAAGTGAGGTTTTTACTCACGAAAGCTCATGCCCAAATAAATCTGTTAGTCTTTAAGGTGCCACCAGACTCCTTGTTGTTTTTGTAAAAGTGATTTAGGGTATCCAACTTCAGATACCTTAAAGAAGCCTAATTTTCAGAAGGCAGGTGCTCAGCTCTTTCTGAAACATTGGGTCTGTTCTGAGTCTTTCAAACGGGGCATCCAAAAAATCACTAGACACTTTTGAAAAACCCTGCGCAGGCTGCTTTGTGCAGAAGCAACAAGCAGCTGCACACAGCCCTTATTTCCTCACCTTGGCCTAGGATAACCTTATTGTTCTCAAACGGTTAGTTTATTTACTTTAGATGTTGGAGTGAATTTGGTTTGTAAAAGGAAACAACGCAGAGGACCACAAAACGAAGCTTTTCCCACCAACTACACTATCCGCTAATGATACTGCCAACTACTAATATTCATCCCTATGAGTGCCTGAAAAACTGTTTGTTTTACTTTGGTATCTTTGGCGGGAGCTCATGTCTTTATTTCTACAGAAAGTGGGGAAAATCAAGCTTTCCTCTTACCACGTGCTAATGGATAACTAACTTCCTCACTGGATTTTAAGCAGTTTTATTTACCTTCAGCCCTCTCAGCCACGTGGAAGAAATAGCATTGCTAGGGGTATGAGGTGATGATCCACACATTGGGCTATAAACCGTAAGAGGTAAAACTTAGGGTGGCAGGTTGTTGGAGACACAAGGAATCTCTTCCTCCCCCCAAAACTCCCTTCTGCTTGTTGTAAATGACACTGACATAACTTATCTATTCCCCAACGCAGGGGGAGTCAAGAGGGAGACCCTGGGCCAAACCCAGACGCTTTTGAACACACCCCAAAATCTTCATTTACTTTTTTTTTACTATTTTCTCAGGAGTCTGGACCTTGACCAAGAAACTTGGCCCTGACAAAAAAACAAGGACGACGGCGCCCTAACGTGTACCCCAAGGCTGCTGCAGAGAGTACCACATCCCCCCCCCCCCGCTCCAGGGGGCGGAGCCTGCCCTCCACCCCCAGGAAGCGCCTTGGGGCAGGAACCAGGGGCGGGTTCCGTCTGTACAGCACCGGGCCCTGGGCCAGGAGCGGGACCCGGGTGACGCTCGCGCTCTCCCCCGCCCTGGGGGGCTGCTGGGTGTCATCATCCGGGTTCCCTCAGAGCAGGGCCCACCGCCCCGCCACTCCCTCCCGCTCGCGCCACCGTGCCCGTCACACAGGTCACACGGCGCATGCCCACCTCTCTCCCCAAGAGAAAGCCGATCTCAGTCCTGGGGACGAGGGGCCTAGCGCGTCACGTGATTGCCTATCCCGGCCGGTATCGACCGCCCATCGCATCATGCGGCTCGACGCTCTGCTGCCTCTGTCTGGTCTCCCTTTGAATCTTTAGGTGTAGCTAGTAGAACGCCGAGTGACCGATCCATTTCGTTCTCCTCCCCCTCCCCCTCTCTAATCACCCCAGGCAGCGAAGGGATGCCACTGCCCCCTCCACGGCCAGGCAGCCTGGTGAGGAGCCTGCACAGTGTGTCCGCTGTCTCTGGGCTCGGGGAGCACCTGGGGAGCCGGGTCAGTGCTGCCACGGGGCGAGAGGGGTCCTGCAGCCACGTTACTATCTTGTGACTCTGGGGCGGACCCTGTGGGGCCGAGGGGTCCGTGTCGCTATGGGGGGACCCTTTGGGGGTGAGGGGTCCGTCTCGTTATAGGAGGGGCTCTGTGGGGGCGAGGGGTCCGTGTCACTATGGGGGGAGCCCTGTGGGGGCAGGAGATCTGTGCCGCTATGGGGGGGCTCCATGGGGGCGAGGGATCCCTTTCATTATGGGGGGACACAGTGCAGGTGAGGGGTCCGTGTTGCTGTCAGTGGTAGGGATGAGAGGATCCATGTTGCTGGTGGGGGGACTCCTATGCAATATATGGGGGTGCTGGGTTGCTATCACCTCTGAGGGGAAGAGGGACTGTGCGGTGCTGCCACTTGGGGGACCTCTGTGCTGGGAGAGGGGTTGAAGGGCCCTGTGTCACTGTTACTGGGGGAATCAATATATGGAGGTTGCTTTTCAGGCTTGACTTATTTAATTGTCACAACACCCCAGTGAAACGGTTATCTCCAATTTACAAATGGGGAGACTGAGGCACTGAGAGGTGAAGCAACTGGCAGAAAGTCACACAGCTGGTCAGTGGAAGAGCCAGGAATGAAATCTGTGGGACTTCCTGTCTAGCAGCCCTGCCTCAAGGCAACACATTGACTGTACATATGTTTAATATATAAGCCCTTTGGAGCAGGGTCAGGATCTTTGCACGGCACCTAATGCTTTGCACAAAGGCCCTGATGCAGAGTGGGGCCTTTAGACACTATTGCAATACAAATATTAAATAACAGTAACTTGTTACACAATTGTACCATCAGAGATTAATTAAAAGCTAAATGAAATCAGGACTCAATATTTAAGAACCATGTCTCACACCACCTCCTCAGATAATATCATGGATTTTCCCTCCCACTCCTGTCTCCCTGTGGTTGGATTCTAGTTTTTTTCCTAATCTGGAGCCTCTGAGCTTCCTTCCATAAGAGACAACAAGCTGGCAGCAGTGAGATGGACATTGGGCTGTCGTCTGCTACTCCATTTTTGACTGTGTTCCCTCTAGGTTCCCTCTCTCTGATTGTATGGTTTAGATCCTGCCTTAATGTATCCCTACAGATAGTCACATTTAATTTGTTTCATATTATTTTTTTAGTTAATAATATTGACAGAGATGCTCAGAATTTTGAACTAGAGGAAAAGTAACTGGAGATGGGGAAATACTTCACAGGACAAATGTTTGTGAGAGGCCTAGTATCTTTGTCCTATATAAGGACAATATAGGGTGACCAGACAGCAAATGTGAAAAATTGGGATGGGGGTGGAGGTAATAGGAGCCTATATAAGAAAAAGCCCCAAATATCAGGACTGTCCCTATAAAATCCGGACATCTGGTCACCCTAGGACAATACTAGAGTAAAATAATATTTTGATTACCATCCAAGTCTTTGTAATTACAGTTAAACTGTTGCTTTTAAGTATTCCAGAGTTGTTGTTGTGGGTATTTGGAGGAAAGAGCATCTTTGGAGAGCCCCTGTGTAATGATTTTTTCTTCTAGCAGATGGCATTTGTGATGCTAATGCCTTGTGCCTTGAGTTTAGAATATATCACATTAGTTTTTTAATATCAGTGAGTCATAAATACTAAAAAGAAATGTAATATCTTATAATTTTAGTGTACTGAATTTTACAGTTCTATAGTAATCTCTGTGCATTTATTTTATGACCAACAAGAATGAGTATTTTGTCAGGTTTTAAAGACTAAGTTTGATGACGTAGGTGGATTTTCCTATCCATAAAGGGACATTTCAGCTTGAGGAAGAGTGTGGTCTACTGGCTATAGCAAGGTGGGACACGGAATGTAATCTCTTGGGTTCTGTACCCAGCTCTGCTACTAATTTACTTTGTGACCTTGGGCATGTAATTTACCTTCTGTTAGCCTCAATTTCCCCATGTGGAAAATTGCAATAGTAATACAGTACTAATTTATAAAGTATTTAGAGATCTTCAAATGAAAAGCATTTACAAACATAAAAAGTATTATTATATTTTGTACATTATAGCTTTTTAGTATCAAATTTAGCCCAGGCCCAACTCCAGTCAGTGGAATTGCCCCTCGTTACACCAGGATTGAATTTAACCCAGAGACTTTTACTACGTGTTACTAATCCCTCTCAGAAGCTGGAAAATACTCTTTTCTTGCTAGATTTGTCATCTTCCATTTGGTAAAGAATGTTTTCCCTCATCTGCTTTTATGTAATGCAAACCAAGTGGCTTTGCTGTACTTCCTCATTAGGAGCCTCATTGATATTGTCACAATTTTGACAATGCTTTATTTACTTTTGCTCCCTCTACTGGCTGCCTGATTCTACAGCAACCGAGCAATATGCTACAAGAGCATGCATAAAGTAGGTAAGGCCCAGTCTACAAACGACTACACCATGCATGAGCATTTAGATTATCACATAGAAATGTAAAGTCATTTCATGGGCCTGCCTACCAATTTGAGCACACAGATGCAGAATTTAGATTTGATATTTAGGTACCCATATCTGAAATTTAGGTGCTTTTCTTTGTATCTATTTGTCTCAATGAGAATAGGTGATATTTTTATTTCATTAAAAAATAGCCTGTATTATCCCCTTGTATACAAAAGTTTAAAGTCTGTGATTCCACATATTCTTCTTCCGATGCTCTCATTCATGGGATTAGCAGGGTGCAAAATGGGCAGGATGTATGGCCCAAAAGAGATCCCAGCCTCTGTTGCCCTATATTCTCAGTCAGAATTCCCTCTCTGCAAGATTTCTTGAAGAGCGGCTTGCAGTGTTGGAGGAACAGGCTTTTTACCTCAGCTTGTTCCTGTCTCACCTCTATTCCGCCCCACCCCCCAAATCCCAACCCTATTAACTTCTTCCATGAATCCAGTCAGAGAGAGCAATGTAACTAAG
The DNA here is from genome assembly GCF_013100865.1 of Trachemys scripta elegans. Lineage (NCBI taxonomy): Eukaryota > Metazoa > Chordata > Testudines > Emydidae > Trachemys > Trachemys scripta. The sequence goes on from NC_048312.1 coordinate 16,769,275, forward strand.
AAGGATCCACAAAGGGACTTAGGCGTTGCAATGGTGAGCATCATGGCACCTAACCTTTAGGCAGCTAGAAAATTCAGGAACACACTGTGATCCCCAAGGTCGAGTTAGGCACCTAGGCTCCCAATGCAATGAATGGGGAGAGAAAGGCATCTAAGAATGGGATCCTCAGAAGCAAGCCCACTAGGTGGGGAGCCGCCTAAGATAGCCAATAAGAGATGCTAAGGAGAGGGGTGTGTGCTAAGCCCCTCCCCTTTCTTGGAGATAGAAGCTTAAGTTCAGGTTGCAGGAAGGTTTGTAGCTTGGTGATCCACAAACAGCCACCCACTGCCTGGAATCAGGCAGCTTAGGTGCCTAAGGTGTTTCTTGCAGGAATGAATTAGGCACCTACCTCAATCCACACAAGACAGACGGAGGTGGAGGGGCATATCTTATAATTTCTAGAATCTCCTGTTGAAGCTGGTCCACTGTGGATGAATAATGATAGTTGATGGAGCAGGGGGACTAGACGAGGGTTTTCCTCCCTTCCAGGTGGATGCTCTATTTAAGTATTTGTCCACAGTGGAACAGTCATTGGTCCAGAGAGAATGATTCTATAGACCTGTCGTTAGGGCACTGACCTGGGAGGTGCCTAGAGGGTTTGGTGAGAGTTTTGTGGCTTGCAGTGGAGCTACAACTGGGACTTAGGTGCCTAACACAGGGGCTTGGGTGCCTGAGTCTGGGGTTTAGATGTCTGAATACTTTCGTGGATCCCACACCATCTTACTTAGTCGCTTGCCCTCTCTGAATGGGTCTACCCTGTTTTTTTCTCTCCTGCACTGCACACTAGGGGAAGTATGTGGGCCTAAGTTATTTAGACTGAAAAGGACACTCTTTGCAAGAATTTTTAATTGTAATTATTGAAAATGATGTCTCGTAGTACTTGTATTGTCTATTAATGACTCCTAATGAAATTAGCTCAGTTTACATGGAAATGTTTTTTCATAACCAAAATCATTCTGGAAACAAAAGTTCAGCTCCTTCTGGCTTGTTTGTGGATGTCGGTGATAAAGATTCTGCTGTCAGAACTGTTAATGGTGTTAATGCATGCAACAGAATAGAAGCTAGCTCCCAGTCTCTCATGGCTCTGCAGTTCTAATAGGAGTCAAAACTGGTTTTTGACATTAAAATCACAAGACTGAAGTCTTAATATGCATTGGGAGCTAATACACTGAAGAAGACGATGTCATTTTTGCCTCATAATTACTTCCCTGGTCATAATTGCATTTTAAAGTATTACAGATTACATTTTGCAGCCCAACCCTTCACCAATGTCCTTTATGTGTTCTTACATTCCTAGTCAACAAATTTCCTGCTTTGTACCATGCAGTATTATCTGGCTATAACATGTCTTGTGTTCACATGCCTTTTATATTTTAACTTGAATACTAATTCTCCATAAACCCAGCTTCCCCTGGAATAGTAAGAACTGTGAACCAGTCAGTTGTAACTAGTTTCTCCACAAAAGCCAATGAAAACAATACTCACAATTCCCTTTTTCCAAGATGCATGTATTTTGCCAGTGTTAAAAGAAACTTTAATGCTGACAAATCAAAGCTTGAACTTTTTGCTTTTGAGTTATTATGCTGTCGTGTTGCAATTTGCACAACTTTGAACCTAAGTAAAATGTGTGTATATTAAAAGAGAAAAGGTAGTTTAACTTAAATGGCAGTAATAGCATTCTGGGTCAGAAAATGTATGTAGGTGGATTTATGGATCATTTTTTAAATATTAAAGTTTGACCCATTAAAATGTATTTGGTACTACAAATGAAGAGTTTAAAATTGCAATGGCTCGAAAACCACTGTAATTGCTGACAGGTTTCAGAGTGGCAGCCGTGTTAGTTTGTATCAGCAAAAACGAAGGAGTCCTTGTGGCACCTTAGAGACTAACAAATTTATTTGGGCATAAGCTTTCGTGGGCTAAAACCCACTCCATGCACCTGCTGAAGTGGGTTTTAGCCCACAAAAGCTTATGCCCAAATAAATGTATTAGTCTCTAAGGTGCCACAAGGACTCCTCATTTTAAATGCTGAGCAATTTCAAAATTATTGGTCTCTATGGAGCAGTAAAAGTGATCACAAAACAATCAGAATAAAATAAATCCATGAAAAGCTGTTCAATTTTTGCCACAGCTAAGAGCTGAAGAAAAACTTCCTTTGAGTTTAGTATTGGCACACTGGAATGTGACAAAAAGTAGACCCTTGAGGCTTTTGTCATATACCATGTAACTGCTGTAGATTGCCACTGTGATATAGCTCATGTAATACTTTGTTCCACTTCTGAAATCCGAATCAATCATGTTATTACAATAGCTAAAAAAAACAAACAAACCTATTTTCAAATGGTGGTGGTGTGAATGAGTATGTGTATATATAATTTTACTCTGTGTATGTATATATACACACACACACACACACTTTGAAATAACATGCACATGATGGTATGGTAGAAAAGTTTTACTAATTTGTGTTTCTGATAGCTGTATTATTTACACATGTGAAAGCCATGAATGAGGTCATCCTAAATGATCTCAAAACCTAATATTTCTAATATCAAAAAACTTCCAAATATGTTATATTCATGTAAGTACTTCAGACATAACAGTTCAAAACATGAATAAAATCCCTCTTTTTTTCTCCTGAAAAAATTTTTTTTTCTTCACAAAAAGCCTTGTTGAGAAGTCCTGTTATGATGCATTTTGATTATGTGCTTCTTATGATGACTCTATTCAGTATTGCTTAACTTAACTGGGTGGTAATCGTATATGACTTTCTATAAAGAATTGATGTATAAAGGAATTCTTCCGAAGAGCTTCGTGAAGCTAGTATAGGTCTGCCTTCTGGAGAAAATATGACCCATTAAACTGCAGTTGCTAGATGAACCAAGTTGTAAAAAATTGGACATGTAGGTTCTATGTACACTGCAAATCCTACTGAGTAAGGAGACCCAGTAACAAAAGGGTAGTTTCTGACATGGTTAAAAAAGTATATTACCCTTGCAGTGTAGAGGGGCCTTGTTAACTGTGTTCCCAAACTGAACAAAAATCCAGGCTGCAGCATGGTTCAGAAACATACTTAAAACATGATTCAATCTCATCTACGCTGCAGGAATGAATTCTTTTATCGCTCGGTTGACGGACAACCTGTGCTGTAAGCATGTCACTCAGCATGGTAGGACTTAGAGTATTGATAGAAGCTTTGATACGCCCAAAATAGAATGATAATGTCAGATTATAAGCTAGTGGAAAGGCTCAGAGGAAGCGGGGGGAAAAGCCAACTCTCTTTCTCATGATTTATTCTTAACAGTCAGAAGGTGATTTTTACAATCAGAGAAAAAAATACACAGGAAAAAATTCCCAGCTGAGGTTCAACCCATTCCTACAATCTCTGAGTGTAGAGCCCAACCTTTCTAAATACATTTTCTCCTTACTCTTACCCTAAGAGTGGCTACTTAAGAATGTCTACACTGCAATTAAAAACCCATGGCCAGCCTGTACCAGCTGACTCCAGTTTGCAGGGCTCAGGCTAAGGGGCTGTTTAATTTCAGTGTAGACATATGACACTGCAAAGTGGGAGGGTCTCACATCTACACTGCAATTAAACAGCCCCTTAGCTCGAGCCCCACAAGCCCTAGTCAGCTGGCATGGGCCAGTCACCGGTGTCTATTTGCAGGATAGATATTCCCTTAGGCCTGGTCTACACTAAACCCCCAATTCGAACTAAGGTACGCAACTTCAGCTATGTGAATAACGTAGCTGAAGTCGACGTACCTTAGTTCGAACTTACCGCGGTCCAGACGCGGCAGGCAGGCTCCCCCGTCGACTCCGCGTACTCCTCTCGCCGAGCAGGATTACCGGAGTCGACGGCGAGCACTTCCGGGTTCGATTTATCGCATCCAGACAAGACGCGATAAATCGAACCCAGAAGTTCGATTGCCTGCCGCCGAACCAGTGCGTAAGTATAGACATACCCTTATAGACCTTCTCCTGAGCACCTGTGCAATGGGAGGTGAAGCTGAACCGGAATTATCTGAGGAGGAATGTAGACCAATGCTCTCAGTATGAGAGTTACTCCACAATTTTTCAATAGCAGCCACAAACCTTTGATATTATGTGGTGGGGGTTGAATTCTACTCTAAACATTTACCAGATAGGAATCTCAGGGAAAACTTTCCACATTCAGACAGCTGGAATAGTTGTAGATTTCCCCACTGAAATGTAAAGGCCGTGCTATAAGATTTAAGAAGGTAGAAAGTGTGACTAGTGCAGTGTTTCTCAACAACTGGTCCATGGACGAGCGTTAGGGTGACCAGATGTCCCGATTTTATAGGGACAGTCCCGATTTTTGGGTCTTTTTCTTATATAGGCTCCTTGGTGTCTGGTCACCCTAACCAGCGCTGGTCTCTGAGATCTCCCTGAGATCTCCTTGATACAGTTTAGGAAGGCACCGGTCAAAAAGGTTGAGAAACCCTGACTACAGTATTAAATAGGAGGGCCTTATGATATAAACAGGGTTCAAAATTTGCCTTTGTGTTCATCATAAAGAAAATCCCAATTGTTTAAAAAAAAAAAAAAAAACTTGTTCCACCACTTCCCATACTTTTTCCTCAGGAGAAAACACAGAATATAACAGAGGTAATAAATCTATTTTATGGTCTGCATGAGAAAGGGTGGAGACACTCCCTTTACTCTATTTTCTTCCCATAAATTGAAATGTGTATGAGATAATATGGGAGATGCTGGGATTCTCATCCAACAAATTCACAGCTGGATTCTGCTTTATTATTTCTTTAAACCTGATAATTTATCACCAGATTCACTTCTGGCTGTCAAAACTATCAATTGCTCAGTGTCCTCTCTGGTTAGTAGGTGTGCTCCAGAAAAGATACTGTAGCGCATGCACAGAAACATAGCTCAGCTGGTCCAGTTAGTCAGAAAATTCTACCTGCCTTTCCTTCAAATGCAAGTTTCCATCATCAAGAATGGAATTTGAACAGCAGAAGATTTGATCATTTGAGGGGTGTGGAAAGAGGAATTATGCAAACACATCAGTTCTGTGAACATTATTTTTTATTCTGTGTCATAGATGTGGATGATGTTTTACAGGGCCAGATTCTGCCATCTGAAATCAATGGGACTATTTGTGGAATAAAGTACTATACAGTGTGAGTAGAGGTGGGAGAATAGAGTGCTGGACTAGACAACACAGCAAGGATGGATGACAAAGAAAGGGAGAGGGTAAGGGAATGCATGAATTAGATCAGAGAAAGATTGTGAGGTATGCTTGTTGTTATATATGCATTTTAACTTATTAAAATGGGGGAGGAGGAAGTAGTGTCCAGAGTGAAAGCAGGGTGAAGGCCAGGTTGACCAAAATAACTACATTGTGAGGGGGGGATTTGAAGTGGGAGACTGTGGTTATATACTTTACAGGGTCAGTGAGGGTGTGCCGGGTATAGTGTGCAGCATGAAAAAAGGCATGGGCATGCCTATGGCCAAAGGAGAGCAGGGGAGCAACAAGGTGAGCTGAATTGGCTGAGCATGGATATAAGTGGGAGAATAGGTGATAGCTAGAAGTGAGACTTAAGCTGGGACAGAACTGTGTAGCACCTTATAGACAGAGATGAGCTTGAATTTAAAATGGAAGAGAGATTGATTTATCACAAAGTTGCCTCTGCACATAGCTCTTAAACATTTTATTTTCTATATTTTAGAATATATACCTAAGAAACTCCTAAGTTTTACTATCAAATATTACACGTATAGTGTCAAGGGACATACCTGTGTCTCTGCTCTTTACTGCCACCACAGCCATCTGAGTGCACAAACTGACAAGTTGTGTCACAATAAGTCACTGTTGTCCTTGGGAAAGCAAAGGTAACTTTTTGGCATGACTGGGAAATGGGATAAAGAGTGATGAAGCTTTGTCCCAAATAGGAAGCCTGATGTGGTATGAGCACTTAGCTCTGTGTGCTTTTAATTATTATTTAAAAAAATTCAAAATCAGTTTGACACATTTTTGTCTACTGTTTCTTTCTTTATGCTGACTGACATCTGCTCTGTTTCTGATTGGTCAGAGATTTAGAAGGTAGATGCAGAAAGCAAATGAAATTAAAACCCTGATAAGAAACCGTAAGAGTAACATAACCTTGCTGCTACCAATGCATTAGAAATCCTGACTCCTACAGGACTATCTGTCAGTTTTACGATCTGTTAATTATCAGGGGTTGGCAGAATATACTTATACTGATATATTGCCCTACTGTTCTTTGATTAACACTGATAAGTTCCAGCCCCATAACTAGAAGATTGTGACTTTTTAAAAACATAATGAGCCAAAATATGCCTGATGCAGGCTAAGTGACATAGGTAGTTTTGTAGCATCACATTTGCCTTACATTAGCTCTGCTTGAGACCATAAGAATTTAAGAACGGCCATACTGGGTCAGACCAGTGGTCCATCTCGCCCAGTATCCTGTCTTCCCACAGTGGCTGGTGTTAGATGCTTCAGAGGGAATAAACAGAACAGGACAATTATCAAGTGATCCATGCCCTGTCATCCAGTCCCGGCTTCTGGCAGTCAGAGGTTTACGGACACCCAGAGTATGAGAATCATCCCTGACATCTTGTCTAATAGCCATTGATGACCCTATCTTCCATGAACTTATCTAATTATTTTTTGACCACCCCTTTGGATGTAGCTCCATTGGAGATTTTATTTCTGCTAAGAGACCTGTGAGCAGGGACTGTTATTTGGTCTGGGTGGCTGCGTGTGCATGTTACCACTGTAAACCATGGCTTTTCCCCGTTTAGATAATCCACAAGGGAAATTGCAATGGGCCCGCATAGCAGTCTCCCCAGATCAGCCAGCTTTCCCACTGCTCCCTTCTCAGTCTTCCTGATGCTCGTTTATGTGCCTTGCCTACTAGAATTTAGTCCAGCATAAATTTGTTCTTTTTTTATGATTGGCCCATTTTGACTTTGCACTTCGTTTGTCTTTTAGTTTTATCATTTGTGCCTCAAATTCTAACACCTGTTGGCAGTTTCACCTTGTTGAATTAGAACAACGAATATGGGGATAATTATGCGCAGAAGGAATATTCAGGAATTGTTTCAGTTTTGTTTGTTTTTTCTAGTTGCATTTACAGACCCCCCCACTCCTTACTGAACAATTGAGGGTGTTGGTTACTTCCTTCTGTGTTTATGTAAGAAAGCTGTTTATAGTCAGTTTTTCCAGTTGGCATATGTACTTCCTTGACTGCAGTTTGACACATCATTCCTCCCACTCCCTCCCTACAAGTGAAGCTAATGAAATTCCTTTTTTTTTATTATTATTGGGGATTGTTGGTGTTAACCATAGAAGTGGCCGCCATTCCAGCTTGGAAGTGTGCTGCTTAACATACTTTGTTTTGCTTGTTAGTTCCCAATGGCTGAGAAACAAAGTGGGTAGTAGAGCTTAATCAACCATGTACACTTTACTGGGTGCTCAAACAGCTCCGTAAACCGTCACGCACCCATGCTTGTTTAGGTGAAACGAGAGACCAAATGGTTTATCAAAGCGGTGGGGGTGGATTAAAATGGATTATTTTTTCTTTTTGTTGCATGAAATTGTAACACCGACAGACCCCAGTCGTTGTCGGCACGCGGGATCGAACCTGGGACCTCTGTAGCTTAGTGCATAAGCCTCTGCTGTATGAGCTAAAAGCCAACTGGCCCTTAGCTGTAGAGCAGACTCATTAATGTCTAAGTGGTCTCGATGCCACTAGAGGGGACAGAACTGCACACCCAGGAGGTGTGTGGGTTACAAAATATTTTAGTTTATTGTCAAATGTAAGGAATTTTTCAGAATGAGTTATAGTTCAGCCCATCCCTGCTGGGGTGCACAAGTTGGGGTGAGAGAATATAGGGAACCTCCTCACCCATCTACCTTTGTGCACCCACACAGGAGCCTGGTTCAGTGGCAGCGTTTGAGTTTTACAGATTGCAAGCTGTGCTCTAAGCTAGTTCCCGCAGCAACGCTAGCTGCATCATATAGGGAGGGAGATGACAGGGCCATGCTCCACTTTACTGACTAGCAGAACCACCCTGTTCTAGGAGGGCACACGCTGCACCCTATCCCTGGATGGTGCAATGTCTGATTTCCCCCTTACTTTAGGTAGGCGATGGTGTGCTCCTGGTCATTGTGCATCCTTGCTACCTTCTATCCTGAACTGTGATTTAGCACCACAATTGAGCCACTAGAATTAAACTGTTTTATCATCTGTCTTTTTTCTATGACAGATCAGTTATTTAAATCATTTGCCAAAGGAAGGGTTGTATATAATTTCCTACATTTTGGATGGTATTCATGAATAAGAGTTAGGTTATTATGACTCATTTTTCCAATATAGAAATGCAAGATTTTTAATATAATCGTCAAGGTGATTTACAACATTAATGAACTGAGCCCTGGCCTTCCAATAAGATGCATGCAGGCAGACACCTGTGTCCATGTGGAGCCCATTTATTAGATGAAATTTCATTTAAAGGTGAACTGAAATGCTTCATAACTATTAAATATGTTCTTCAGTCCTCAGGATCTTTGATATTTTCATGCCTCACTAGACCTCAGTTTCCCTGAGTGACTAGTCATAAGCGAGGGGACACAGTAACTCTGTGGCCAAGTAAGGAAAGGAACTCGTATCCTCCAGACTACTATTTTTCCCCTCTAACCGCTAGACAACACTGCCTTCCCACAATTTAAAAAAAAACCATTTCTGTGAGAGACAGGCACAGTCTAGTGATCTAATCACAGGAGTGGGTGTTAGGATTAGAACTCAGGAGTTCCTATTCTAAAATAGCTACTTTTGAGCCCTTAACAAGACATTTAATCTCTCTTGGACTGTTTCTCCATCAATATAATGGGGGTAAAACCTACCTCTATTTTACTGTTCCCTATTTATATAACAAACCAACACACTTAATTGTGGTATCTTTTACGCCATAAATGCTGTGTAACCAGATGGCTCCAAAATGTAATTAAATATTTAAAATGTACCCTATATTTAAAAAAGGTAAGGAAAATCTCTATCATACCCATGAAATGTGAGTTATTGTACTTAGGTACTTGAAGTGTACCTTCTTCTTAAATAGCATTCTTCTTCTGTGCCATGGTAATGCCAGCATTGGACAAGTTTGTCTCTAGCCCTACCAGGGGAGTAGTGGGAAGTAAGTGTGCCCTCCTATGTCCCATTCCACCATCTCCCCTCTTGACCCCATGCCATGGCTGCTTTTGAATGCTTTGGAGGGAAAGGAGGGACCATAAAACCTGCATGCTTAATATTTCCACCACCACCACCCTGAGAAGCGGGAAGGGGGCAGGAAATGGGCTCCCCTCTATGTGCTGGCCTGAGGTGCTGGCTAGGAATAAGGAGTAAGCTTCACCCAAACTTACTCTCCTCCCGAACAAGAAGGGAGCAGGGAAGGAGCAGTGTGGCTCTCCAAGTCAGTTTCTTCCTGGTGTTCCTCCTTCAGTGGTGTAGCTACCTGCTGCCCGGACACAGGGCTGAGTCTCAAGGTGCAATCTAGCCTGTTGAGAATATTTTAGAGAAGTCCTAATTTCTGGTAACTACTTTAATGCAATGTAATGTTTCTTCTATCTGGTCTTGTTGATGATTTTTATGCTTTGTCTGCTTTGTTCCCTTCTTAGTTCTTCCAGCAACTGTGGAGGGTGCACCTTTAGCAGTCAGTGGGAAAGCTGCTGTGGAATAGAATGGACTGTGAGTGGGTCCTTGAAGAAAAAAATCTGACATCGGACCCGTTACTGAGAAGTGCTGAAACTTTAAAACCACTGACTTCATTGGGAGTTGTGGGTGCACAGCAGCTCTCAGAATCAGGCTCCTGATGGTGTAAAGCCATTAACATTCCTGTTGATTGCCTGAAATTACAGCTCTGGTGGATGCCTGGGACTTTCTTTCAGAGCCAAGTGCTGAATATAAACTGAATCCAAAATGCCCAGTGCTGAATGGGTATATGAAGAATACCTACAATTTAGGTTCCAGAGGGTCAGCAACACTATTTATTAGAGACTGGTAATAATAGTGAACAGATACGTTCCATACCAAGCTCTCCAGGGGTTTAAAAATACCCAAAGTCCAGCCAGTGAAATCCAGCCAAGTTTTATAAAAATTATAGTAGTGGCTTTTATTAAATATAATCTGTGCACTTAAAATGTATAAAGTATTCAGTTTACTTAAAGGAGTTATTTTGCCAAACCATAAATGTACCAATAACTAAAGCAAGGAATAACAGTTTAGGAAATCTAAATTTACAGTGCTGTGTAGAAAAAAGCTTTGACTTTCAGATTTTAAAAAAACTCTCTGCTTAAGCATGTGATTCATATTTAATCCTGGTTATACTGAATTCACATTTGTATATATGTTTATAGTGGGGTATATGCTTCACATGATGTATGACTTGTCCACATTATCACAATACTGACTAGGGTTTAGCTATTTTGAGCGCTTGTTTAGAATACAACCTTCTATTCTGTTATCTTTTACATGTGGTTTTGAAATCTATCTCCTCTTATATCCACAAGAAATTCATGAACACACACATTTCATAGCATCCAATAAAACTTTAGAATAACATTCTGCAAACATAAACAAAGGTCACTCATGTAAAAAAAGGGCCTAGCCTCAACCATGAAGAATTTATTGCAATAGTGGATATAATACTCTTGGCACATAGTTCTTCCGTGAACCCAGTACTTGCAGTTTTTGCAAGAGCAAGAGACTGAAGATCTTGCAAGGTAAATTATAATACTGTTTTATACAAAATATATGATTTTGAAAACTTTTATGTTTTGAGGTCCTTTAAAAATAGGAACCAAGTGAACATTTCATGGTGCTGTGCTGCAAACCTGCACAAACATTATTCACGTGAATAGTCTGTCAAGTTACTTTTGTATTGTCAGCATTTGGAGGATAGGGCCATTTTGCCACTAAGGAAACTGCAAAAGGGCGTTGCCTTAGAATAGTCTCATATGCAAATAAATACACAGTTTTGCAACTTGTGCAGAGGTGGGTCGCCAGCAATTGAACAAAGCAGGGCCTCGTTTCTCCTTGTAAAAACTGTGTTGGAAATATGGGGCCTTATCCTGCAGTCTTTATTCAGGTTAAACTCCAGGTTTTTTTTCTATTTGTTTGTTTATTTTATTTAGGGACTTTTAACTAGTTTTCAAATCCTTGCCATGTAAATATCAGAAACAAATCTATACCCGTTAGCTTTTGTTCAAAGAACCGTTATACAAGAATATAGTCATTAGATCTTTCTTTTTACATGGTGTTCATATAACAGAGTCAGCATCATTACAACACCTATAATATGTAATTTCTAGTGATTTTATTAAATTGAGTGCAAAAATTCAGCGGGAGTTTAACCTGAATAAAGACTGCAGGCTCACTCCCATAATCATTTCAGGGCTGGGGTGTTTCTGAGGCAGTCCATAGGAGAAAGGGAGGAAGATGGATGGCCTTACTGCACCCTGGCTGTTTCCTGTTGCTGCAAGACCCATACATGCTATGAGAGCTGGGAATGTGAGTTAGGGCTGCCCTAGCCTGCGCTGAACTGCCCCCAGAGTCTGGGAGATATGGACACCTGCTCCTTAGTCCCCTGAGTTCGGATCAATTTTCTCTTTGATCCTTCCTGGCTGTGCCTATTTTTCTTTTCAAGGCTACATTGTATGTGCCTGTTCGTATAATTATTACTTTTCATTTTTTGATCAAACATTTAGTTGCACATTTTTATGGAAACTAAGATGATGAGAGGTGCATATAAGAAAACCCATTCCATCCCCAGCTTTTCAGATGACACCAAGTGACCTTAAAGTAGGGCAGGATTTGTTCATATGTAAAATACTCCATTGAAAGGCAGCCAACTCTGGGGTGGAGAGTGGTAGCCAACTGGTATGCTGCACTGTAGTGTGGAGGACAGGGATTTTGGCCAGGGACACCAATGCAAACTCTTACAAAAAGTGCTGAGTGTTCTTTAGTGTTGATGTAGAACAGATAGACTCTTTAAAGGTCTACACTGAAAGATAAACACGTGGTAGATGGAAGTGGGCTGTTTAATGTAGAAGGATGAAGGACAGTCATTCCACTGGGATTTTAACTGGTAGTTCCAGGAAATCTAAGTGTTTTTAAAAATGTATTTAAACTACTATGCCATTTCTCCAGCATTTGAACAGTACAGTCACCACCTGCTTGCCCAAGTACTCACCTTCAGTATTTACCCTTTTCTCACCTGCTTATCCCTACTACAGATATCTTAAAATTCTTAGAGCTCAGGAGAGTCTTATGCTGGGTAGACTAACTGGAATAATATTTATTCAATAGAGAAACACCTTTTTCCTTTAAAAGGAACATCTGATTTTGATTTTTATTAAAAAAAAATGTTAATGATAGAAGTGACATTGTAAGGAGGAAAACTCCACCTTATGCTGGAGCTGTTAGTACGACCATTAGAGCTTTATAAAGGGAAATGTAATAAGAGTATTTTGTACTAAGCATGTTAATATTGATTTTAATGGATGCCTTATTAATATGGTATTTGAAATATTTATACGCATTTCAAAGTTGGATCCATTGATCTTTCAGTACCTATCTATTGCTAATTATGGTCATAATGACATTTGATTGGAAAAATATGAGACTGGGGATGTTAGCTTTAGTAGCTTTTTGTTGTTGCTGGCATGAGGTTGAGTTACTTATGACGGGGAAACTGATCCAGGTGTGGATCCCATGATGCCCTGCATGATGCCCTGTGCACCATGTAAGTCCTGTAGTATAGAGGGATGTATATGGAAAATTGGAATGGAGTATTTCCACAGAGTACCTGCACACTCCCTGTGTGCTGCAGAGATGTCTTCATGATAATTCCAAGTAGACCAGTTTAGAGGGAACTGCAACAGGTGGATTGGAGAAGAGGCCAGGGGTTTAATACTTCCATGGCTTCCGTGGCCCCAAACCCTCACATAGGAGTTGCAGCCCCTATACCACTCCGTGGGCTTCAATAGCGCCATAGAGGGGCTATAAAGTCCTTGCAGACGTGTGTGTGTGTGATTCCCACCCATTTCCATTCTCACTTAGTGCCCTGCCACAAATCCTGATCATTCAAGCCGTTTGCAAGTTGGGTAGAATTTCACCCTAAATAAACTGAATGGCTATTTCCTGTAAAATAATTAACTTCTGATCATTATAAATCTTTTTGTTGGTTTTAAAAGTGACCTGCAGAGGGGATGCTGCATGAGGAAATGAGCTTGTGCCTTCGTAAAATGTTTCTAAGGTAAAATATGAGCAGACAAAACTTTAGGGACATCATGTCTTGTTTATCCTGTTTTTGTTGGAGGACTCGCTTTGTTTACACTGAAGTTTTTGTATGTAGCTGCACTGCTGTATCTATATCAGGACAAACCCTTAGTGTTGTATTGGTGCAAGTCATAGCATGCACCAGTGCTTTTATAGCAATGCACCATGTCTAAGCTAGGGGTTTGCACTGGTGTCTGAAAATCCCAGTGTAAACAAGACCTCACTAGTGGTCTGAGCTGTGTATCGTGACTACACTCTTTGCCTTTAAGGGAAAGGGTGCTGAATCCTTAACACAGACACCTTTTTCTTTCAAGAGTTTTGCTTAAATATATGTTAACAAAAACAAAGACTTTTCTCAACTAATTCAGTTTAATTTCCTTGGTATCTGTGATGTTGCAACCATATATGTTTTCTAGACATATAAAGCCTTCCAGAGGAGAATTTCAAATATAGGGGAAATATATATATAAATAAATAAGAACCCATCAAACCTTCTTTATACAGGCACAAGCCCATGTTGGGGGTAGAAGGGGCTGCTTTGTTTTATTTGTACAAGTCCTCCTTACAAGAAAAAAAATACCTCTGGTTGTTCCAAATTATAGCAATACCTCATTATTATTCCTTAAAAATGTTAAATTGTTATATTTACAACCAGGATGCCATTAGCTTCCCTATTAGTATTTAGTTCAAAGGAAGACTTTTATAAGCACAAAAAAAGTTCTGTTGTATAAAACTGAATGTGTGTTTGATATCACGGTAGTTTAGGGAACAATGCAAAGGTCAATTATGTTGCTTGCTCTCCTGTCACATGATGTGGATGTGTATATGAATGCATCCCTGGAATTCCACTGTGGGATCTGCATCTTTGAAGCTGATGCTAAAATTACTGCCTAGGCTCTTGCAAAGGCGGATACTGATAGAAGATTCAATGAAATCGAAGGTCGCTGGTCTGGTAGGTGTTGAAAGATACCTGGCTATGATACTATTTCTGATTTAATAATGCGAATGGGAGGCTAGTCCTTTGTAATAATTAGGACTAATTACTGAAGAGGTGTTGACAGATGGGCTAAGAGGAAACAAACTGCCTTTATCCAGTGGTTTAGAGTCAGATTACTGGTCTTGTGTTATCTGTTTCTCAGAAAGCAGAAGCTTCAATCATTCACTAAGTCTTCAAAGGGGAAAGGGATCCTAACAATATACAGGATTTGGGATGACGCTATGAAATAAATCTTTGACTCAAAATGGCTAAATTCATCCCTTTTCCGTCAATTATTCGAGTTTTAAAATTTGAGTTACAGATGAAGAATCTGATTATACTTCCAAGTGAGTTGAACCAATATTGGTGACTTTTTTTTTTGCTGTTGTTCATTGATTAGTCAATACCTAATTCCTTCCTCTCCTGAATGCTCTGTTTCCTTCTTAAAGAATGATATCTATGGTTGATATCCACTTGGAATGGGGAGGAAAAGATAATTGCTTAGGACTTTCTCTTCTTCTTAGTACATGAAACATGAGAGTTTATAGCACATAGACACAATATCTCTGTATGAAAAGTAAAACAAAACATGTTTACAATGGCACCAAATTTCGGTTATCTAGCTCTTTATACACACAGATGAGACGACGGAAATTTTAGCAAAAATTGGCAGACTTTGGTATAGTTTTGTTAGTCGGGCAATTATTTTTTTTTACCATCGAATATTTTAAAAAAACATTCTTCTCTCCCTTATTCTTTCTGATGTGACTTCCATCCCCTCGACCTGGAGTCTCTTGCCTAAGCAGCTGACATTGTCTGTCAGATCTTTGTCTGGTAGGAAGGGGTTTAGTTAAGACATTAAAGAGTTAACAATCTTTCACTGGAATGAACATTTGGAGTGGCTTACTTCAGACAAATGATTTAAAACTCTAGCTATCCTCCATGTTCTCAAATGACTCCCTTTTATATGCACTTCTTCCCACCCTCCACCCAATCTTGACCTTGATTTTCTGTGAAGCAGTGGAAAATATGGTGGACTTGGATAGTTTTATAAAGAGAGGTAGCTTTCAATTATTTATTTGCTTTTTAACAATGGACGCACTTTAATTAGTGTTTAAATATTTATAATCAGTTTTATTGTGCTGTAAAATCTGTTATACTTTGATCTAGATTTTCTGGTTTGAGATAATGATGCTCGTAAAGGTTTTCTTAATGAATTTGGTCAGAATTTGACATAATCTGATTATCTGATGAAAGACTGACACTTCAGTTCCTGACAGCATAAAAGAGCAGTACAAAAGGGGGCTGTTCAGAGCCCATTCAGAGGCTGGAAGTTCAAGTTCAGGTACTGCAGGCTGGTTCAAGATTCAGAATTAAGATGGTGAAACAGTTTTAGATTTCACTGTTGGGTTTTGTTTTTTGTTTTGTTTTTTTTTTGATCGATTGTGGTTCATACTGGACAAAGGGACTGAAGCTTTAAATAAGTAAACATGTTAACTGTCTTCAGTAACTTTTGGTTTAGCAAGTAGAGAGAAATAAACAGCTAATGTAAGATATGACCCCTTAAAAATATTGAAGAGCTAACTGATCAGAATGTTCCGGGCATCTGTAAGGTTCAATAGTAGAAATTCTAGTATGAAGGTCATTGAAGAATTATTGAACTGGTGTTGCAGTTGTTCACTCACTTTTTATTAATATCCTTCACATTTTGACTATTTGCCTGTTTGATATTGTTATCTCAGGAATGTTGAAAATAAATATTGCAGCGTTGTTGTAGCTATGTTGCTACCAGAATATGAGAGAGATCAGATAGGTGAGGTAATATCTTTTAATGGATCAACTTTTTGTTGGTGGAAGAGACAAGCTTTTGAGCTGCACAGAGCTCTTCTTCAGATATTACCAAAGATATTAAATATTTAAAGATATTACCTCACCTTACTTGTCTCTCTCAAAATAAGTATATTTAACAACTGCATCCTACGTGGTCATGGAAAATGGATCTAGAATTATGTGATCAAATTCACATGGAAGAACAATTGTGGTTTTGTATCTAAAATCTAAGATTAGGCTAATCAGTTAAAATAAACATTTGTTGTATTTGATGATCAGGTAATATTTACCCTGTAAATGTCATTCCTGTTTGCACCTGAATTACGGTGCATTCTTGTCACATTTCTTGGACTACTTTGACATCTGATAACTTGACTTATCCAAATAACATCTACATATATTGTATCTGATGGGAATCGCAGTGGACAAAAAGGAGGCGCTGATACCAATTAATGTTGAATTTTAGTAAGACACACAGCAGAAAAATGCATTTTAATTTGCTTCTCTGAATCCTAAATTTGAAATGGTTGATATACATGACATTGGGCCTTTTAAAAAAAAAATAAAAAATTGATTCTTGAAATAGTAAAGATTATGGACCATATTCTACAGTCCTTATTCAGGCAAAACTCCCACTGACACCAGTGGGACTTCTGCCTAATAAAGCTTGCAAGTTTTGACCTAATGAATTAATATAGAGTAAAAGAACATCACACAACCTTATTATACAATTTGAAGACTTCTCTTTTCTTAGCGAACTTTTAGTGAGTTCACTTTCATTTTGCTTACAGAGGGTTTTGAGCACAGATCTGGGAGACCATAAATCCTATGCTGATCCTGGCGCTTTCAGTGGCTGTCTGTTACCATGGGCAAATCACTTAGCCTCTCTGCCTCAGTTTCTCTGTCTGTAAAATGATGTATAATAATACTTGCCTCGCAGCAGTAGGGTGGCTTAGTTAACAAACATAAAGATTCTAAAGAAGGAATGAATTTAATCTCTATGGGTGCAGTAATATCCATAAATAATTAATATTTTGATGTAAGGGCCTAATTCTACAAACCTCACTAACGTCAAAGGGATTGCTCAAGTGAGTAAGGATTTGCAGGACTGGGTCAAAAATATGGACTATGAAAACAAGCAGGAACTACAATAGCTGATTTACTATTTGCTTACTTTGACTATTTGTGACTTAGGGGGATTTTTTTAAACAGTTGTTGTCTGAAACATATCTATAAAATAAATCTTAAAAACAGAAACCATGAGAAAAAAGTAAATACAATATTCTGTTGTAAATGTATCCTGAAATGTGGCAATGCTTATAGGATTTCTTGCTCAATTTAACCATAAAAATACTTTCCTTCCTCTCTGCCTTTTCCAATGATTTTGTATTTTGTCAGTGCTGTTTTAGAAAATGGGGAAACAAGGATAAAAGAAAATATTTTGGGAGCCTTTTCGGAGAGCTCAACCAGGAGATATTTTGGGTACAGTTTCTTACAGTGCACAATGAAATAGCTTGTTCCCTCTAGAACAGTGGTTCCCAAACTGGGGTTTGTGAACCCCTGGGGGTTCATGAAATGTTACAGGGGGTTCTCGGGGGAAAAAATTCCCTAATGGCGGACAGAGCTGTCCCTAGGGACCCTGGGCAGCACTGGGCCAGAAGCCCAGAGCCCTTGGACTTCCAAGAGCTAAGCATATCAAAGCAAACATATCTATCACACTGAGGAGATTTAAACTTCAAGACTCCTTATAAGAAATGGAAAGGGAGGTGGATATTTTTTGCTGTTTTTAAAATTAAATAGGCAGCTAGTATTGTTTTTTAAATTATTATGAAGAATAAGTTGTTTGCCTGGACTGCTCAAGACCTGAATGTTTGTGTAGGAGGAACTCTTTGAATTGGCTTCTTAAATACCTTCATGCTGTTTCACATCTGATACTCCTTGATGAAACATAGGAGCCTTGTCTTATAACAGGCTTATTCAAAGTGATACAAGCTACGAAAGTGAGATCTTGGAAGAATGTTGCTGTTTTCATAATATAATAAAAATACTGTAATGATAAATAATAATAATTAATAGTAAATAGTGTGTAATAAGCATGTCATAAAAACAAATTTTATATTTCCAAGATCACTGCTTTTATAATTTATACTCAGGTAAAGGAGAAAATCCCTGAAAATATTCATTTTTAGGAGGGGGTTCGTGAGACGTGACATTTTAGTGAAAGGGGTTCACAGGTTGTTAAAGTTTGGGAACCACTGCTCTAGAATTAGGATCATTTTGGATAAGTGGTATCTGTGGTCAATGTTGTATATTTTGTAGCAGAAAAAATAGCATAAAATCCAATAACTGATTCAAAAGATTTAAAAGAATATGAAGTATCATGTTGCTTCCATATATGTTTAAAATGAATCCCTTCTCAGTTCCTCTTCCTGAAAAAAATACACACAGAGATGGGGTGCCAACTTTGGGGTGACAGCCAGTGCTAGGATTTCAGGAAAGAGTATGCTGAAGGAAGTTTAAGGCCTCCTAACAGTAAAGGGTGAGCAGTGGCTTGTGGGGTTTTTTAATGGATAGTTTTTACCTCTAAAGTGGTAAAGACGAGAACAAAAATGCCACTGTTACTTAAATATTTCCAATAGAAGTATGTTTGTGTTGTAACATTGTTTAGTACAAACAGATACCACTCCTCCAGAAATAATTATTTATAAAGTGAGGTGTGAGAGGGTTTTTTATTTTGGTTGAAACTTGTCACTCAATTTTTTTAAATGGAGGCTAAAGTTACACAGTAAAAGTTTAATTTGGGTAAAACTGACAGAGACATTAAAATAAATGTAGTATTATGTACGAACTTTATAAATTAATATGAAAGATTTTATTTGACCCATCCTCCCCTATTGTCAGATATCATGGGACAATCTCCTGTGCTGGAACTGGCGATCAATAGAATTAACCCAATTTACTCTAGCTGAGGGCCCGGCCCTGTATGTCAATAGTCAATTGACTAGCTATTTTGTGTTATATATGTTAGACCTGTAACGTCATTTCTTAAGAGTTGTATTTTTATTATATAGTATCATATTACGTATGCATTGATATTGAATTAAAACAAGTTCTATGTTATATTTCACATTTAGAGGGAGAAAATCTATAGAACACAAAAAGTTATCCGGTGCGTATTGTGTTTCATGTTCATGTGCCCTGTGGGAGGAAAAGAAAAGTAATAGAACAGACAAATAAATAAGCATGGTGTTGAAACTGGCATTACAGAGTCTGCTGTTGCACAATGGAACCGCAATCAATTTACTGTCTTTATTGGTCGAGTGCCAGAAAAATAGTATAATATTATACAGGGCTAGATTAATTAAATAGTAATTATAAGGGAATAAATCAAGTAATCATAAAAGTTTGTCATGGGAAAAATATGTGTCTAGAATTAATTAGTTTTCTAATAAAGTATATATTTTAATTGCTCAGAATTACGGAATCCTTAATTGCAGACATGTAAGTTTGGCCGGATTAATTTCAGTTGCTGTAAGAACTTGATATATTTCTTCTGTCAGTTGTTTTTTTTTTTTTTTTTTTTTTTTAATAGTTTGCTACTAAACAAGAGTATTTCAGGAAATGTCTGCTAAAATGTCTGGAAGGTGTTTAATTAAATCTGTGCAGTCTGAGGACAGTATTAACTAGTTATTGCTGTTGGAAGCAAGAGATTCATGCCCGATGCTGAAGTTGGGAGCACCCCTAATTTAGGAGGCTGGGTAGTCAGATCTCTGTTGCTGACAGATTGCTATGCATGGCTGAACTGAAAGGCTACTCAAAACAGCCTTTTGATGGCCCTTGGCTTATCAATTTTCTGCTAGATTGCAATGATTTATCAAGTGTGCAAACTTGAATTCAACTTTAAGCCTGAATGTTGTGTTATACAGAGACAATTGTGTGAAGCCTTTTTTTCATTTATTTTGTGCATTTTCACATTCTTTAATTTTTCAAGGAGATTTGGCATTAGATGTCCTATATCTTTTTGCATTAGCCATATGGGGAGTCTGTTTGGGAGTTGAACTACTGTGTACTTTGTGTCAGATTTCTTTCTCCTAAAACAAGGCTTTCCTTAGTTTTATCATTGCACTTTACTGGGCAATTAATGGCTTCATAAAGCAAAACAGATGGGGTTCTTTTTCCTTAATCTGGGCAATGAACCTGTTTATGAAACACTAAAATTTCATCAATTTCAGCTGTGTTTTCATGCTGTATTTTAGCCTGACATATTAAAAACAAGTGCAATGGCATAAGTGTAGCCATGATATTTGGCTTTCTCAAAAATGTTTATTTCAGTGAGATTTTCAATGCCGAAAATGTTTAACTGTGTTAAGAAAGGTCAGCCAGCTGATAGCTAAAGGCGAGTATGTCAAAATGAAAGACTGAAAAAAAATTATCATTCTGACACGCCAGGAGTATTAGAATGATTAATGTTTATGTTAATTTATGGCTTTTACATATTGATTAATAGCTTTTTGTTTCAGTGACTAAAATGTATAGGGGCAATGAGATCCATATGCTAACTCAGTGTTCTTAGTTTTGTTCCCATGCTGAATCTATGTTTTCAGATGGAAAATAATTATAGCGATTTTTTTTTAATTTCAGATGGAAGTATTTGGAAGTGATCCTCAAGATACCAGCTCAAATCCCAAATATTTCTGAACATCGTATGTTGACATTTATATGCATTTTCCTTACAAACTTAATTATTTAAAGACATAAGTGTATTGTGTTTTGTTCTCTGTCAGTTAGATGATGACTAGTTAGAGGAGAAAAGGTGTTGAAACTGTGTAACTAGTCATTCTCTGACTGGAAATGATTGAAAAAAATCACATTGTATTGCTATTAGTAGCCATTATTTTTCCTGCTTTGATTGGATTTCTTGGCATATATTTGCACCAGTGGCTGATAAACAAATCAGTTTGCTCCCTAACCATTTATTGGTTTATACAGTGAAATGTGGAAACCTCCATTGTTCCCTACATGGGGTCAGGAAAGAAGTTAACTTTGGGGCAGATCCTGAAGGTGGTTTCACTCCTAACCTCCTGTTTAGTTCAGTGGCAGAGGGAGCTACTTTGCATCTCTCAGGATTAGACTTATTGTTTTGAGTATTCTTCTGAGCAGTCAGTCGTTACTGGTCATTAACAACTATTTTGTGGCCAGGGAGAATAAAAGCTCTGGCAGCACTGACTTCCCAACCCGTAAAAATCCAGGCCTTTAGTCAGTTGTAATGTAGGATGTGTGGCAACAGGTAGTGGTATCTGCTAATACAGTATTGTATAGCTTGGTCATATAAATCAGCAAGTTCTGTTCGATGCTGTTATGTCTCCAAATTTAAATTTTCAAAAGCAACAATGTTATGTCAGTATGGAAATCTCTTGGTTATGTTATTTTTTGTTCATATTTCAGTTCACACTAGTGCATGCTTCCAGTCCATTGCCAGGGTTTTATTTTTGCTTTGTTTGTAACACAAATCTTGTAAGGAACAACGTCGTTGCTTAACTCCTACTTTGACACTAATGTCTGAGGATGAACGTAGATAAAGAATAAATATACAAAGTAATTAGCTAATAATGCTAATGTAAAGCACTGGATATACACATTGCTAAAAGGAATGACTCTTTCATTTGTATGTTTTATGTGTCAAATCATTCTATTTGAAACCCATTATATTTACTTAATTAGCTTTTTAAACATAAACACTAAAGCATGATATATAGAATTAGTATTATTATAGTATTAGTAGTATAGCAAGAAAGATATCAAACAGACCTATAAAGGAAAAAGCTTAATTGTCACATTCATGTTTTCTTGGCATATTTTTCAAAAGTTAACATAGTGCTCACATGTCTAAAAGCAAGTCACGTGTCACATGCAGGCAAGCTTCACTCCTCCCGCCAGTTCTACCAGTGTGCCTCAGTTCTGACCTCAGCATACTGTGCAGTTTCTCTCCTGTGTTTTACTTGAGGAAAGATTGACAATTATATCAAATTATGTGGTGAAGTTGTGATGTGTACAGATGAGGTCCAGGACGAGAATGTAAGCTCCTGTTCCTTGTAGGCTAATTGAATTCCAAGTTGCTTCATTTGGTTGGGGAAGCGGGGGGGAGAAAGTCTTGCTACATTTTTAGCTTATGATGGAGTACAAACTAAACATCCTGTTGCTCAGATACTTCTCCCATTTAAATGTTCTTCCCTACTTCTGTGTTTTTTATGTAAAGCTTATAGGATTTGCAGAGTCAAACTCAAAGGCAGTGCGCTGAAAATTTACCACAAAAGGCTGGCGGGCATATGTGTGTTACAAATACTTAACCTGCTTTTAGAGCACATTTTCTTAGTATGCAGTAAACTTCAAATACTCATCTTTGAGTTCAAATACTCTGAAATAAGCAGTTCAGTTGCTTTCTGCAGATGTATCTGGAAGCTGCCAGACCATCCATATTTTAGTTATGTTTGGATAATATGGGGACTTGTAATCCTGGACTTTGATCCTTTGCCTGCTAGAAATGCCACATGTCCTTACAGCATTTGCCCCAACTACTGTTGTCTGAGGTATGTGCAAGTTCCACTGTGTTTTGGCATTTCAAGTAGAGTAGATTTAAAGGAAGGCCAATCCAGGTGGCTGTTGGGTCTCTGTTGATCCAGCCTGGCTGCTCAAATGGATCATACAGCCAACCAGTAACGTGGTAGCCAGCTGAGTTGGGGGAGGCCCACAGTCTTTAAATGCAGCCATGCAGTGTGGGTACTGCTGGGGGCAGAAGGGGAGACTGCCCCACCATGAGAGCTCAACTGTCTGTTATGATTTATAGGCAGAAAGCCTGGACAAGATTGGCCTTATGGGCCCTTTAGAAAGCTCATACTGTAAGGGCTACCTACCATATTTTAAAATTGAAAATGGAGTTGGAGGTAATATAAATTGATTATGTGCCTTATACTATTAACTTAATAAAATTGCCCTTTCCACCAGTTTTCTTTGCAATTACATACTGTATATTCTTATTGACTGCAGATGCTATATAGTCATATCTAGTTAGTTAGCTACAAGATGTGGGAAACATGTCTTAAAAATCATCATGAAAGGAGCAAAGTTACCCTTTGACCCAAGTGGAAAAGACAGAAGTGCAATCTGGAGAGGAGCTTTCATACATGAGAACAGGGAAGAAAAAAGGTTATTCATATTTTTACTGACTAATTCTTTAATCTTACTCTTCTTTGGGAGGCTGGCACCTGGTAGGCTTGGAATTTCCAGAAATAAAAGGGATTTCATATATTTGATGATGAGCACACCTGGATGTGTCAAATAATTTGCAGTCATAATTATATCTGCACACCTGCTAGTTAGAGTCCCGAGTCAGTTTGCCAGACGTGCCGAGAGAGATTTATCTCTGGCATACCTGAAAAATCTCTCTTTAGCACCAACGTTTTGTTACTTTGTAAACGACTATAGAATAGGAAGCCTTTTTTAGGCTTTGCTCAAGCTGTCTGTATCTCAGATTTAATTGTGGGGTTATGGGGGAAGGGGGTGCTTGGGTGATAGTTTACTAGCAATTTGTTTTTGCTTCGATGTGTGATGGAAATACAAATGACAGGAGTGGGAACAGGAGAGTTGTTGAATTCAGCTGAAATTTTTCCTGTGGGAATCTGTTAATGTTTTGAATTCTCTGTGAGATTTTTCCAAGGTAATCTTTCTGACATTTACATTTTTAAATGACTATTATTAATTGAAAGATCTACTTTTTTCTTTTCTTTTCTTTTTTTTTTTTTTGGTATCAAATGCTGTAGTAGTGCATTTTTCACTGCATAGAAATTCAAATAACTTAAGGAAAGTTCCCTTAATTACATGCTAACAAAGTGGAGTTTTATAGGTGGTGTTATTGGTAATTTGTTCTCTAAAATTATGTAACTTTACATTTTTGAATAAGATTAAACAATTCCTAATTTTAGTAGAAACATGTTTTGCATGGCAAAGCCCTTTACAATGTGTGATGTACACAGTCATTTGCTAACTGGAATATCGATCTGGACACCTGGATTTTCCAATCAGCATGCAATTGGTGGTGGATCAAGAGTAATCAACATAATATATCTGGGGTTTGTATTGTGCCCTGTCAAAATAATTTCTGGAGCAAAGTTTGGTCCCTGGAGGAGGAGAGTGTTACCGGCACAGGAAAAGCTAGAAAAAAGAAAAAAAACAAGAATAGGATTGCTGTCTATTTAAAATAACAAGACCAAAGTACAGCAAGGAGGTGTTGCATCTCTCAAGGCTGGTGTCCTTTTACAAGCAAATAATGTCATAAGCAAAACTTAATTCATGTCCTCCAATGTCCTGTCTTGGAAGCCAGTGCTCACAACATCTGGGTCAAGCACATAGTCTAGGACAGAGAACTTTTTTGAAAGCATTTATTATAAATTCCTTCCGTGGGTCTCACTTTGCTGCTTAGAGCCCTGGGGCCTGATTGTGGTCTCACATCAATGTTAGTCACTTTTGAAAATGGGACTTAGGCTCCTAAATCATTTAGGGACTTTTGAAAATTGTGAAGATAGGCACTTAGGTGCTTTTGAAAAATCTCACTAGGCGGCTATCTGCATCTTCAGGCACCTAAATAACTTTGAAAATCTCCTTAAGTGACTTGCCAAAGTTCACAGAGGGAATTAGCAACAGAGGTGGGATTAGAATTTAGGAGTTCCTGTTCCCGGACTGTTGCTCAAACTGCTATGTCACAACTAGTGCAGAGAGCAGTAGAAAACTTAAAATTGTTATGCTGTCACTTCTCATCAAGCACCACTGTCTTTCTTGCTGTGCAGTCTCTGATGGTTTAGCAGTAGCAATTAATAATAGAAAATACCTCATTCCGTAGCAAAACACAACATGGGGCTATTGCTAAAAGCCATATACTATTAAATCCAGGTTTCCAGATTGATATATATATATATAATAGCAAAATCCCATTTCCAAAGATTGACAATTTACTTTGAATCCGTAAGTGAATAAAGTATGTTTACTATTATTTTTTTCTATATTCAAGTTTGAGGATTTTTTTACAGTATTGTCCTTGTAAAGACATGCATTAGGAGCGTCTGTTTCATGCCAGCTAAAACCCTCCTCACATCCAGGCACACACAGTCTGTCAGCAAAACTTTTGTGTTGGTAATTAGAAAAATGCTATTAAATTCTGCCTCGTAATCCCTGATAGCCTCTGGGCTGAGTCATTTCCATTTTGTCTCCCTCCCTCTCTTGGAACTATACTTTGGAATCATTCCTTCATAAAAAGGGACACCTCCCTATAACATGCTCTGCGTTAGCTACATTAAATGTTCAGAGGATTCCAAAGACAAATTGTCACTTTGAGGGTGATTAGAATGGTTTTGGATACAGTTATGGAGCTCCGATCAAGTGACCTTCAATGACAAAGTGCTTATTGTAACGGACAGCCTCATAATAAGGATGAAGTACGTTACAGATAGGCACTGAAGGGTTGAATCTCACCATGGGGAACAACCTTGTACAAGCGTGTAATCATCTGAAAATTTATTCCAGGCTTGTCATGAGTCTGGATCATCAGACAGCATCATAAAACGGATGAATCAGTGCATTAAAACATGGAAGTTATACGCTGAGCTCATTATTTTTGTAGCTTACTGTACAGTACTGTTGAGGAAGAGAGAGATGTTAGATTGTAAATGCCTGTTTCATGACTAGACCTAAAATATTTGTTTAATTAGGAATTACAGATACCGTGGCGATCACTGTTATATAAATAACAAAGATAAAATTAAATCTCTCTCATCTCAACTTAGGTGCAGTACTCAATGGATCCATTTAATAAAGGAAGAGTCAAAGTCTGACAGGGATGCATCATGAGTGTCTACTTAAAAACGGAAATGTTTTACTTGTCCATGTAATGCTTAGTTTTACTTCTGTGTTAGGATTCTCTGTGACTCCTCTTCTGTGACCCAGCTGGGAGAAAGAAGCCAGTTGACCTTCACTTATTTAACTTAGAAAATGATTCTTTGGGCTGGTGGAACCCATGAGTAAACTGCTTTTTGAAAGAGTTGTGATGATTGACATCCATCATGACAGCCCCTCCCCCCTTACTTTTCAATCTACTCATTTCTTAATGTGAACACAGGCAATAAAGTAAGAGATAGAAATGTTAGATATAAGGGGCGTGGCCACTCATTTCACCCAAAAAGGACGATTGGTAAAAACCTGCTTATAATGCTCACTACTGTGTCATTTTCCAAATAAATTTAAAGTGAATTTAGAGCTCATAAAGGCTGCTAAATTAATAGCTATGCCTCAGCATTGTTCTGGAGGATCCTCTCTAGCAAGTTGAAGTATTATTCAGTCTTCATTGCCATCCAGTCTTTATCGTCTATGCAAAAATTGTCTACATAGGTGTTCATTTTGATGGGCATTTTTGTGCTGTGAACATGTTTTCCTAAGGCCTGGATCCATCCAAGCACTTAAGAATGTGCCTAACGGGGTCATATGAGTAGCTCTTTTGAATTCAACAGGATTACTCAAGTACTTAAAGTTTTATGCACATGCTTAAGAGCGCTGTTGAATCTCAGCCTGTGATCAACCACTTGGTTTACATAGTCCCCCAGCCCAGTCATCAAATGATAATTTTTGATTACTACTGATGCTGGGCCATATTTGAACCAGAGCCTACAGGTGAAAAGATCTATATCCATTTCCTGATCCTGGGAAGAACGCAACCCCCTCTGAATGCAATATTTAACATAGTGTGGTCATAACGTTAAAAAAATGCTGCTTTGGTTTTTATTTATATAACCAGACCTGGAACCAAATGTTGGAGCATTTGGGAGTAATGAAACTCTGGTGTAAAAATGATTATCGCTTTAATCTTACCTGAAATCTTTTTCATTGGATATATATTCCATTGCCAGAGAGCATAGTGAAAGGATTATTTTGGAAGGAAGGGGAAAGAATTTGCCAAGGGCCTAACTGGAATGATAAATGTGCTTGCTCCACTAAATTTGTGTGTCCAATTCCTTGCATTTTGTAGCTGTCACTTGTCAGTCCACTTTGCAGCATGGAGAATAGCTGAACACATTTGTATATTCAAATATATGATGGGTGCATGTTCATGTAGCAGGCTCAGCACTTCTCATAGTTTAGCATGGCTGGATAATAATGAGAAGCAGATTTGATAGATGCTTGATTCCCTAGTGTAAGAGGGAACATTTTAGTTTGGATTAAATGGCGAATAACCTCAACATAATGTTAGCTCTAAGGGGAAAGTATAGACTCTTAAGCGAAGCAAATGTTTGATGCAGAGCACAATTGCAGTTCTGTTATTCATAATATGTTCTTCTTAACACTGATTCAGAAAATCTTGTGCTTTTCTTTGATTTCTCTCCTTGGAAAGGTGTCTCTAGATTATTGCTGGTATGGCTCTTCCACCTCCAGACCCACAGTTTGTTCTACGGGGTACTAGTGCTGAAGTCCATACTCTACATTTTTATTGTGGAGGCCAAGAACCCGATTACCCCATTCTCTTCTCTGGGTGAGTAGAAGCCTTTCAGTAAATTTCCCACCAGAAACTGTTACAGAGATGAGCATCCTTCAAACCCTTTTTTTTTTTTTTTTTAAGAGTAC
The DNA here is from genome assembly GCF_013100865.1 of Trachemys scripta elegans. Taxonomy (NCBI): domain Eukaryota; kingdom Metazoa; phylum Chordata; order Testudines; family Emydidae; genus Trachemys; species Trachemys scripta. The sequence continues at coordinate 16,797,127 of NC_048312.1, forward strand.
ATATACTTTAAGTAAATTATAGCTGGGAAAAACAACAAAATGTATTCCCAGTAAGTGGTTGGTGCATTGAATGAAGCCTATGTACATACATAATACTTCAGAGTCCGAGAAGGCGGAAGAACAGCAACATTTCTTATCAAATTTTACATGATTGTCACAGAAAATGCCATCCGTTCCCTCTATCAGGTCTTCCAATGGGCTGATCCATGTCTGGAACCTGAAGACACGCAGGGTCGATACAATTCTAGATGGCCATGGAGGAAAATCTGTGTACTGGGTGGAAGCAATCTATGGCAGAGACAGGCTCCTCAGGTGAGTGGAGTAGTTAAAAGGGACAAGAAGTTGTGGTGCTTGTATTAATCTTGTTGCTGTAACATACTTGATAAGAAGGCGTCACTTATTTCTGAAGTCATTGTAAGTCTTGTCTCTGAACATACAAAACAAAGTGAGAGACAATTTACAATAAAGGACCAAACTTAAAAGCCACAAAATAAAAATTGAGAATGCCTAAAATAATGTTTTCAATTGCTTCAGAGTAAATCCTACTTCCTGTGACTACAGCATCACAATTCCGTATTTCTGGTATCCTTTAGTACATTAATGGAAGTGAGGTAACCTGAAGTCTTTGTGTGAAGACGGTAAATTTGGATGTAAACTGACAAATGTTCCACAATAGTTTTCAAAAAAGAAAAATACAGAATAAGGCCATGTCTACACAAGCGAGCTGTGTCGCTGTAAGAGTGCTCATGTAACCACTCTATGCTTATGGAAGAGAGCTCTCCTGTTGACATAATTAAGTCACCTCCAACAAGCAGCGGTAGCCATGTCAGCGGGAGAGCATCTCCTGCCGACATAATTCTGTCCACCCCAGCGCTTCTGTCAGTGAAACTTATGTCACTCAGAGGAGTGGTTTTTTTCACACCCGTCAGTGACGTAAGTTATACCAACAAAGAGCTAGTGTAGAGATAGCCAAGTTACAAGCTAGGAAACTATAAAGACAAAGGCGATAAGTGAGTTCAAGAGGTGGGAAAAGTAAAGGATTGAAGGATATGCGGGAAGAGCTGGAATGGTGGATTAATATCCACCAAAATTTAACAAGAATGCTGGGTTACATATTCACACTCCGTTGCAAAATATGTTCTGTTCTCCTGCAAGGAGGGATTTTTGAGAGGTTACTGTGTTCCTTGGAATACACAGGTGATCCACCTTCTTTGCAGCAGATGCCAAAGCGTCTGTGTGATTTTGAGGAGTTCTGACATGTTTATCAGGAAAAGACATCTCTTGTAAAGTACTGTAGAGCTCATTAGCATTTATATTTGTTGTCTGCTTAAATTCAGTTAACACCCTGAAGAAATTTGGTATTGAACTAAAATTATTTATCTAATTATCCAGTTTCCCCCCTCATCTATTCTCTGCTGTGTATTTATAACATTATGATGCTTTAAGTATCTAATATAATTCCAGGGCTATTGTTACCTGTATTTTTCCTTATCTTTCTGCATCTAAAATTTAACCAGAACAAACCATTTTCTCCATCTCCTGATAGATTCTTATAATGTAAAGTCCCATGATCTACAGTACTAGTCAATACAATTCCTGTTTTATGAACTAACTGGGATTGAGGAGTTCATAAAATCAAAGTTCATAAAATTGAACATTTAATAATTATAGTAGGTACAGTGCATAACTTAATTTATTAATTGTTCAGTGATAATGTACATTAAAAAATTTATATAGTGTGTCTGATTTTTCTTTTATTGAGAAAATAGCATCTCTTCTTTGCTGCAAATCTGTCTTTTCAAATCTGTACAGTCACTTAAACATTGGCTGAAGGATTGAAGTCACGTTTTGTGGCAGGAAGATGACATCAGCAGCAGAAAAATGGTTCATATGAGTGATGTTCATAAAATCAGGGAGTTACTGTACATGACACTGTTTTGCTTAATGCGTCTGTCAAGTGAGAAAATTGTTAGTAAGAATTATTGTTAGTAAGAAATAGTTGAATTTGTATAATATAATGTATGGAAGAGAGACATGGGGGAGCTTCTTATCTCAGATAACTTGAGGGCAGACACTGTAACTACTTGGATACTTATAGAGTATATTTAATGAATTCATTGTTTCAGGCTTGCATGCCCAATATTTGTTGTCAACACCTGCAATTGCTTGTAACTTGACCCTGAAATAAACTAGGTGGTTGCTCTTACTTATTGACTATGTATGTTCCATCTTTAAAAACGATGTGAAGATTTGATTTGTGGGAAACTGAGGTGTTCAGGATATTGATAATGGAATGTGGAGCTTCATTTTCAAACTACTCCACATCAGTAGAGAGTGACAGTTATTTCCATCTGATAGTGGTTTGGTGACCTGTATTAGATGAGAATGGTCTCAGTCCATTTCCTAGGGTTAAATCCATTCTGTCTGCATAAAGCTTTGAATATTCATGGTTTATACCTCTGGAGTGCAGAAGGTAGGGGAGGTGAAATGTATCCCCTCTATCCCGGGCCAAGATACTGTGCTGTTTTAGCTTTTGGACTGGAATAACAACCACACCTTCTGTACACCACTAGTGTAGTGTAATAGGGCAACTGGCTTCACATAACTATGGAACTATTAATTCCCTCCCCTCCATTGTGACTTTCTGTGTCTGAGTATGTGAGACTAGCACAGAGCCCCTGTCTGTAGTACCTAGAAGGTGTGACTTCTGTGCATCCTTTCCATCAGCAGATCCATGATTTTGGTTTTGGCCCACCACACCATGGAATATTTCAACCTTATGGCTCCAATTTGTTAACCCTTGTTACTCATCATTTTACTGGTTTGTTTCTCTCCCATTAACTCTCCATGGATATACAATATTCCTAGAATCTTTTGACATAGTTTTTACCTCTTTGCATGTAGTATCTTTGTCTAGTTTGCCTTATCTAGTAAATGGTGGGGTTTTGTTTTGTTTTGCCATTCTTTTACATGGTCCGTATAGTCATTACTATTTGCTTAGTTCGTTTGATGACACATGTAAGAAGTTTTTATTTCATTTCTGGGAGAAACTGTGTTATATGAGCTTTTTATTAATGTTTGTGATTCTGACCTTCATAATTATGTTTGAATTATTATAACTTATATGTTGGTATTATTGCAAAAACACTCATTTGTAAATGATCATATACAACGTATATATTTTTTAATTGTAAAAGCCAGGGTCGTAACCAAAAGATCTGCCTCTGGGATTTGGCAGAAGGAAGGAACACAGTGACAGATTCTGTTTTCACTGAGAACGTGGGATTCTGCAAATGTTCTCTGCTGAAGGTGGCACAGGGACATTGGCTAATGGCCATGCCAGGAAAAGACCTAGATGAGGTAGGAAATCTGTTCCCTTCTGTTGCTTGGAGGGGGAAAACATTTAGCATGCTTTGTTCCTTAAATTATCATGACATGGATGAGGTTTCCCCTTTTCAGACTAATCTGTTAGAGAAGAGACACAAGGAGCCCTTTGTGGCTACTAATTGGACCTGCCAGGGATATGAGTGAACCATAAATCTTGCTCTAATAACAAAGCTACTATCCTGGTTTTATCTGACATTTAAATGATGATCCTATATATGCAGGAGTTTTGAAAACTTTTTGTTAATACAGCTATCTGAGTAAGGGGGAATTAGTGATCTGCTGGCTAACTTTAATGTTCAAATAGTTCATCATATTGAGATACTGTTCTTTCATCTGAAATTAAAGTAGTATTATAGTGGGCGATTTGGATGGCTGAGGCGATTGGTAATGCGATAAATAGTCTTTCCACCCTTATGTTAATGGTTTTACTAAGACCAAGTTGGAAATAGTTGAAAGTTATCACTAGCTGATGGATGTTTAGTGAAGTCTGTGTGCCATGATTTGACGGTCTCAATCCAGTTCCTACTGGACACACATCCATGTCTCAAACCAATTACCACAACTGCCATTATTTGACAGGTTTCTTAGTAGTGTCAGTAGGGAGGCCAAGGTCTGAATGGACATGGAAGTTGAACCCCTCCTGTATAGAGGGGATCCCTTCAAAACAGGGTTGAGGGGACATTGTGCAGTAGTTTGCACTGCCACTGCCCCGGTGTACTTGTTCTGGACTTTTGTACTCTGATCTCTAGTGAGCACTAAATTAGTCAAAACCTTTTTTAAAAGTAACCTTAAGTTGGTGATACAACTTTTGTGTTGTATAGTGTCTATTTTAATGTTATATTGTAGAAATCTTTTATTCGTTTTTATTTTGTTTGGCATGCAAAAGTCATATCTATATCTCTCTTTTTGAGGGTAGTAAACAGATAAATATTAAAATACATCCTCATCCAGACATATGACATTAGAATACCAGAGAAAATGGCATATAATTTCATATATAGATAATAACAAAAAGTGTTGCTAAACATCACAAATAGGCATCAAAGGACAATTGATTTTCTGGGTTTCAAGGCACATATATATGAGGTAAAAATAAATGGTGCCCAGATAGCAAGAAAATATGGATTTTTTTTTTTATTCTTTTAAAGTAATGCACATATTTTAGTGCTTTGCTGGATTAAGGCCAGAATGTTCAGCACCTTGCAGGAGCAAGCCCTAAGCCTGTAAGCAAGGCTCTTGTAAGGTTGTCCCATATTTGTTCAATAAGAGCAAAGTACTACAGAGCAAAAACTTCATCTTAAATCTGAAAGGAACATATTCTGCTGTTTGGGGGAGGAGGGGCGTTGGTCCTTATATACATATATTTTCTCTCTGTCTCTCAATGAAGAATGAAAAAATCAACTAATCCACAAGAGGAAAGTTTTTTACCCCCTTTCTTACAATTCATCTTTGTCTTATTTGCATTTGTGTGCATGGGCCCTGCAAACTGATAATGATTTGCTGTCCTCCAATGTAAAAAAGTTCCACTCTTTGTGTATGAGCCTTTACATTAGACCTGTTAAATTCACAGAAGTTCCTATAATGTATAGTACCTCCAGATAGGCAGGACTGTGTGAGACAGAGTGAGAACTTTTGTGGCTTATGATTAAAATGAGACTTAATAAGTGTTTATGGTTGGCTGAGGCCCAAAAAAGAGTAATTTTGTCTTAAAACAGGTTCAGTCCATAAATAATAAGATCTGAACAGGCATTTATTTGTTCATGATTGCATTTAAATCACAAATCATGAGTTACATGCACTTCTCTTGCCAATTTGCCAGAAACATGTTAAAAGCTTTATTAAAGTGAAAAAGAAAAAGGGTGTGTTTCCTTGTGGCCGTCTTTAGCCACCCAGGAACAGTATTAACCTCAGGCAAAGGCAAATCTTTCTTCTATTAAGCAAAACCAATATAAACACAGAACTTCAAGTTTTAAGTTACAGTTGTCAAAATACATGAAACGGTATTTATTTCTGAAGCTCCATAGCCATTAATGCAGACTCCTTCTCTGGAACAGTCAACCCAGCAAGGGCAGATTGTGCCTGATTGCCTTCTCCAGACAGCTCTTTTAGTCTTCTTGCTGCCCTTTGTCCTTGGCAAGAAGTTTAATTCTCGTCTGAAGCATGTTATGGTGGGAATAAAGGAAATGTTAAAAAGATGCAGCAATGCACTTAACTCAATGACATCTCTTTCTCTGAACACTGCAATTTCAGTCTCCTGCTTCCTTTGTTCTATGAGTTAAAGCACTTTCAGATTCAGGAACAAAAGATAAGTGCAATTCTTTCTGCTATTGCTTTTCCAGTTATTGCTACATCTGACTCATTGGTTACCAGTGGTGGCAAAGGAGTCTCCAGAAAAGAGAATTTTTAGTTATAGTCCAACTCCAGTTAACAAAAGCTCCCAGCTGGCCAAAATTGAATGTGCTCTCTGCAGTTGTCCTGTTCTTGGGGATGGCTCCTCATCACTGCAGTCTGGAAATAGTCTCCTCTTCCATTGTTGATTGGGCTTCGAAAGCTTTCCTATGTTCTTTTTTAGTACATTCTGGCTTCCCCAATGCTGGAGAGCAGCTGGCTTTTGGCAAACCAGCTGACAGCCTGTAGAATTGAGGAAGATGTCCTGGCAGGCTTTGAAGTAAAGATATGGAAATCAAAGGAGACCACAGCTGCCTCTGGCTTGATTGATGGCTCCCCAAGGAGAGAAAAACTCTCATATGGCCAGTATCTCAGATGGATTTGCACAACTCTCATTGACTAGAGTTGAAGTTGTATGCTTGTATCTGAAAGCAAAATTTGGCCCTAAAATATACCAGAATGACCCAGGCTGGTAACCCTTGGAGATACCAAACATTTACATTCCTTTTTCATTCAGAAGTAGAGATTCCAGGCAAGTGTTTATTTAAATAAAATTAAATGTAACCTCAGTAATTAAACATGTGTTTATGCTAGGGGGGAAATATAAATAATGTTTCTGACAATAAATATTTGTTAGGTCAAAATTCAAGTACCTCAATACAAATTGACATGGACAATTTTGCCCATTTATCATGCCATGGGACATGCACAGAAATGAAAATTCTAAGGGCTTGATCCTCAGCCCCTCATCCAGCTGTTTTGCATGCAGCACAAAGGGGCTGGAAAGCTGCACTAAACAGACAGTCAAGGATTCTCCCTGCTGTAGGAGAATCCTCAGACAATATAGAGCCGGCTATGTTGGCTTTACACCATCCATTTCCTCATTTTCTCTGTCTGAGGGGCGTGGACAGAGGCAAGCTATGAGGAGGGCCAGAGCTCATATCCCTTGGCCAGTACATCAGTCCCTATGACAGCCACAGCCAGCATAATTTTAAGCGGCTTAAAGGATTCTGTAGAGTTACTGGGGTTTATTCCAGAGCCTCCTGGACCCAGGATCAGGGGAGATAGAAAGATTACTTTAAAACCATCATGCTCTCCACTGTGCCAATTATGAGCATGGCCCCCTCAGATCTGCTGATGATACACCCCTAAGTTTTAAACCTCTTGGGCTGACTGGAATTATGAAGTAGGATTTAAATAGTTTGAGATCTAGAACAGTTCTTATAAAGAGTTGATTAATTCTATGCCATTAAAATCCAATAAATAAATGAGGAGGCTCCAGCATGGCAGTGGGGAGCACAGGCCACTGGCTGCACAAAGGTGGGAGATCACCCTGCTCCCCCCCAGGACACAGACTCAGCGGTGAGGTGGCACCCAACCCTGGCACAGCACAAGGCCTGGGCTTGCCCCAGAAACACCCTGGGGCCCTGCCCCTCTGCGCCAGGTGCACCAGGTGTGGGGCAGGCAGGATCCATGTGTAGAGGGGCTCAGTGTGGAGGGATCCGGGTGTGGGGTGAGAGGATTCTGTGTGGGACAATCTGGGTGCAGGCAGCTCAGCGCAGGGGTTTAGGTGTGGGAGGATCTGGATGCACAGAGGCTCACTGGGGGCGATTCTAGGTGCAGGGGAAATGGGACTCTGCAGGGACTTCCAGGTGAAGGTGGTGGGGCTGAGTGTGGGTGATGGGGGAGTGGGGCTTGGTGGGGTGGGGATCGGGGTGCAGCTAATTGAAGGTCAGTGGCATGGGGGTCTGGATGTGGGGGCTCAGGGTAGTGCACGGGGTGGGGCATCAGGGTGGGGGTTTTAGTGCGGGGGCTCAGTGGGGGGGCAGTCTGGGTGCAGGGGTGCGGGTTCGGAGCAGGGGGTCTGGTTGCAGGAGGGCTCCAGATGCAGGGGTGAGGTTCAGTGGGTGGGATTCAGGTATGGAGGGCTTGGGGGTTCTGGATGTACCAGGTGAGGCTTGGCAGGGGTGTCTGGGTAAGGGAGGTCCAGATGCACGGGGGTGGGGTGGATGTGACCCCTCCCACCACATCTGAGGAGCGATGAGGGCAGGAAGCATTGGAGGATGCTGAGCTTCCTGCAGCTGGGGGAAGTTTTGGGGGGTGGGTCTGACACAGCCCCAGCCACTCCTTGCAGGGGAAGAGGAAGTCCCGTCCTCTCCTGCCTCCAGCCCAGCCGGAACTAGCAGCTCATCCCAGCTCAGGGTAGGAGCCACTGGCTCGGGTATTCTCAGCCCCGTGGTGATTTACCTCTGCCGGCTGCTCTAGGTGCCTGAAATGATGTATCTGCGCTGCTAGGGAGTGGTTTGTGACTGCTCTCGTAGCTTCCTGGTCAGAAAGTCATTTTTCCCTGGGGTGGAAGCAAAGAAATCTGGGGGGGTATGAATTCTGTGCATTCGCAGTGGTGCAGAATTCCCCCAGGAGTATAAATATTATGGCACGAGCATTTAACATAAATGTCTCCAAAGGTAACAAGAATTGGAGTTTTGCTGTTTAGTGTTCTATGCGTTCCTTGGGTGTTTGTATTTTTGTTAATTTAGTTTTACCCAAATAAGTGATTTGGCTGCTTTCAACTTTTGAGATATCATAGAAGAAGAACAGTACTTCTGTAGATTATCAAATATACTGAAATAGGGTTGTTCATTTTCTTCTGCTCAAATTCGCAGCTGTTTAAGGCTTTGCTGTGTATGTTTTAAACTTAGAAATATTGATTGTAAAACCAATTGAAAAGAATGCTTGGATAAGGCTTTCTTGAAATAGCCCTTTTAATGCAGATTTATACCTTTTTATTTTTAATAATTAAAGGTGCATTCAAATGTTAAATCCATTGTGTTATTTACCCAAACAATACAAATAACAATAGTGTGTGAGAATCAAATAGCCCCGAATCTTGTCTCCAGACTGAGCAGCTGTGTTGAAGGAAGAAATCTTCCTCTTGTCCCAAGACTCAGAGCAGCAGCATCCTCTACACTATTGTCTTCCCGTCCAGCCTTCGGGCTCCAGTCGCCTCCACAGCACTCGTGCCCCTCTCCACAAGGGGAATGACTGGTGATTCTATGTAGTGGTAGTTCTCCTTCGAGTGCTTGCTCATGTCCATTCCATATTAGGTGTGTGCGCTTGCCAAGTGCACTGGTGCCGGAAGTTTTTCCCTCAGCAGTATCCGTAGGGGAACGGCTCTGTCACCCTCTGGAGTGGCGCCCACATGGCGTGGTATAAGGGGCGCCACCAGCTCCCCCCACCCTCAGTTCCTTCTTGCCGCCAGTAACAGCCCCGGGCCCGAGGCTTTGAGCCCTGCGATCTCTGCAAACGGCCTATGCCTGTCAGCGATCCACATACCAGCTGCCTAAGTGCTTAGGTGAAGGGCACATAAGTGACAAGTGCCGTATCTGCAAGTCCTTTAAAGCTAGGACGAAGAAGGAGCGTGGTATCCATCGGAAAGCGCTCCTTATGGAGTCGGCATTCACTCTGGCACTGGAGCAGCGGTCCCACTCCACACCGAGCACCATGGCCTCCGTGCACAGTACTCCGCCAGCACCGGTCCCCCTCCCTGGCTCCGGTCAAGAAGCCGAAAAAGACTGTCGGGGAAGATCTCCCACCTCCCATAAGGGAAAGGAGAGGCCAGGGGTGAGCCACGACCCATGCCAGGCAGCTCAACAACCCCCTCAGGAAGTTGGGCTCCAGCTCAGGTCAAACGGTGCAGCCCATCCCACACTTCGCCTGCGACTCCAGATAGCGGTGCAGGCCATGGCCAGCTTCAGGTGCCGTCGACACCCAAAGCCCTCCAAGCAGCTCAGGAGATCCTGACGCTTCTGGTGCCACCCACACCGGCTCCAGCAGTACCCCAGTCTTGGGGAAAACCAGCGCTGGGACCTATGCATGTGTCCCTGCCTCAGCAGCACCATTCCCCATTGAGAGGGACGTCTCGCCATCGCTCGCCTGCTCGAAGCCATCATGTCTCAGGACTAAAGAGGCAGACTCAGCAGAGCCCTCTTCGTTTGCCGCACAGAGGGCACCAATCGAGGGACTCGAGACGTACCTCGCAGGTAGATTGGAGCAGACCCTCTGAGGCACGCGCCACCCAGCAAGAACTTCCAGGCCAGCCCCAACTCTCTCCGAGGGCCCGGTATTAATCAGAGGACTGATTGAGGATCAGAGATCGCAGATCGCTGGGCCGTCATCGCCCGTCTCCTAGGAGTAGGTCACCCTACTCGGGAAGATCCTCCTGGCAACTGGGCCGTATTAGCTCCCGCTCCCGTTTTATGTCCCGGTACTGGTCGAGTAGCGTGAGGCGTGGATCGCTGGATCTCTGACGCAGATCGGTCCCCAAGATCCCGACCAAGACGCCCGTCTCGCTTGGACAGGTCGGCTTCAGGACGCAGTGACCAGCACCGGTCGGACAAGAGCCACCACTCCACCTGATCCTGGTCACCCGGTACCGACTGCTCCATTTATATCTCCGGCATGGAGCGAGGCTCCCTGACTGTGGGACAAGCCCAGGTACCTGCGGTGCCACCTACATCATGAGCACCAAAACCTGTCCTATGGCTCCAGGCGCTGTGGCCGGCGACATGGTACCCAGGGAACCCTTGGGGGTTCACCCAACCCTCCCAGCCCTCCCGGTTGGTGTCAATAGCCTCAGAGAAGCCAGTGGCCTTGGTATCTCGTCCTCCTCCAGTTCTCAAGGCTTCGGTGGGTAAGACCCCACAGGTCCAGGAGGACACAAGGAAGCAAGCTGCTGGACCACCAAGGGAAATAGAGGTCCTGTGGCACGTGCATTATCCTCGTTATTGCCAGATGAGGCTATTATGGAGCCCCCTCACCCAGTTCCTCAGGATGACACCAAAGCGCACCAGGAACTTTTGAAAAGGGTCGCGTCCAACCTGGGGCTTCTCCTACCCTCCTCCAGGGGTACTGCTTTGGAATCACCTAATATGAAAGTGACATGAGCAAGCACTCAAAGAAGAAAAGACAGTTACCGTCCCCATAACTGGGGTTTTTTGAGATGTGTTGCTCTTGTCCATTCCATGACCCGCCCTCCTTCCCCACTGTCGGAGTTTCCAGCAAGAAGGAACTGAGGGTGTGGGGAGCTGGCAGCACCCCTTATACCGCGCCATGCGGGCGCCACTCCACAGGGCGCCAGAGCCGGTGGCCTACGGATACACTAAGGGAAAAACTTCCAGCATCGGTGCATGTGATGAGCAGATGAGCACACACACCTAGTATAGAATGGACATGAGCAACACATCTCGAAGAACACCAGTTGTGGAAAAGGTAACTGTCTTTTCTATTGCCCCAACATGCATCCCAAGACATATTGCTCAGCTGGACTCCCCAAATTTTACAGCACTGCCTTTTCCACAGCACTGCAGTGGAACTGCCCTGCGAGCAATGGTGGATGCTGTTGTGTAGACAAGGAACAAGTATTTAACACAGTGATGTTTGACCCTATTCAAAATAGGGTCAGGCTATATGGTAATAAAAATGCCTGTGTCCTGACAGTGCTACAGCTTGCACCAGTGGAGAATTATGGATCTGAATTTTGCTAATGTAGACTCAGCCTAACTATGTGAAATCAGTATGATGCTGTACCCCCATACATGACCATCATGTAGCCATAATGTAAGGGATGAGGATGAGATACATTCATTAGTGGGTACTTGTATTAACAGCCATGTTTAGCCATTCTATATGCATCCAAAGAAGTGGGCTGTAGCCCACAAAAGCTTATGCTCTAATAAATTTGTTAGTCTCTAAGGTGCCACAAGTACTCCTGTTCTTTTAACAAAAATAAAGGAAGAGGAAACGCGGGGAGAAAAAGGCTGATTTTTAAAAATAAAATCAGCCTGTATTAACATCCAGTTGTATTGGAGACGATTGCAAAATAAGGAGGAAATAGCAGAAAGTGGAAGAGGAAGTTGTGTTATATCCCAACAACTTTGTTTCATTCTCTTATAAAACAATGTGTCTATCTAGATAAGGATACTACAGCTATCAGGGTTCCAAAAACAACTTAAATCCTGCTTAGATTTAAGATTCCTTCCCAAATCCCCCCCCTCGAGAGTGTATTTAAAAAAATCAAAGAGCTTACACCCAGCCTTAATCACGTTATAAGAGTCATGTTTGTACAGCAAAATTGTGACCTGGAGCCTGACCAAATAAACTTGCTTACCTAATGTCAGGTTCAGGTTTTGGAGCTGCCATCCAAGACATCAGTCTGTACCTTGAAGCCAGAGGCGGATGCCAAACCGGGCATGCCCATGTGTCTGAAGCTATGGCAGGTAAGGTAACCAGGCCTGCTAATTGTGAAATGTTTTCCCTGTGCTTTGTTTTATATGGAGCACATAAATCGTTCTTCACTCAGGTTTTGATTTATTGTCAAACAATCAAGTAATATACTATAAAGGGAGCGGGGTGGGGGAGGCAGATACTTGTGAACATCCTTAGTGTAATTTTCTGAGTAATCCAAGCTTTAATGGAAGGTACATGACTTGCAAATGCTTACTAGAGGCTTTGCAACCTTAGAATAGAAGCAATGTTTTTGCATCAGTCAAGAAGAAAATGAGCGAAGTACAGAAGCCAATCTTTTGATATGGTCTCTCATAAAAAAGGGTGATGAGAAGTGATTGGGGTGTTTAAGAAATAGATAGCAATTTTAATGATAGGTTGCACTTATCCACTCAGAAAATAGGTTCTTGAACATTTTTTATTCTAGACGTGGCATATGGACAAAGTGTTTACACCTTGTATTTACATTGGATGAAAAATAGAAATAAAACAATTATTTTTAAAAGTCTTTGTAATTATAAGGTAGGTATCGTAGCCCAGCTGAGGAAAAGAAAGTTTAAGTGATTTGCCCTAAGTCTCACAGTGTAGTGTGGCTGCAGTGGGAATAGAAATCCTGATTCACAGTTCCCTACTCTAACCACTTAGACCATATTCCCTCACAGTGTTTGTTAGTGCTACATCATTGGAAATTATTTACAAATTATCAAATGCTTGCAATCGGATCCTACCATTGCTCCACACTCAAAATTCCCATTGACTTGCATGGAAGAAAACGCCTTATGAAGCAGATGTGGGAATGGGGTTTTAGTGTGCCAAGGTCTCATCCTACTTCCCTTTAAATCAAAAAGGAGTTTTGCTATGGACCTTGGCCAAATGAATATGGGCCCATAGATCTAACCCATGGCGGTTTAAGGATTCATGTACAATCAGAAATAAATTTAAAACAGTACTACTGCATTTTTATTGAGCCAAATAAGATTTAAAAGGTCTAATAAATGCTCAGCTCAGCGTTTGATAGAGTGTAGGTTTAATTCATTCATGTTTGTGACACTATTGGAAGTCCTGGGATGGAAGGTACTCTAATTCTTATCATTATTGTTTTTTATAGTGAAAATACTTCTCCTTCGGTTTCGTGCTTTCATTAGAAATGTCCTGATGGGTTTTCTCATTGTGAGCGTCTGCAGTAAAACCATAGACTAAATGAACACGTTCCATGTATCCTAGCCTCCTGCATGCTAATTCAAAAATGCTCTGTGAATCAGTGAAATAATATCCCTACTGGGAACAGCTTTTGAAACTGTGCTGTAGAGTGGGAGGAAATTGAGGCTTAGGTTAGACTTGTTGTATAAGAGACATTGGCTTCTCCTAAGCAATTAAAGAGCAGGCATCAGCATATTTTGTCATGTTGAGGGCTGAGTAACAAATTAAGATCTCATTTTACTAAATCTATATTTATAAGTATTGATCCGTGATTGAGACCAGTATTTTTCCCCTCACAAAGGAGCATATTCATAAATGCAAATGATACACAGTGATTGTCTGTTGCGCTTCACACCTTCCAGACATTATTAACTGGGTGTGGTGGATTTGCAAGAGTGAGGATGTCTTCCCTTACATTTATTTTTTGCACTCCCTGGGAAAGGCACCATCTTGCGTAATAGGACAAACAAAAAAAATTGAACAAGAATAATACATGTAGAAACTGGAAATGCAGAGTTATTGCTTTATATAAACTATAGCAATTATTCCTGTCGAGTTGACAGCGGATCACCTTTTCTTCCTTCCTTGACAATTATCCAAATGCAAAACAACAAAATGTTCTGCTTAAGAGGAAAAATATGACTTATTTATAAAGAAAAATTAATTTCCCCTGAAACCAGAAGATGAGAGCTGAAGATTTTTCTTTAACAGGGCCCATTACTGAAGCAAATAGGTTATTGTGATTTAATGCTTTGTAAGTAAGGGATCAAACCTAGAAATCCAGCTGATTTCAATAACTATATCATAACTTTGAACATACACAAGCATGTGTACTTGTTCAAATATGAAACTTCATGTAATTTGTATTACCCTGTACAAACATTCTCCTCTTCATGCAAAACTGTTTATTTTTAAATGAGACCAGTTTTGGCTATAGTCAGTTCATAGTCGTTTATTTTCACTAAGAAAACCAAAAACTTGGGGCCAGATTTTTCTAAAATGCTCAGCACCCAGCAGTTCGTAGTATTCTCAGTGGGATCTGCAGGGTGATAAGAACCTGTAAAAGTTTGCCCATTAAATTATGAAAAAGACACAAAGGACCTGACAAGCTGGCCCATAGATATCTTGCTGTATTGACTAGCGAAAGTTATCTACATCTTGGAGATAATTGCTCTTAAAGAGTCACGGGTTGATGTTCATTCTTTGTATGAGCATCTCATAGTTCCAACCAGAGAACAAGCTAAGCCTTGCCTTTGCAGGAGAAAGAGGATTCTGTCATGTAAAGGCTGTGGCATCCACAGGCTCCCAGCCTTCATTTGGAGCCAAGATCAGCTAAGGAGATCACACACACAAATGCCTGGGCGCTGCCCCTTCATAAGATAGGTGCGGGGGATTTTGCTTTGTTTTCTTGTTGTTTTTACAGGCCACTTTCAGTCCAGTTCTGTGGTTTTGCCAGCGCTGATATTTACTTCAGGATTCCTTCCCACACTGAGCACTTCCTTAGATTGAAAGAACATATATCTTGGGGCTATGAAGAAAGGATCAGGGCTCTAACTGCAAGCGTTCATGAAAGGCCACTTTCTTTCCCTTCACTTATCAAGGAGAGCTCTTATTAGCAGGACCACCCATTATTTGTTTGTTTAGCTACTCCTAAAATGAATGTTTTAATAACTAGTGTGAGAGTAGTCTGGAAAATCAATAGAGACGGTGAAGATTTGGCCAGTACAGATTTGTGTCATGCTAGTGAGTCTCTGGTGATTTGAGAGAGAGCCCATATAGTGACACAGAATGGTAGGTGATAATTCATTCTCTGGAAACTTCTTTGAATTTTATTTTAAAATCGAACACAGTAGGCACATAGGATCAACAGAGAGGTGTTTGAAAATAATAAAATAAGCTAGCATAGGCATTACAGGGACAAGACGTCCCTATACATGCTGGTGTTAAACTTGGGCCTATTCTGGTAGCTTTTCTCCTATTAAAGACATAGTTGGCATTTACACGTGCTTGTTTTTCAGTTTCTTTTCATTAGGGATTTGCATCCTAGCTCACATGACCAGTTACTGATTACAGGGTCATTAGCCTTTTGGCTAGTGCAATGATGAATATTTTCCTTAAGTGTGACATGTAATCCAGTAACGTTCCCTTCTTTGAGTTATTTCAGAGGCTTAAATAAATTAGGTGTCTGCCCAGGGTGCCATGCCCTTTGGCCTGTGACATCATTAATCAAAATATCTCTCAATTGGTTACAGTGGGATTCAGACCTCTGTTAACTCTTTGGTAACTAACAAAGAGGTTTTCAAATAGAGGATTAGCTGTTGGGTCTTAAACAGTGCAATGCATTTGGAGAAATTATCTGCATGCAGGACTCATGGGTGTTTTCACCGTGGCAAGATGAAAGTGGAATCTAATTAGTGGGATAAATGGACAAAAGTAATCCAAGAGATTATGTGAGATTGGAAAGTGGTATAAAAACCCACTTCTGTGAGAAAATGGAGCATGCATCTTGGTAAAATGCTGAAAAATGTAAGTTTGGTATTCTATCTTAAAAATTCGGAAATAACTTTCTGAGAACAAAATGAATTTGGTTCTGATAGCCTGGTTATAACTTGATTACTATGTCTAAATATTTACTGAAAAGCTCCACTCAAGCTTATGCCATGAACTATCTCACCATGAGATTCTGACATTTTGAGGGTCATGATGTTTGAATCAAGTGATAAAGAGGAAAATTGTTTAGATTTTCAGGAAGGAAAGTAATTATGTGCTACAATGATGGACACTTCAGAAATGATTTAACAGTAATTGTTCTGAATTAAGATGTATGGAGCACCAGAGGTTGCCTTTAGTGGCAGCCTTCTGAAGCTCTCTGCTCTAACACTGTTCACTTCAATGTTAAGTTCTTTTCATTACTTTTCTTGGTGCTTTGGCTAAAGCCTATCTGGGGGATGTGAAAAATAACAGTTCTTGTAAAACTTTTTGTTGTTTCTGAACAGCCTGACTTTGGTTCATGTCCTTTTCTTCTGGCTGGCTATGAGGATGGATCAGTGATTCTGTGGAATTTATCAGGGGGAAAAATATTAAGCCGACTTGCTTGCCACCAGGAGCCAGTGATGAGCCTTGACTTTGACTCTGAAAAGACGAAGGGGGTCTCGGGCTCATCTGAGGAGGTGCTTACCGTCTGGA
Source organism: Trachemys scripta elegans (assembly GCF_013100865.1). Taxonomy (NCBI): domain Eukaryota; kingdom Metazoa; phylum Chordata; order Testudines; family Emydidae; genus Trachemys; species Trachemys scripta. The sequence continues at coordinate 16,813,570 of NC_048312.1, forward strand.
GCCTCGATGAGCAGCAGAATTTAAAGGTCAGGATCATCGGCCCCTCTGTGTCATTTATCCCGCTTTGCACTAACAGTTGGATAGACTAAAAAAATATTTAGTCATGAAGAGGAGTTGTTGCAGATCTCTAACTAATTAATCACAGACTGGTTAGAATGCAGGAGAAGGCTGTCCGTGCAGTTAGGCTCTAGTTGAAGAAAGGTGGGGATTTTTTTTTTTAAACCTTTCACATGTTTCTGGTTTTACCAAAGCTGGGTTTAAGCAACCAGCACATAGGCCTACCATTCCGCAAGTCACTATTTTTATACATTTCTTTATCATTACATTATTGTTCAATACTCAGAGCACTTAATAAATGAAATTATTGTAAATCAAAATAAAGGGTTGTTTTCCTAAGGATTCTGCTTGAGTGCCTAGAGTTTTCCCTTTATCTTAGGAAAGAGAAACATTTTAAGACAGTTACAAATAAAAGAGTAAGGTTAGAATAAGTGATTTACTTGCCCAACTAATACTGAAAATCAATGGGATTTAAACACTTTTGAAAATTTCAACCTAAGATATGAAAACAAGTTACTAATGTCAGTTTAGGTACTAGAACACTCCACTTACGTAGGATATGGCCTAAGAAACCAGTTGAGCCTAATGATGGTGAATGGCATTGACCATGGCTTAATCTGGACATCATTAGTAAAAGTTGTTTCAGTGCCAAGGGGTGAGTGGTAGAAATTCTAGGATCTGGTATTCTAGTACAGAAGTAGCCAAATGATGATTGTGGATAAAATTTATGACAGTGTAAATGGGCCCACAAGGCATTCTACATTGCCTGAGTCTCTCTTCACAACATATGAGTGGAAGGATCATGGAGAGGGGCCTTTGCAACTCCTGTGTGAAGCAGTCTGCAGGGATCCTTTGGTGGAGCGGCTACTGGATCTACATTTATACTGCCTTCTGGAGGAGGAGCAGCTGCTATTCAAGCTCCTGGGTTTCCTGCAGCTTTGTGTGCACACACTGTAGAGGCAGAAGTGAATTTCATCCGAGGAGGAGGAGGAGTAATTTGTTTTTATTCAATATAGCTATCTTACATTGGATTTTCTGTATTGACATTAGTCTGTGATAAATCAAGTAGGAAAGAAAGGGATGTTTCCCTCACAATATCTTCTCAGTTGTGTGTTATGAATTAATCTTAATGGGAGACTACAGGTGTGATTTGAGGGGTGAATAAACTCTGAAGTTGTTCACCTGAGGGTATTTCAGGTTTGGTTTTTTTAATGGGCTGTAGTTCCAAACCTATATTCCCAGTAGATGCACAGTTGGTTACTGCAGCTTTAACTGACAGTAGTTTTCCTTGGATGAAGTGCTATTTAAGTGCAAAGTATTAAGCCATAAATAACATTTTTCACTTCATGCATAGTGTGAATCCACTAATAAAATAAATAAAATGTGTCTCCCACACGACTGCTAGAAATAGTCAAGGACACAGATTAAGTTTTTTTCCACTGTTGCATTAATAACACAAACCAGATGGGGATTTTTCCTGACATTCCAGGTACCTGAGGTAATGGTAGTATTTGGAAAGCCACTCAGTGGCACACTATTTTTACTCTTAAAAGTTTTAATAACTAAACTTGGTGCATAGCTATCTGCCTTTGGAGAAATAATGATGCAATGATGGCACTGCTCTGCTGTTTTATGTGGCAGTGTTCCAGTGTGTCAGTGAAAAGACGATGAAGCTAACTACATGGCTTATCCCCAGGAGGGAAGCTGGCATATTGTCTGGTATCAGTAAGTTGCTGAAGTCATCAGTATCAGTGAATGGCTGGATTGGTTATGAGGCTTCTGATTTGGATGAGATAGTATAATTAAGGGATAATGTTGGTGGCAGAGGAATACAGAAGGCAATAAACAGCTTTTGCGGGTGATTAATCAGCACAGCAGAGCTGAGGCATTAAATAATTGCAAAAGCTCTTTACTGCTCATAAACTCCACCTTGTTCTGGTTATATAATGAAAAGGAAGATTCAACAAACCACAATGTAAATCATCAGAAAATTTGTTTTTCTTGCCTCTTTAGGCTTTAAAAGCTCAGTGTTGCTGCTGCCTTCTTGGCTAGAACAAGGGCCTAGAACAAGGGCAGGGCTTGAGGGAATATGTGTTTACAGGTGGATTATTTAAAAAAAAAAAAAAAGAAAGAAAGAAAGTCTCTCCTGAGTGAAAAGGGATTGGCAGGTCAAAGAATCAGGCCATAGTTGTTAGGATATGTGACTAACCTTGGCCATGATTGGCTGAAAGCAAAGAATCCAGATCTCCTTTGGTTCAATTCTTTCCTTTCTGGATCATGAAATGGTTTTCTACTTTGGAAACTTTGCTGATGTGTTTTTTGGTTACATTCATTGCCCAGGAGCTTTTAAGGCGGCTCGCTCAAATCCCCTGGCCACAGCATCAGGTTACTAATTCCCTGAGAGTTTGTCCAGGAGTTTTATCCTGGCTCTCTTCTTCTTCTGGTGGGTCTCTAGCAGATACTGTTACTTCCTTACCATTCCTTAACCAAAGAACATTACCATTACAGTCTTCATTGTCAACTCGTAACTTGCTGTTGACATGTAATTCCAATTATCTTCTCTGGACAGATCTTGTCCATTTCTATTGACATTACTACTACAGTTCTCAGAACTAAGCTTTGGTTATGCCCAGGTTCACAACCTCCGTTCCTTAAGCCATGTCTCCAATACAGACTTCTGCTGATATAGCTATGTTGGTCAGGCATGTGAGGAGGTGTGATCCCTGATTGACATAGCAGTGCCAACAAAAGCCTCTTGTGTAGACACAGTTATACCAGCAAAATGGTACTTTTCCTGGAAGCATTTATTTTTCTCAGGGAGCTGAAATAAGCTATACCAGCAGAAGTGCAGTTTTGTGACTATAAAGTGCAGACACGCTAGAAGTGCTTTGCTGGTATAGTATAAAAGTGGTTCTAGTCTAGATCTGGCCTTAAGCCTTGTCTGTACTAGAAAGGGTTTGAAGCTGTAGCTGTAGCGGTATAGCTATACTGACAAAGGATCAGCAAAAGAGTTCTGGCGGCATAGCTTATATCAATTCCCTGAACTAAAGCACCAAAAGGGCTTTTTGCCAGCAGAACTGCATCTACACTAGGGCTTTTGATGGCAAAACCATGTTAATTAGTGGTGAGGTTTTTTCAAACTGCTACTCAACATAGATATGCTGCCAAAACTTAAGCATAGACCAAGCCTCAATAACACTTCCAATTTTGCTTTCTTGCCTCCAGTATTCCTTCCATTTGGATCTACTACCCTTATTCTTCATTTTCTGTTTCAGGACATCTCCATCTCCTGTCTTATTTTGTATGGTGGATGCAGAAAGCACCTGTCAGGTTTTGAATTAACCATTCTCTTAAGGAATTTGCATTAATATATATCATTTAGGTATTGGAGTGCTGCTTAAAAAAATAAACAACAAACTAGTTCTTGGATAATTAGAGGTTTAAAAATACTGGAACTTGTTTTGGATCTGATCCTGCAAGGTGCTGGGGTGTCCTCAGCTTGATTGTGTATGTCTTTCATAATTTAAGTAAGGGATTGATCTAGATTTTAACTACATTAGTAGACTTGTTAGGGAACTAATATGATTTTTAATTGACCTCGTGCTGTATATAATGCACCAATTTTGCAAAGGAGAAGTGTACACATTGAAGAGCACTTCAGTACAATTTTCCCCTTAGGGAAACAGCCACCACCCACAAATTTATGTGAACTCTAAATTGAATGATGTTGAGTTCTGTTTGTTTTATTTTGTTTTTTACAAGAGAGTTACTTCCCAAAGTGTGTGTTCTCACTTCAGTTTATGGAGGAATTTATATGTTATCCCCTAGTATAAATGGGAGTTGTGTGTGTGTATATATATATATGTGTATATATATATATATACACATAACAATTATAGCACACTGTGGTAAGAGTCTTTTCTCTTTTCAGTGTATGTGCTGAAATGTACTAGATTTCTTATATATTGACACTGCCTCAATAATGATAGTATAAGCACTAAGTGATAACACAATAGTTATTAGTTTGATACTCAGCTTAAGTCTGTTTTCTCTGCACTCTCACACCCCTTCAGGAATACCCCTGAAGTCTGGAAACAAGGCTGTGGCTCTAAACTTTGCAGCTCAGGCCCATCTGTAAGAATAACAAGAGTGAGAGAGCAAAGCTGTATAGTCTGACTATTCGCGCTTAAACCAATTTTTCAGTGATGGCAGAGTAGAAACCATTTAAATTGCAATAAGTGTACAAGGGACACTTTTTTTTAAAGAGACCATGCTGAAGGCAGACTCTTGTGGTCTTCTGTCTCTATCTACTGTTATCCTAACTACTGCATCACCCCCCATGTGTGGTTTAGAAGTTGGGATACCCACTAACAGGCAAATTGATACCCGTGTGTTTGTTGCTAACTCTAAAATCACAAAGATTTTGTTTTCTTGCACTCACTTTAAATAACTTCAACTTTATCACTCAGGTTCAGAAAACACACAAACTCGTCAATGCTGGGATTGCTGATGTTGCCATCCGCCAGGACAAGAAGATCCTGGCAACAGCAGGGTGGGATCATCGTATCAGGATCTTTGGCTGGAAGAAACTGAAGCCCTTGGCAATACTGGACTACCACACAGCAACTGTCCACTGTGTATCCTTCTCAGATCACAGTAGGCCAAGTGAAAGACTGCTGGCAGCTGGCTCAAAAGATCACCGCATTAGTATCTGGTCAATCTATAATCAAACCTCAGGTGCTTTGCACTGTCCTTTGGAAACTCGAAAGCCGGACTGATAAACCAGAAATTGTTGTGTGATTAAAATCTGGGGATGGGGAAGTATTAAACCATCTGCAGTTTGAATGCAAGTCCCCAGAAGAACCTATTCACTATAGAAAATGTGTTGTTGTAGAAGGGAAAGCTAATGCTAGGAAGGGAAGAATGGATGATCATGCAGTTAAGGCAAAGGCCTACCAGAGATGAATTCTGTTACATCCTCTGCCACATGCTTCTTTTGGCAAATTGTTTTGATTCTTTGTACCAGTTTTCTCATCTGTAAAATGGAGATAAGTGCTGTCACTCAGGCATGGTGTGGTCTAGAGTACACTGGTTTCCAAATCATATTGAGATCCTTTAATGTACGTAAGTGCAAAGAATCAGTTTTATGTGAACTTGAACCCATTAAACCATCCATAGCAGTTTCTCATGTCAGTTACTTTTTGTTCCCCATAACTGAAAAGCTAGCAGACCAACCTTGATTTGTTCACACTTCTGTCAGTTTCTAGCTTAAGCCAACAGTCAAGAATGTGACTAGGGATGGCTTTTGGCATTTATGAATTTCATTATGTCCCATGTCACCTCAAGCCTCGCAATTAATCATAAAAAGAAAAAGGAATCTTTCCATGCGCTGCATTGTAAAGCTATGTAAAGCCTTTTCCAGAGCCAGTGCTAAAGCCTTTCCATAGACTGACTAGCAGAAGGATTTAAACTGAGCAATCCAATTAGCGCCCTTCTCCTTGGAGATTTGGGGTAAATTTTCAGTATGGTGAGCCAGAGATTTGGCTGCACATCTCCCATTAACATTAATGGGAATAGCATGGATAAATCCTTCTGCACTACCCTGAAAATGTACCCTTTAGTTTATCATCTCCATGGTCGTGGAAGCTGAAATCCATTCCAAAAGCTGATTGTTTTTGCTTGAGTCAAGGCACAGTACTAGCATTCTCCTTTTCAAATATATTTGAGCAGTAAGTCTGTTTGCAGGCCAGGAAATCTCACCACTGAATTAAGGTTTGCCAGTAAGATGCACTTATATGTACACCATAAAAGCAATTACCAGTGTGACTTTAAATACAGAGTAATTTTGAAATGCTAGGTGGTTCTTGGCATCAGAAATATTTAGCATCAGGAAAAAAGTGTCTGTTCTGCAAAGGGGGATTTTTGGGATACCAGTGCTGTTCTGTTGATGTTTTATTGAAAATGTTTGTCCCTACCCATTTATGGGGCTAGACATCAAAGGGGAACTGGTCAGAGATGAATTGGACAGCAGCATCAAAAGACTTCAGAACTACATTTCAGAAATCAAACTCATGTAATGCTGATGCGAAAGCTAAACATAAAACCGGGGCCTGCTATGCACCTGTACCGTACATGCAGGGATGATCTTGTTGAACAAGTGCTTTTTAACTCTGTACAAGAAATTTTCCTTAAGTGCCAAGCCCCAGTGTTCTTTCAATGACAGAACATAAACCATACCGCAACAAGGCTTTTACTAATAAAACTCTGCACTTCCCAACGTTTAAAGTGGTGTCATACACTGAAATGTGTTCCTGCATTTCTTTGGTTATTTTTCTCTCTATAGTCAGCTCTGTGGAGATTTATTCTGCACGGGTGAGTCAGATGAAGCCTGATCTTGAGCATCTTTGAACCGGTCATTGGGAGTTACAGATGCTCATTACATCTAGACGGTAGATGTGTATGTGAAATGATCATGCCAGGATCTCTACATATCTTCCTCTTCCCATGCAGAAGAGAGGGGTCTGGGGTCAGCACCATCATCCTGAGATCCACAAGGAGCCTGACTGAATGATACAAGTTTCAGAGGGATTGCCGTGTTAGTCTGTATCAGTAAAACCAACGAGGAGTCCTCTTTGAATGATTCAAGGAACCCCACACCGTTTTTCTCCCCACAAAACAGATGGGGACTTATGATGGAAAGAAAGCCACTGTTTCTTATTCCTTTGTATTAAATTGCAGTGGTACCCCTCTGATCTCAGAGACTCACCTAATCCTACAACAGGACACCTCCTGCTGAATTCACATGTAGTAAGGCCTTGCACCTATTGAGATGAATGGCAAAACTCCTACTGACCCCAGTTACACATGATTAAACCCTAAGAGATCACCCTTCTCCAGGAAAGTCCTTGGTTTTGATTGGAGTTTTACCAGATTAAAGATTCAGGGCCAGACTCCTAGTCACTGCTTGATTTGTTTATTTACAAATCAGCTAAAGAGGGGTTGGGAGTGTTAAGGTGAACACTGAGGCTGTGTCTCCGCTGCCACTTTCAGCGCTAAAACTTTAGTAATTTGGGGGTGTGAAAAAACACACCCCTGAGTGACAAAAGTTTTAGCGCTGAAAAGTGCCAGTATAGACAGCGCCGGGCTCCCGGCGATAAAGCTACCACCCCTCATTCGGGGTAATTATTTTTTATCACCGGGAGAGCTCTCTCCTGGGGATAAAGCGTGACTACACTGCCCATGTCACAGGGCTGCCTCGGCCACGCTGTAACGTGGGCAGTATAGACATACCCTAACTTTCAGACCCAATGTACTTTTCTCCTCTTTATAGTTAATGTTTCCTATATAACTGCTGTCACTTTGTTTTTGAGTTGATGAACTCAATCTATGTCAGTGAGTACTGCTTTGAATAGAAAGTGAGTCTTTATTCATCTGTGCTAAGATATTCCATCTGCAACGGAATCTTTAAAAAAAAATACTTCCAGCTTTTTAAAGAATTGGAGTTGCTCTGCTGTCACTGAAACATGCTCGAGTATCTCAAAACCTGATCCAGTACCTCCAATGGAATTGTAGGGTGACATGACACCTTAATCTTATTGAACATTCATTATTCATTAACAGCTCTTTCAAGCCTTCTCCAAGCAAGGATTAATAAGCAAAGCACTTGCTAATTGAGAGTATTGTTTGATCTGGGCTTGTAGTTGAATCTCTGTTCACTGACCAACTTACCAGCAGTCTATTTTTCTCCGGCCTTGAAGGCAGCCTTTGTAGTCAGAGTTCACTGTCTATCGGAGTTGTGGAGATGCTCAAGGGATTCTTAAAGTAGCCTGATATTTACTAGCTCTTTGCATATATTCTTATATGTTCCTTCATGATCAAATTATCACCCTTTGCTGCAATAGATGTTTATATTTGTTTGACGAGGTAGTTTAAAAAAAAACAACCCAATCCTGCACAAGATCAAATTAAAAATAAGGAGATGAACACACAACTTCAATCCCACAAACAGATATACACATCAGGGCATGGAGTGTTATTGACTTTAAGAGGAGGGAGTGCAGATCGGCTTGCAGAAATAGGATTTGTATTTTGCCTTTTCAACCTGCACATAGTAATAAGTACTTCATAGGTGAAAGGGTTAATCAGCACAGTACATTAGCAATGATATTTTACTTTCATCATCCTAATCAATTGTGGGGGGTTAAGAGCATTTTTTAGTTTCCATCTAAGTTACTGGTGCTAGAGATTTGCTTGAATACATTATCTGACTTAGATACACACACTGACTGCACAGTTTTGATCTGGATCACAACTTTCCTGAAATTTATGAAGTTATTTACTTCAGGATCAAGACATGAATTTCAGTCTCAGACCTGAACTTCCCAAAGTAAAGAAGTGTTCAAATCAAAGTGTTCGTTTGGGCCTCTGTCTGTTAACACAGGACTATAAAATGTAGCTACCTGATCACATCTAAGAAATCAGTGTAAAATATTCCCAGAAGAGTTAAAATAGCTTTTTAAAATGAAATATGGTCATGTTTATCCCACTGAAGATAGCAAATGAATCAACTGAAATCAGGAAGATTTTGAGTAAAGAACCACCACAAACTGATGGAGTTAGCCCCTGAATCTCACCTGTCAGAGAGGAATAGGACTAGCCTGTACTTGGCTTAAAAGAGTGAAGGTGATGACAGCTAAATTGTTGCAAAAAAGCTTCCTCCCAAGAAGTGGTGTATCTGTCACTCTGGGGGAGGGGGTGGGAAGCAACCAACATTCATAAGCTAATTGAAATAAATCCCAAACACTAGCATTTGTACAGCAATTACATGGAATATTTATCACCAATGGGATGAATGCTGACCTCTGACCCTCAGATGTTTCCTGTAAATGAATCCGTTAGTTCCAAGCTCTTCCTCTGTTCTGAATGTGGTGAGCAGGGTGTTCTACTTCGAAGTGGAGATGAGCTAGGGAAGAGGAAGATAGCTAGCCATTGTCAGTGTGAGGGCCTGTGAAAAGAGCAAACTGTAAAACCTTCCCTCCTGCACTCTGAAACTGAAATTAATTATTAGTAATAGTGGCATAAATTACACACTGTGGAGCCCTACTGGGACTGCTGGCACTTTTTTTTAAAGATGGATAGCTTTAAAGTCAGTACTGTGTGATGGTTTCTAGTATGTTTAAAATGCATCTTACAAGACTTGATTTTGTCCAATGCTAGCAGACAAAACTACAGTTTCATACATTTTTTCTTCTCTTCAGCGTCCCCAGTCGAGATAAAGAGGTGAAGTGACTCATTAGCGCAGCAGCCAGGTTAATTATCTGAGCAAAATGCAAGAATTACTGAGCCGAAGATCAATGCATTTCCTTATCTAGCATTGTCACTGTGGTGTGAAAATGTGGATCACTGTGTCCTGCCTGGATGAATAGGACATGATATGTTAAGACAGGGGTCGGCAACCTTTCAGAAGTGGTGTGCCGAGTCTTCATTTATTCACTCTAATTTAAGGTTTCACGTGCCAGTAATACATTTTAACATTTTTAGAAGATCTCTTTCTATAAGTCTATAGTATGTAACTAAACTGTTGTATGTAAAGTAAATAAGGTTTTTAAAATGTTTAAGAAACTTCATTTAAAATTAAATTAAAATGCAGAGCCCCCCAGACCGGTGGCCAGGACCCGGGCAGCGTGAGTGCCACTGAAAATCAGCTCGCGTGCCACCTTCGGCACGCATGCCATAGGTTGCCTACCCCTGTGTTAAGACAACAATATGTGTTTCAGACAAGCGGTGATGTATACAAAGTCTTTAAGCATGACTTTACAGTGTGCTCCCACGTGAATTATGGAGATGAGCTGGTACGAAATGCAGGAACTTTCTGTTATTCACACACTGTTTGGAAATTCTAGTCTGCGTCCCAGTGCTGGAGGCATTTTTCCAGCTGAGCGTGTACCTTTCCTTTGCCACATGGCAGCATCAATTTGGCCTTTGAGAGCAATTAAATAGTTGTATACAGGCACAGAGGATGACACACTCCCCAAACAGCTCACTCCTATTATTCACACTTGTTAGGCCAATTTCATTGCTGGTGTACCTTCACTGAAGCCAGGGCAGTTGCACCAGTGACGTAGTTGGCCTATCACTCCAGCACTCTTTTGTAGCATTATAGGTACTGAAAGCATTTCAGAAACTGCAGCACAGACATTAAGTGTGACTAAGGCCCCTGAAGGAGCGGTTAAGTGCCTAAGTCAACATTGAGGCACCACTGGCATGCACAAAACCACTGCTCAGCTGCACCAAATCTGTGGGCACCCGTTTCTGCCAGAGGGCGTACGCACAGCTGCCTAAGTCCTGACTCTGCTGGGCAGCTTGGCATCAAGCTTATACCTAAGGCTCAGTGGGATTCCCAGACCAGGTGGCTCCTTACCTGCCGGACCTGCGGAGCCCGATTTAGGAGGCATACTCTGAGCACACCGCACCTGCACAAAAGATGGTGGGGGGGAATTAAATATTCATTGGCGCAAGGATATGACTCCCCCAGAGTGCCCTCACCACCAGGCTATAAAGTCATTCTTGATCTCACTTTCTGGGCTGCTGCTGCCTGTTTATGCATTTCATGCAAAGTGGAAGAGATTCAACAGAAGAGATTGTGAGCAACCCATCCCAGAATAGCCCTGGCAGCCTGTCTTTTAGGGTTCAGAGTAGCAGCCGTGTTAGTCTGTATCTGCAAAAAGAACAGGAGTACTTGTGGCACCTTAGAGACTAACACATATATTTGAGCATAAGCTTTTGTGGGCTACAGCCCACTTCATGGGATGCATAGAATGGAGCATATAGTGAGGAGATATATATACACATACAAAGAACATGAAAAGGTGGGAGTTGTCCTACCAACCCTAAGAGGCTAATTAATTAAAAGAAAAAACTTTTGTAGTGATAATCAAGATAGCCCATTACAGACAGTTTGACAAGAGGTGTGAGAATACTTAACATGGTAGAAAAAGTCAATGTGTGTAATGGCTCAGCCATTCCCAGTCTCTATTCAAGCCTAAATTGATCGTGTCTAATTTGCATATTAATTCAAGTTCAGCAGTTTCTCGTTGGCGTCTGTTTTTGAAGCTTTTCTGTTGCAAAATTACCACCTTTAGGTCTGTCTTTTAGGATTGTCAACTGCATCACCGCTATGGTGCTTGTTTTCATTTGGTCCCTAAAAATGTTTGCATAATGTTATCGGATACCAGGATTATTTGGGTTGAAGCAGCTGTTTCCTCCTTTTGTTGGTGTGTGTGCTTCTTAGATTCAGCTGCATTTACTCAGCCTAGTGAAAGGAAAATCTTAGACTGAGCAGAGAAATGACCCCTCTATATTTAATGCACATGCCTGAGGAGGTTCATTCTAACTTTTAGCTATTAGTGGTTTATTCCCTCTCAATCCCATCCATCATGCAGCCTTTGGCACTTTAATGTATTATTAAACCACATAGCTGGGATTGTAGCAACATAATCCCTGAATTGTGAATGTTTTGCCCATGTGATTAATGGTGTGAAATATATCTGTGCATGTTTTACCAGCGTTATGATGTGTGTTGCTTTATTCTGACTTTGCCCCAAGGAATCTGATGCATAGCTCAATACTGTGGCTACAAATGTGTCCCTTAGGTGATATAAAGATCCTGGGAAACCTTAAAGGTTCCCAAAGCAAACTAATTCTACAGTATCCAGAGGTACCAGATTCTGGTCACAAGCCTTACGAGGAGCATTTTGGGGGGGGGGGGGGGGGGAAGAAGCCTAGCTCGAGATTTGTCCTGGAATTTAGCTATCCTTTTGTACCAGTAAACTAACTCCATCTTCATACGCATTGTCTGTCTTTATTATAATGTTTGCAGCGTATTAGGAAATGGTGCAAATTGCAACCTGAAAAGGGTCTTTTAGAAACCATGCGCACACATCTGACAAATTGTTGAGACAAAACTACCTGCCTGAAGGACTGTGGTTGCCACTATACTACAAACAGTGGCAAATCCAAATGTTACAATAATGTCGGTCATAGAATTCATACTTCCTAACCCAGACAGCACAGGTCCAGCCACTTTCACTACAAGAAAATCTCCACTACCTCTTAAGAGTATAGAGCCTATGGCACACTCTTGAGCCGTTCTGACACCTTCCAGTAGAAGAGAGTGGTACACATTTGGTAGCCAGTTTGTTACATCATGTTACAAAGCCCAGTATGGAATAGATGAGAGAGGCAATTTTTGCATGCACATTTATGATTAAGAATGTTTTATTTAGAAGTTCTAATTTAATAACATGTATGAAAGCTAGAGAATATGGGACACATTCTGCTTCCATTAAGTTTCTGCCTGACTGTATGTACATTAGAACTGCAAAAAAGCAGCATTAATCACATGCCAGCATTCTGGACAGCCATGGCCCTATCCCTCCCAGCTCCCCTCAGGAGCAGAAGTAACTTGTGGACATGTGGGATTGAAGCCAGATCAGAGCACATGCAGTTTGTGCCAAAATGCACAGCCAACAAAAATCAGGAAATAAGACTTCTGCCCCTGTTACCAGCCCTAGCCATGGCTTTTCTCATGATGCATACAATCCCCAGTTGTGTAGCAATATCTGCTGGAGAGACATCCAGGCATATGTGTCGGAGGCAAGATTAATGGTTGGTTTTACATGATAATTTTGAACTTGGTAGAAAATCCAGGCATGGCATCCCTCTTGGTTGTAATTAAAAAGCCTATAATTGCTGGCATTAAATCTTAAGTGGATCCTCACCTACACTGCTTTTAACTTAATGCCTATTGTAACCTTTGTATTTTACTTTTTGCCTTGGGTTCTCGATGGCATACAGACTTGGCACCAAACTCACCAGAGAGCATGAATCTTTAAAGGGTTAGCACGTGTGCCCATCTGGTTTGAAGTAGCAAACAGCAAGCAGGAAAGGGAATTGATTCAAAGACTCCCTTCATGTTTGCTGAAATGTGCAAAGTGATTCTGAAAAAACAGAGCTTCCCTACTCCATTTTCCCAGTGCTGCCTTTAAAGGGGGCGAGGACTAGGGAGGAGTGGGCTTGTTCTGCCTCATTTTGATCCCATCAAAACCTGGTTTGAGCACCGTGACTTGACAGCTACTATCATTGAGCTTCGCAGTCTACGCAAGAAGAACTTGGGGAGGCTCTGAAGTACTGGGGCAGACTGGAGAACGAAATTCACTGAAAAGAGCAAGGGACTGGGCAGGGAGCAGCAGAGTGAAACGCAAATAAGTTAGAAGTCTTGCCTATACTAGAAAGGGTTCACCAGTTTAACTAAAGCCATCTAAAAATTGATGTTGCAAAGTCCTGATGAAGATGCACTTCCTGATGCATCTGATGAAGTGGGTTTTAGCCCACGAAAGCTTATGCTCAAATAAATGTGTTAGTCGCTAAGGTGCCACAAGTACTCCTGTTCTTTTTTCTAACAGTTTTAACTCCTTGCTCGTAGGGATTTAGCTTACTTTGGTAACTGACAGACATGCAGTTATAGACCAAGGCACTCAGAGCACTTTACAAAGACAGATAAATATTCATGCCCATTTTACAGAGCGGTATCATGCTGCATGAGGACTTCATGACTCTACCATTAAAATCACCTATTCTAAATTCTAGGGAAACCACCTTCATTTATTATGGCCGCCTTCAGTGTGAATCATTTGCATATAGTTCTCTGCCTTTCAAGGCCCAAATGTAGGATGCACTGTGGGACAAAGACCCCAAATGAGATAGATATGCAGGAAACTTAAAATGTGGTGGGAGCCATTCATAGAAAGGACGTTCCCTGAGCGCAGTTTTATTATTCTTTATTTCTCACTCCTGAAAGGTGTGAAGTGCTGGACTTTGAATTGGGACCAGAGAACTCATGTGCATGCTTTATTTCAAGCCAAGTGGAAGGCCCATCACATTTAATATATTCGAGCATGTGCCAGTGCTTTGCTGCACTGGGACTGAGGTCTTCAGCCTTACAGAGTTGAGCCCTTCTTCATTTTCAACAATGAAAGTGAAAGGACACCATAAACTTAGGTAGAAGACAGGAAGCAATGGAACTTAAATGAGTGATAGCCCCAAAATGAGGTATGGGCAAATGGCATGTTTCCTCAGCCTCACAGGGGTGATGTGTGGCTTAATTCATTATCATGTTGAGATCTTCAAATGACAGTTGCTAAATAAGTTCAAGTGCTATGATAATATAGCATCCAGTCCTGCAAAAGCTTCATAGGCAGAGGTCTCATTGACTTTAATGGAAATTCTGCATACAGAATTAGTCCTTAAGTGTGAGTTTCCTGGCTTTTGGTCTCTGTCACTTTACTATGTGAAATGTATAGATTTACCATGAGTACAAGAGCGTGTTTATTGTAATTATTTTATTAAGCCTGCTCTTCATAAGCTTTTCTTTTTTTGAATCTGGAAACATTTGATTTCCCATATGGAAAGAACATATTTATCATACTTTACACACCTTATATATGCAAAACATAGGTGACATATACAAGGCTATTTGAATTTCATAAAACAGAAAAGCAAGGAAATTAGAAATATTAAGTATATTACACAAATATGTGTGCCAATTTACAAACCTATAGTATCTTTAGTAAATGTGATTTCTGTTTTTTGGCACACAAAAGGTTTTTAAGCTCTTAACCACTGAAATCAAGGACGTTAGGAGCTTAAATACACACTAGCCCCCAGATCCTCAAAGGTCACTTTATTGACAAATGATGGATTTAAATACACACTAAATTCATAGTAATGGTCACTTTTGAAAGGTAAAGGTGTGTTTGCTTTCACCCGATCATTTCAGCCCCTCTGGTAAATTATGTATCTAATTTAGAGATGAACTGGACCAGAGTTAATTAAAAATGGAAAAAAGTTAGTTACTTCTGTATAGCGCAATTTATCAATGGCTGGGTTCTTATTTGAATCATATAGTCAGCCCTCTGATTTTTTTTAATAACATGAAATAATGTATAAACACCGCTGAATATTGCTGTGTAACCAGTTATTCTGGAATCCTACACAAATAGAAAGATATTGCCTTACTTAGGCATCTTTGAAACACCACAGATCTTTTTGTGTGTCACATCATACCTGGTTAAAATGTACGTTTTTTTTTTCTTTTTTTTCAAATCAGTTGTGTACGTCTGCAAATTCATGCGAGATGCAATGCACAACTTGCTCTGTAGACGGCGTTTGCTCTTCAGCCACAGCTCTGCGAGAATAGTTCACTCGCTGGGCTGAATTTCAGAGCCAGCCAACAGCACGAAGAATGGGTGAGTGGGTGGGTGTGTAAAAGGCGCTTTCTTGAACACAGCAGTTTGACTAGGTAGAAAATAACCTGATGTTCAAAACTGATCTAGCTACAGAGGCAGTTACAGATCTAACAGTGATGCCAGCCACAGCAGCCACGCAACCGCTTCTCAAACAAATCAACTTTCAGTTTAATTTCTTCTAAAGCTGAACCAGGAGGAAGTAAAAGTAGCAAGAATGCGGAGGGACCCACCGGTTGACTTTTCTCTGGCTGAAGAGGAGCTAGACGAAAAATAAAACTAAATAACTTGAGATCCTTGGGTGGAAGAGGCTTTACACATATTAATTAATTAGCTTTCCTAATCCCCCCTCCCCGGGCTATTAGCGCCCTTTCACCAGTGGAGCAGGGGCTACAAAGCGGTTGCTTTGCCCATGGTAGGATGTGACTGAGCCTCCTTTTATTGACGCGGACAGGGACCTTTCCCACTGCCCCTGCGGTGTTTGTAAAGCTCCGTGGCTGGTGCGGAGCCTCTGTCTTTGCTGTGCTCCCGGACCAGCAGGGACACGCCCGGTCTGGAGCAGCCTGCCTGGGGGTCGGGCCATCCCCCAGCGCTCGCTGGCCACCGCTTCTCCTGCCGCCCGAGCACTGGGCCTGGGGCCAGGGCGCTGGTCTAGCCATGGGGCTGACTCGATGGGCCTAGCAGCAGCCCGGCCCGACGGGCGCCCACGGGCTCCTGCGCACGGCAGCGGGGCAGGGTGGCGCTTCGCTCCCTCGAGGAAAGGGGGGAGGTCGACGAGTCGCTGCAGCTGGGCTGGTTTCAGTCCCCGGAACCCGCGCGTCGCGCCTCAGCCTTGTGTCCCTTACACAGCCCCGAGACACTGACACGCACACGCGCAGCAGGGCCTGGCCGCCCCGCTGTTGGAGGGGCACAAAGCCGCCCCACGCACACACATAACCACCGTCTCTCTCTCTCTCTCTCTCTCTCACACACCATTTCTCTCTCTCTCTCATATGCACACCCACACTTGTCAGTCGCTCTCTCAGCCCCTCACGCCTGTCAGGCAGCGTGTCTGTCACACACACACTCCCGTCAGCCTGTCGCGCTCTCATACCCCCCACACCTGTCACGTGTCTGTCTGTGACGGTCTCACACCCCCTGTCTGTCTGGTTCTCTCGCAGAACCTCACACCTGTCAGGGCGCGGGTGTGTCCGTCTGGCTCGCTCGCTCCCACACCCACTCAGTGTCTCTCTCTCTCCCACCCCCCGGGTCACCCCGTCTGCCTCACACCCCTTCTCCCCCGCCCAGCCGGGGGTCTCCCGTGGGCGCAGGGAGGGATTGGAAGGGCGGCGAGCAGCGCCCAACCGGGGGCCCCGACAGGCTCCTGCCGGAGGCCCGCTCCGTACAGCAGTGCTGGGAGCAGCCCCCCAGCCAGGCGGGGTGGCGCGGAAGCCCGAGAGGGAGGCTGCGGCATGGCCTGCGCCCCGTAGCCGGGCCCGCAGCTCCCCGAGCCCGTCCAGCCACTCGGGCGCGCGGCAGAGCGAGGGAAGCCCCGGCTGGAGCCGCGAACACCTAGCTCAGGCCCCGGCGGTGCGGGCGATCGAGCCCCGCTTGGGATCGGCTCAGGGCCCCACTCCACCTTTGGCTGTCAGTGCTCACAGGAACCCTCCGCCGCCAGGGTGGAGCCTCCGGGGCTCGCCGGCCGGAAAACAGCAGCATCCCCACCCCACCCCCACCGTAAAAGGCCCTGGGCCAAACTTTTCAGAAGTGGGGGGCTAAAGCTAAGCGCCGAATGCCATGTTCAGTCAGTGAAACAGGGAACCTAGTTGTCAGAGCTGCTGAGCGCCCACCAAAATCAATTAGCACGTCTGACCGTGTCACCACTCCCATGCCCTAGCTGGCACATTGAAGTGGCGGTGCCTTGCGTGCAGACACATATTTCCTCATCAGCATTTAAATACGGATGTACCTTAGGCATCCACTTTTGGGACTGTCCCCAAGTTCTCTTATGTCTTTTGAAATCCGTGAGAGTTTTGCCCTTGACTCCGATGACAGCACCATACAGCTCCATGAGGGATGGTCAGCTTGATATAAATTGGGTGTGTCTCTATATTACAATTTAATAATGGGAAAAAACAGCATGTGCCTTTGTAGTGTACATCCTGGTTAAACCAGATAGTGAACAGCTAGACAGGTCACATGGCTAGCGTGACCTTAAATTATTCCCTGGTTCTCCATACCAAAGCGTTGCTATAACATTTAAAAGGCTTATTAGGGCAATGCATAATAGAAAACCATAGGGCTGGAAAGGACCTTGAGCAGTCATCTAATCTAGCCTCTCCCCCAATGCTGAGGGAGGAACAAGTAGACCTAGACCATCCCTGACACGTGTTTGCCAAACCTGTTCTTAAAAACCTCCAATGCCAGCGATTCCACAACCTCCCATGGAAGACTAGATCAGTACTTAACCATCCCTACAGTTAGAAAGTTTTGCCTAATACCATCTCCCTTGGTGCAGATTAAACTGATTATTTAGTGTCTTACCTTCAGTGGACATGGAGAACAATTGATCTTGGACATCTTTATAACAGTCCTTAACATATTTGAAGTCTGGTATAAGCCCCTCCCCCGTCCTCTTTTCACAAGATTAAATATGCCCAGTTTTTTTAACTTTTCCTCATAGGTCAGATTTTCTAAAACTTTTTATCATTTTTGTTGCTCTCCGCTGGACTCTCTCTAATTTGTTCACATCTTTCCTGAAGTGTGGGGCCTAGACCTAGACACAGTGCTTCAGCTGAGGCCTTACCAGTGCCCAGGAGAGCAGGACTGTTATATCCAGCATCTTATATGACACACCTGTTAACATCCCCCTTAAATGGTATCAGCCTTTTTTGCAATTGCACCACATTGTTAGCTCCTATTCAATTTGTGGTCCACCATAACTCCCAAACCCTTTTTAGCAGTACAACCACAGTTGTTCTCACTTTTGTGTTCATATATTTGATTTCTACTTCCTCACACTAGTACTTTGTACTTATCTTTATTAAACTTGATCTTGACAAATTGGAGAATTGGTCCAAAAACAAGATGATTTTGAATTCTAATTCTGTCCTTCAAAGTGCTTGCAACCCCTCCCAGCGTGGGGTTGGCTGCAAATTGTATACGCACGCGCTCGCTCTCATTACCCATACCATTAGTGAAAAATATTGAATAGTACCAGACCCAGGAAAGACCCCCTGTGGCGACCTGTAAGATAGGGCTTCACAGTCTGACAGTGACAACATTGATAACTATCTCTTTGCATATGTTTTTTTCAAACCAGTTGTGCAGCCACACAATCAGTTTATCAGACCATATTGCCTATGTAGAAAGGCTTCCACGCTCTATGTGTGTAGCACAGAGGGTCTCTATGACAGCTCTAGATAAGCCAGTGTGCTCACTACATGCAGTGTGTACAGGGCCGGTGCAAGGAAGTTTCATGCCCTAGGCGAAACTTCAACCTTGGGCTCCCCCCCCCGGAAGCCATGCAGCAGCTCCCCATCCCAGCTCACCTCTGCTCCGCCTCCTCCCCGAGCACGCCACCCCTGCTCTAATTCTCCTTCCCTCCCAGGCTTGTGGCACCAAACAGCTGATTGGCGCCGCAAGCCTGAGAGGCAGGAGAAATGGAGCGGCGACCGCGCGCTCTGGGAGGAACACTGTAAAAAAATTGGGGGCACTGCTTTTGGTGCCCCCAAATCTTGGCACCCTAGGCAACCACCTAGTTTGCCTTAATGGTAGCACTAGCCCTGACTGTGTAGAAGGATAGCAACTGATATACTAGCCTTTATAAGTACCTGCTGATTTAGGGATGCAATACCCTAAAAATCTCTTGCCCTCTTAACTTATCTGTTCCTTTTATCAGATCTACACAATCTGTGTTATAGGAGGGACAGAGGGATTAGCCATTAATGAGGCACTACAAGTCATAAAGGCCCCAATTCAGCAAGATTTTTTAAATTGACTTTTAAACATGTGAAGTCAAACTGGATTACTCCCATGCTTAAAGCAAAGCATGGCCTTAAAGACCTTGCTGACTCCAGGCCTAAATCCAGGGGTGGGAGAGCTGTGGAAATACCCTTTAAGGTTTATAATTCTAGCCATTTCTAAATCTGCATGGTCTCTCCCACCCTTTCAGATGCAGAATTACCTTAGTGGTCCCTGTTCTAAAAATGCTGAGGGGATAGTAGTTTGGTGATCTAAATTTCAGGCTCAGATACACTTCCTAGAGTCAAAAGTTCAAACCCTAACAAGGGCTTCATCCTTCCAGAGGAGATAAATAGAGTTCCATGCAGTTAAACCAATGGACTGTTTGTTCTGCATGGCCATTATAGAAACCAAGCACATTTTGTAAAAGCAGGGATCAACCCTGGTATCCTTACTCAGTTTCCTCTCACTCCCCTCCCCCATACTGTTAAGTGCATTAGGGACAAGTTTGTTACTAGTCACTACCCCAGAACTGGCTGGATTTCCCTGCTACAGTAAGAACATAAGAAGGGCCATACTGTGTCACACCAATGGTCCATCTAGCCAAGTATCCTGTCTTCCGACAGTGGCCAATGCCAGATGCTTCAGAGGGAGTGAACAGAACAGGGCAATTTATCAAATGATCATCCATTCCCAGCTTCTAGTAGTCAGAGATTTAAGGAGCATAGGGTTGTGCCCCTCACCAGCTTGGCTAATAGCTATTTAGATGGACCAAATCTCCATGAATTTATCCCAGTTATACTTTTGGCCTTCACAACATCCCCTGGCAATGAGTTCCACAGGTTGACTGTAAGTTGTGTGAAGCGGTACTTCTTTATGTTTGTTATAAACCTGCTGCCTATTAATTTCATTGGGTGACCCCAGCTAGTGTATTATGTGAAGGGGTAAACAACACTTCCCTATTCACTTTCTCCACACCATTCAAGATTTTTATAAACCTCTATCATATCCACCTTTAGTCATCTCTTTTCCAAGCCAAACAATCCCAGTCTTTTTAATCTCTCCTCAGATGGAAGCTACTCTATACCCCATATCATTTTTATTGCCCTTCTCTGTACTTTTTCCAATTTTAATGTATCTTATTTTAGATGGGGCAACTAGAACTGCACACAGTAGTCAAAGTATAGGCATACCATGGATTTATATAGTGGGATTAAGATCTTTTCTTATTATTTATCCCTTTCTTAATGGTTCCTAATATTCTGTTATCTTTTTTGACTGCTGCTGCACTATCCCCAATGACTCTAAGACCTCTCTCCTGAATGGTAAGAGCTAATTTAGACCACACCATTTTGGATGTATAGTTGGGATTGTTTTCCAATGGGCATTACGTTACATTTATCAACATTGAAGTTAGTCTGCCATTTTCTTGCCCCTTGAGCTAGTTTTGTGAGATCCTTTTTCTAACTTCGCAGTCTGCTTTGGACTTAACTATCATGAGTAATTTTGTATTATCTATAAACTTTTACCACCTCCCTATTTACCCCTTTTTCCAGATCATGTCTGAATATGTTGAACAGCACTGGTCCCAGTATGTATGTATTTGTGTTCTAGTGTTACTTGCAAATTAAAGTCTAACCCTGCAAATTGTTCCACACAGGTGTATCTCTGCAACCATATGAAGCCTCACACAGCACAAGGATCTGTCTGGTTATATAGAACAACTTATAAGATCAGCGCCAACACTGCCTTTTTTTGTTTTCCCCCAAAGTGACCTCACTTTGTATGGGGAGGGACTTCAGAACACACAAACTGATCAAACACACCCACACCCACACAAAAAAGAAGGAAAACCATTTATAAATGTCACTGTCCAATGTCTTTTCAATTTAACTGTAATAAGATTATCTACACATATCTATAAATATCTACAAGTATCTACACTGTTTGCAGATATGACTCTCTGGTTGTCTTGACTTTTTCCTACACTGCAACTATTATGAAAACAAAACCAAAAACGTTTGTATAATCTCTGAAAGAAAAAAATAAATATAACAACTTCATTAAACAAAAGCTTTGGCACTAATCAATGTCCAGGTAACAAATCATAGTGAAAACTCTGAAATAACAGCGACAAAGCAACAGGGCATGTCAGAGAGCAGTTTCCACCTGTCTAATAATATGCACAAGTCTATTTCACATCAGCCTTTTTGAGAACAGTTATTATTGTGTAGTCGGACACTAAAAATTTCACAATTCACTGCAAATGTCAAATAAAAACACATGGTTCTTGCACAAATCTTCACAATGGATCCAAATTTTTGTAATGGAAAAAGTTACAGAAAATATTCACATCTGCCTGTATCTCTTCTGGATAGAGCCTATTGCTGAAGACTGGATAGACATTACTACGTGATCTTAACATTTGCCACCTTAACAAGGTAAGGAATCCCCTTTCAAAAAGATACCAAGAGAACACTGTGGAATTTGCAATGCAGAGGCACAAATATGGATGAATTAGAGGACATAAAATATAACCTCTCTCTTTCCACAGAATTCTGTGGAGGAGAGGGAGGAGGACGGAGGCACTTATAAACCCGCATGGTCAATTAGCCGTTAAATCCTTCTCTGAAATACAGGACTGACCTGACAATTGGTGGAACACCACGCAAAAACGTAGTCTGGATATTCATAATGTGTAGCTCGAGACATATGTCAGAAGCTAAATTTTGGGATGTGGACCACCTCCACAAGAAAAGCAACCTGAGGGGAGACATAAAATGTACTTTCCAGATGTAAGAAGGGGCATACAGCAAGCAGCCAGTTGCAGCTCTGCCAGATATAAAGGGCCAGCCGCTGAAAAGCATGCTGGGGGGGGGGGGGTAATCCTCTAAAAGGCCAGGCTGCAGTAGAGAGTATTTAGACACCAGGAAATCACCAGGCAAGGTAGTGCTGCTTTGGTGGTGTTCTCATCACCAGCAATCATGAATCCTCTGAGAATATGAAAATATGGCCCAAACTTTGTCTTTTTTTCCTGTATGCTTGTAATGACCTTAATACCGATTGTTGGGAAAAATAAAAGTCTGTAGCACTGTTCTTGGCCTTGGGCTACATTAGAGAAGCACCGGGCCCCAAACAGTTGCTTGTGTATAAAGTTGCCCCCTACAACCTCATCAGTCATGAAGAGATGGGCCCTGGCTGGAGGTCATCTGGCAACATCAAAACATTTCCTAATTTAAGCCCTACTTCCACCGCTAGTCCCCTGGAAAATACAGTGGGGAGGGGGAGAAGGTTTAAAGCCAAGGGAGCCCCCAGTCCTCCCACGTCAGTGAGTCACAACAATACCACTCAGGTGGATCTCACGAGGAGTAGGATCAGGCCAAGGGACTGCAGGTGCCCAGGGCCAGCTGCGGAGCACAGGACATCGTCTCATTCGGTGTTAACGTCCCCCCCCCCCCCCCCCAGGCCAAGTTTCCTTCCAGAGCCCACATGGGCTGGCGCGGGAGGGCCAGGCCTGGGCGTTGGGAAACCGAGAGTCTACGGCTGGCTCTGCCGCAGGCGAGTCACTGCCCCTTCCCAGGGGCTAGTCACCCCGGCCGGCCTCCTTCCCATCATCAGTGCGGTGGGTGGTGCCCGTGGCTCACACGGGGGCGGGAAGCGCCGCCTCTGGCTTTGTCGCTGGAGCAAAGCGAAGTGCCGCGGCCAGTCGCCGGATGCCCCGGGCCCGGCCCGGCCCCTGCCTGCCTCGCTCCGGCCTCCGGCCCGCCCGCTCTCTCCGGCGGGCCAGGGGGCGGGTGGGCAGAGCCGAGCAGCGGCCCCGCCGGGCCGGGCCGGGGGAGGCGCTCGGGGCGGCGGGAGTTCTCCCCTCGGCAGCCGGGGGGGCGCACACCATGCAGGGCAGGGCAGGGCAGGGGGCGGGCGGGTTACCGCGGCCCGTAGTCGTAGCTGGGCGGCGCGCCCGCCGAGGAGTACACGTTGGCCGGCGGCGGGCCCATGTGGTGGTGGTGGTGGTGGTGGTAGCCGTGGCCCCGGATGCTGGGTAAGGGGTAGGGGGCGGGCCGGCTCTTCGCCCCCAGGTAGTGGTCGTAGGCCGCCGCCGGGTACTTGTAGGGGTGGTGGTGCAGGGGCTCCGAGGCGGGGGGCTCCAGCCGCAGTTCGTGGTGCGGGGGGCTGGGCCGGCTCCCGGGCGTGCTGCTGAGCTGGACGAGGCCCCCCGCGCCGGGGACGGGCAGGGCCGGGCTCAGCACCCGCGACATGAGCTGCTGGTGCGCGGGGTCGGCGTGGAGAGGGGTCCCGCCGGCCGCTTCCCGCTCGTACTCCCGTCGGCTCTCCGCAGCGTCTGCAACACAGCCCGGGACAGGGAACGGGCAGGGCAGCCGGTTAGAACCTGGCCAGGGCCCCCAGCGCCCCCCCTCCCAGCCACTGACACCCCAGCACCGAGCCAGCCCCCCCCCACAGCCACTGACACCCCAGCACCGAGCCAGGGCCCCCAGCGCCCTCCCTGAGATGTGTCGCCCCAGCCACTGTCCCACCACCCTCCCTGAGAGCCACTGAGCCGCCAGCCCCCGCCCCAGCGCCCTCCCAGCCACTGACACCTCACCACCGAGCCAGCCCCCCACCCCGCGCCCTCCCTGCGATGCGCCCCCAGCTACTGACACACGCACCGCCTTCCCTGACAGCCACTGACACCCCCTCCAATCATCCTGCCAGTGCCTCCGGAAGATGGAGGAAAGGGAATCCCACAGACACTGATCCCATTATCTAGCTACAGATCCTAGCACCCTCCCTGCGCCTCCGGCAGGCGTCAGTATCACGACACCTAGCCACAGACCCCAGCGCCTTCTCAGCCTTAGGGAGTCCTCTAGACACTAATTTCCCCTCCCCCCCATCCAAAACACAGACCCCAGTGCCCTCCCTGAGCCTCCAGGGGGTTGATTCCCCCAGACACTGACCCCGTCGCCCTCTCTGAGCCTTGGGAAGAGTCCCCTAGACAATCAGCTCTTACTTCTCCTAGAGGTGTTCTCATGCACTGAACCCAACTTTACCCATTTCAAGCACATAGAAAACCAGAAAAGCATCCGAAGAAGTGGGATGTAGTCCACGAAAGCTTATGCTCAAATACATTTGTTAGTCTCCAAGATGCCACAAGTACTCCTGTTCTTTTTACAGAAAACCATGGGTATTTGGGGATTCAGTTACCCTTAAAACAGGAGGATGGAGGGCTGCTCTTAAATTCTCTCACACAAATCCTAGTGAGAATGTACAAGCCGCATGGAAACACCCATTGCAAAAAACTACTCGTTGTAAGCATGAGAAACTTTTAAAACTGCCTTAAAATTAATCCCAGAATGCAAAGAGTCTCCCGTGGAATGAGTGGGAAGCAGAGCAGATCTGAATCCATGAGTGTCACAAACTTTTAGGGAGTTTCGTAGATGCAGATTATGCTGAAGATGGGGGTACAGAATGGGAATTATATTATTTCATGTCGTCAGTAAACATATATAGCTGCAGTATTTTGCAGCAACAGTCCAAACCTCAGCAGTTACAGGAACATTGCTGTAGCACTGTAAGACTTCCATAGCATTTTCTTCCCATAGAGGGGTCAAATGCTGTCACTCTAACTCATCTTTAAAGTATATTTGTCTGTGAGTAGTTGCACTGAAATCAGTGGGGGAGCACAATCTGGTCTGATGGGTATTTTTTGTCCTGGACCTTTTAGTCTGCACCAGCCCCAACAATCACAAACAGGGAAGCTTAGAAAAAACCTTTTCTCCCTCTCTACCCATGTGAACTTTTCCATTTAACGCAACCACTTTAAAAAAGGAAAGCCTTCAATTCGTTTCGCTGCAAAGACTATGCTTAAAAAAAAAACTAAAGGGGGGGGGAAGAGGGGAAAATCCAGGGGAAAAAAAAGCAATGATTTTTAAATGAAGTGTTTAAACATTGTGTTCAACAGAAATCTGTGCTCCTGGGACAATACATTCTGACTGTGATAAATAGAGCTGAATTGACTGACAAGTTTGTACACGCTTGAAATTTTTGCAATTGTGTAACACTAAACAAATACAGACTTTTCTTTATTTTAATAGGCCTGGAGTGTGCTAGGAGAAAGGCCCCTGGTTGTCTTTGCAGTTGTTTACTCTGTGTAATGGAAAAAAAAAATCAATGAAAAGTTCCCAGTGTGTATGCTTAAACCATGCACTAGGTTAAATACAGCTCCTGAATATTATGGGATCTACATTGAAAACCACCAACTTGCTTTTTCAAAAGGACAATGCATGCAAAGCATCTTTAGGATATATGTGATTGCGGGTATGTCTCCATTTGTAAACTAAACATTTTGTCAAAATGCCTTAATGAAGGAAACTCAGAATTAGAAGCATATTAGGAAGGAGGGTGAAATATCTTATTTTAAATTGGAGGGAAAGGCCAGTGTCAAGTAGTTTAGTTAGCACACTCAGATACTACAGTGATGGGTGTTTTAGAAATACTTTAAAAGATTAGATTAGGCCCAAAATGTATGCTTTGTTTAAAAAGAAAAAAGTTAAGATTTTTGGGGGAAAAATATAATCCCAGTTATTAATAGAAATGTTTCAATGTTTTATATGTCAAAATCATTTGGATTTAAGCATTCCTTTTCTGCCTTGTGTTAGTGTATGAAAACCCAAGTTGAAACTGACTGTAAATAAAAAAAAATGAAATTAACCTGTGCAGTTTTACAGCCCTTATTGGTGGAAGTAAAAACAACAACAAACACCCCCAACGCCTCCCCCCACCATAAAGGGTAAAAGGTAAATGAAAATATTCAGCCTCTTGATTTTGATTAATTAATAACACCAGTAAGAAGATATACAGGATATTTATATGTCCTTTATGTAAACTGAAAGTGTGTGCGAGTCTGTGAAGATGGAGGAAGATGCAGGACGCTCACCTTTCTCAGTCCCATTCTGATGTGCAGGGGAAGAGACTGGATTCCTGGACCTGGCAAAAGCACTCATCAGAGGAAGGGCCCCTGGTCTGTGATTCCTGGGCCTAGAACAGAAGAAAAGAGCAGCAGAACACTGTAATTGTTTCAGTCTAAAGGGCACTGCCTACACATTAGGGAATTATATTGCTCTGACTAAGATGGCCCTATTAATAACTCCAGTATGCAACTAGGACCTGGTCCCACCCCACTGAAGAAGTCAATAGGGCTATTCAGGTGCTTGAGGCTAAGCAAATGCTTAAATTCCTTGCAGAATGGGGGGCCTTAATATGGTTAGTAAAGGACAACAGACTTACCAGTCTTCTGGATCACAGTCTCTGAATCCTTTAGCGAAGGGGTTGCTGGCAATCTTGAGTTGTGTGATCTGAAAGGAGGAGGGAAGGGGGGAAAGGACTTTGAGTGGCACTTGCAGATATTTCTGATTAGAGAGTGCCTACTCCTTTAAACTGACTTCTGGGACAAATCAACCGAGTTTCACCCAGTATAATGGAGGGGGCCCAAATAGTATGTGCAGTCCTGGTTCCTCTTGGAAAATTATAGGCACCAGCAGGTTTGAGAGCTCTCTTTGCTTTGGAATACAGACATGTGGTTTCCCTCTGCTCGAAAATGCAGAATTGTATGCTATCTAATACGAGTTCAAGGCAAAGGGAGAGGCAGCCCGAGTCTGCTGCTAAAGCTGTGTAAATGCACTTGTAAGAAAATGCCACATTATATGGGTCACCACCAGAGCAGCTAAGACAAATCACTGGATAAATCATACTTATGTATTTATTTAATTCGCCAGGGAGAAGGCAGGACATTTTCTATATTTAAGCAAATCCACGGATAAAGTATGTGATTGTGAGTTTCCGGAATGGGTTGAAAAACAAACTTTAAGCCCCTCAGTGACAGTTCCAGCCTTAGAGGTCAAACTGATAGAAAGCAGGAGAGAAAGAGCAGCTGTCCTGAGCCATCAGGCAAATGCCAACTTGGGAGGGATGGGGGAGCCCCTTAAAGGCGCAGCACCCAGCTCTCAGCCCAGACGTCTTTGACTATGTGGGTTTTGGATGTTGTCCAAATAATAATTGTGGAATTTTTTTATCCGTGTAAATTTGTTTATTTTAAAAGCTTGAAACAATTACAAAGGGTGGGATCTACACCTTTTGCTTCCTGGGAAGAGGCACAACTAACTGTGCTAATAAAAATAATCAAATAATAGATAATAAAATAAGCGTTTTAATATTCCTACGAGACCCAAGAGTTACAAAGAGAAGAAGGAATCTGGCGTTCAATCAGCTCTCAGAGTTGGATAATAATATTTTACCTTGCGCTATTGGGAAAGATCCTTAATTTGAAACTCTAGTTATAGACACGATTTGCTCCTCGGTTTATACTAAATGAATGTTATTTTAAAAAGCGACTGGATTTAATGCTACCCAAAATATGTTCTATTATTTGTGTGTTCCTGACGAACAGACCCAGGGTGGCAAATGCAGATAAGTAAAATAGCATATTTGTCCAAACAAATTTTGAGTGACATTTCGCAGCGTGAAGGCTGTAGTTTCCCAACTAGCCCGGGTCTCGGGTTTACATAGGTAATGATGTCCCTCTGGGTTTGAGGAAGTTTTCTATGGAGTTAAAATTGCAAATCTGGAGCTCACGCAGCTTCCTCGGAGTGCAACAATGTAGCTTTGGAGCAGGGCTCCCTGAGCTATCAGATTCCATGAAAAGTCAAGGAATGGCTTTAGCAGATGGATAGGAGAACATCTCCCTAGACACCTTCCACAACTCGAATGGAGACTCAGAGACTGACACTTAAAAACCCCAGTTCAGCTCAGCCGTCTCATGCTCCAGACCTAGAGGAATCTTCAGCGAGGCAGAAAAAAGGACAGCAGATTGTTTCAGAGAAAACAGTCAGAACTCAGTAAACGCTGTTAAACTGATAGGCGGTGGCTCTGCTTACCCATAAAAGCTAATAGGCCTGTTCCAAAGTCCAGTGACATTGACTTCAGCGGGCGTTGGATCAAGCCCTAAATGGTTTGCAGTTCAAAGACTTGTTTTATTATTTGGTCTCCTTTCTCTCTTAGGTCATTTCGGATTTTCTCTGAAAGGAGGAGGAGATCTCTAGTTCATAGGCTTTGGGGCGACTATAAAATAATTTAGTACCATAGCTTGTTGTACACATGAGAAAATTAATGCTTAAGATGGAAAGAGTGTTTCTAATACAAACAGCAATTTAGCTTCTCTACAATTATAAATCACTCAGATGACGGTTTAAATAATAAAACTGTATATTTAAAAGGTTATATATTATCATTCCAGACTAACTTGTGTTGTAGTCTGACATTTCAAATCTTAAATTGGTTTTGGATCCAACGATCAACCTAAAGCAATGAAATGATGTCTGTGTTCCGTTTGTTATAATCACATCTTTGTTATTAATGTTTTATTTGGTTTCCCACTGAATGCTTAGTCATTTCTACTGGATCACACATAAATATTTTCCCCTCTTCCCCTTAACTAAAGTCTATATCATAGTAGTGTATTTGCTAAGAAGATTTTCCCTCAAACTCTCCTTATGCTTTATTATACACAGTAATATGAGATATACAACAATTCTCTGGAGAACATAACAAGGGGTATCCGTCTAGCAATCCCTGTTTCAGTCAGTGCCTGTGACCCCGAAGGGCTCTTGCTTCACAGTTGCTATAGACTTAATTAACATATTTTCTTACAGAATCCGAAATGCACATTTGAAATGCTGCTGGGGAGGGGGAAGGGGGAGAGAGTGTGTGTTCCTTTTTAACAAGCTCTAATTATTCGAATCGAGATAGCAAAACAAACAAACAAACTCAATATGACTCTTCAAGTGCGTGTTTTAATCCATGCGATGAAAAAAAGTGCTTAAACCCAGAGCATCTGGCAACTCTCTGATTAGAAATGAGAATCAGAGTTTTTCAGATCTGGCATAATTCATTTTTGTTTAACTATTTTTTTTTTTTTTTTGCGCATTGAGTTGCTTGAAAACCTTCTTTAGAAAATCATACGGGTTTTTTTTTTAATTAAAGAGAGTGTTGAAAGGTGATTGCATTTACCCAGTTCCAAGAAGCTAAAGACCCGTTCTATTTATTTGTATACTAACAAAGTTTCCACTGGCTGGGTATTACCTTTTAAGCATTGACTGCTCTGAATTAATATCCCCCCTCCTTCCCGGATCTCCATCCATCAAGGGGAAGGTTTTGATAAATGAAGTATCGGAGGGTTTGTGTCTCAGTAATGAACTCCAGATCCTCACCCTGTGATTCTGATAGGCGGTCACGGCGGTGAAGCGGGTCTCCTCGAACACAAACGTTTTAAAGTTCTCCTCTGCATACTTCTCGCTGTCTTTCCTGGGGTCCACGTAGACCACATGAAAACGAGGCTGGTATCTGTGCATGGAGTTCAAAATGATCTGAATGATAAAACGAGCAAGGAGATCATAATTGATTCATTCTACACCAGGCCGAGCGCTGAGAGGAGAGCACCGCGCTACGGGTATTGCACCCCTCCCTGCACAATGTCAGGCTGGCAGCCTGGAAATGGGCTCCTGGGGGGGGGGAAAGGGGTCAGAGAAACAGCAGGGTTGCAGCTCCTCTGAGGCTACGTCGGTGCATAGTATTAATTCGGGTAGGAGGCTATGCAGTGAAACGCTCCGCACGTTGCTCTGAGGTCCTATTTGAAACCCTAGGCACAAGCACTGCAGGGGGGGGGGTCCCGTCTGAGCGGGACTCCCCAGCGAGCCTGCCCCCTTTAAAGAGGTGACCTCAGTGGGGGGCCAGACCGTTCTGCAGGGAACAGAGGGGAGAGCTGCTACAAGTCCATAGGCTCCACTATTAAATATAAAGAAGAGGGGGAGGGAGGCATGTACCTGAGCTACTGGGGAACATCGAACTGAATGGAAATAGGCGGGAAATCTTGGGACATACCCAATATATGGAACAGGAATGGGAGGATCAAATGGCTATCAAAAGAGAACAGCGTGTAGTTAACTCTGGGCCAGCCTGTTTTCCTTAAACACTCATTATTCCCCATGCAGTCAGTGCCCATCTCTGAAGCCAGTGGAAGTGGTGGGGATGCAAGGAATGGGGGAATCGGGCCCTTAGGGAAAAGTTCAAAGCTAAACTTAAAGTGTCCTGTGCCTCCTTCTTATGGGCCCGATCCAACTCCTGGACTCAGCACTGGGTTGGCAGCAAATATGACATTTGGGGTGTTTCCAATCAGAATGAGCAGTTACTGAAAGGACCCGATCCACCATTGCCTGATCCTTGGTTCCCCTCCCTAACACTTACGTGCCCATTGTCATCCAATAGATTGTTGGTCAGCTTCAGTTTATCGAAGGATACTATTTGTTTCATCCACTGGGCTCCTTTAGCAGGAGAGTCGGGGTGATAATGAACTCTCCCTGGGGTAGCAGGGTCAGCTTTGCCGGCCACCAGCCAGGAGGAGCTGTGGAAGGCATATCTGCAAAGGAGAGGCAAAGCTCTGTCAATGGCACTCGTACTCCAGTTGGTTAAACATGTGCCTGGTAACAATCGGAGTTCTGCTCTGGACTAGCCACGTGAGCCAAGTCCTTACAAAAACTCTAGGGTTTTCTCAAGGCTTTCCCCATCTACACCATGGCGAGGAGAACACATGAGGGCTGATCCTGCTCTTAGCCAAGTCCTGGTAAAATTCCGCTGATTTCAATGGTGCAGGATCAGGTCTAATTAGCGAAGGCCAGATGCTAACACTCCTACTCAAGTTGGATAATACCCAGTGCGCAGTCCCATTCAAGTCAACGGAACCACTGGTTACTCAGCCTGAGTAGCTGTATCAGTATTTAGACTCTAAGATTTGAGTTAAGTATTATTTTTCTCGGTGGATTCCTTATAAAAACCTCTGGGCTGCTCTGGGAACGGAAAGTGTAGTTTTTACACAATTAAAATCTAGCTGTAAAGCTAGTGTGCGGAGCAGGAGAGCGCTTCCCCACTAATGAACATGGTCTCTGATTTCCAGAAAGCCAGTGGGAAAACGCCAGACTTGTTGACAAACAAAACGTTTTCCTAAGTTCTCCGGTGGAATTCGCAAAAAGGAAAATCTGCGCGACAGGGAAAATGTATAGCTACCTGCACACATTTGGGATGGAAGCCAGAAATGCTACCGAATAAATAAAATTTAAAGAGTGAAAGGAAACCCTTTACACAGTAATGTTCTGGCTTTAAGTTAAAAGTGGACATTTATGTGCAGTTTAATAGCTGATCCAGAGTTTAGCAGTCTTGCTACAGTCTTTCAAAGTCCATATTCAACAGTAACATTAAAAACAGAGACCAAACTTCTATGCACGTGTTTACTTTAAAAGCCAGTGTATGAACAGGGGGGAATTATACACCACTGGAGTTGAGCAGAAACATTACTTTTTTAAAAAAGATATTCTCAATTGGATGTTATATATCCCATTTCCCCTGACAAGCAAACGTTTCTGTAACGCCTTGAGAATTTGGATATCTGTCTAAATATTTATATATTCGACGCTGAGATTCATATGCACACTGGCTTTTAGGCGTCCTGATCTGAAGCGAAATGGATAATGAGCCTTTCACTGTCTTCAAATTAAAGGTGTTACAAATCAAACCGCATCATTGATTTGTGAGCCGCCTATTTCCCAGGTCGCCTTCCTATGCGCTCACTGAAAACAGAGAAAGAATTTGGAGAAATATGCGGTTGGCTTTGTTGGTGATTTTCCAAAGTGGCCTCAGGCTAGGACAATACAAGCTCTTTTCAGTGAAACATAAAGAAAACTAGTCTCGGAGGTTAGCGCACACACAGAGCAATACCCATTCCCTTGCTGTACACAATCACCCCCCAAAGCAAAAGCCTATGGGGATCTTTTATATGAGGTGAAAAATGAAATGTGATTCTTAAAAAGAGGTCTCTCCGACGTGGAATCTCCAAGAACTTTGATAAACAGCGAATTCTACAAACACTTTTCCTCCTAAAATCGCTGGTCTATAGTTATTGTGCTGAGAAAGCCATTTTACAGGCAGCAATTAGCCTGATTTAGAAGATCGACATTTCTCCCTGCAGATGCAGTTTATGAACTTAATTTTAATGTTTTTTTTTAAGATGAGAATTTGGGGTGAGTTGTTTTTTTCCCCAGGGATAAGTAAGAGTCTCAGTGTCATGGAATAAAGGGATTTTAAAAAAAACCCACTAATATCTATGTTTTGACTGTGTGTGTACCTGTAGAATATCCTGTTAGGATGAGGGAATATTTTACTTTAAAATACG
Organism: Trachemys scripta elegans; assembly: GCF_013100865.1. NCBI lineage: Eukaryota > Metazoa > Chordata > Testudines > Emydidae > Trachemys > Trachemys scripta. The sequence goes on from NC_048312.1 coordinate 16,846,141, forward strand.
TTAGGACAAATTCTGCTCTCAGTTACACCGACGTAAATTCGAAATCACTCCAATGGAATGATATGGAATTTACAGCGAATCACACCGAATCTGGCTGGCTGCTCCAAGAGCTAACTACAAAAAGGGATGGCACCTTTTTATTACAGCCCAGATATTGTATTTTAAAACAGAACCCCCCACCACGTGTGGTATTTGGAGAAATCTTTCCTTTCAGTGAGGAAGCCACAACGGATTCAAAACAACAAATCAAGCGTTTAGATTCCAAATCTAGTCCACTAGATTTTTAACTTCAGCCCAGACTTAAAGCACATCGAGAATCAAACTAAATAATTGTCCCCGTGATAGAGAAGAACGCTTCTATCGCTCGAGTCCTGGGGCTTGTTAGGTGAGGTCATAGAACCTGGAAATTTGAAAGACCGGTCAAAAGGGGAGCTGGCGGGCAGGGGAGTAGTGTGAATCCATTGCTGCATCAGGAGATCTATATTTAATGGCAGAAGCCAACCTAGACCCAATCTATTTTTTTAAATAAATATTTAACCTTTTTTTGTGAGAATTACTCAGGCTGTTGTGCATGAACTCAAAGCACCCGTGTAGCTGTAACCAAGCCTAATTTATGAGCTGTATGACATAGGAGTAATTTTACACCCCCGGTTCAAATACGTTTCAATTAAAAAATTCTCTCACTCAGCATCTTGCGCGGAGTGGACAGGCACCTGGGTGCGTTTCACACCGGAGAGCTGCCGGGTTTAAGAAGGAGGGAAGGGGGAATCGTGTTCGCGGTTCTGTTCTCCCTCCCTTTGCCATTCACAAGCAGGGGTGAGCCTGGTCCAAAGCCCACTGAGGTCAGTGGAAAGGCTCCGACTTGCTGCTTTGGGCACTGACTCGGGGAAATATTTATTTCCATGTGTCTCTTTCCCTCGGTTCCCCATCGCAGTCCCGGCTAGAGGACTCAAGGAAAAGCTTATTCTACTTGCCGATATCTTTTGTCGTCCACGGGCACAAAATCCATTAACAACATGTAATCAGCCATGGGGTCCATTCCAAATATCTTCACCTGGAAGGTGGGGAACATGCGCCTGGGGCAGGAGAGAAAAACCACAAGACGTGGGTCAGAACAGCCACCAGCTCCTCGCCTGCAGTAATCGGGGACTCGCATCTGGTCCCATTTCACTCCATTCTATCTGCACGGGGATCGTTCCCCTCTTGCAGATAAAACCTTTTCCTCCTTTCTGGCTGTAGATCGATGGACCGAGCACAGAATAGGTGATGAACGAGGGTGAGTTAGAAACCATATATTCATCCCTGGACCCGGGAGAGCTGGGGGACTTTACAGATCATAGATTTACCATATTGTGGACTAGACTCAGACCGTGGGGACGCTGAAAATGCAACAGATAATTGGAGTGGGGGTTCCATGGAGGAGACATAGGGCCCAATCCTGAACGCCTTCCCCAAACAGACCCACCAAGATCAGCCCCTAGGGCATGCATGAAGTTAAGTTAGCCGAGTATTTTTATACTGATGTCAAATTGCCTTCTAGGAACCGGTAAAACTTCCCTATTTCAAGTCTTATAAAGAAGTCACCGAAGGACATGAAAGAGCTGGGACCCGCTGAGAAGTTAGATTCAGTTCTAGCGCGGCTAGATGAATCTCACACAAGGCTCCTGTGTTTTAATAACGAGCTGTTATTCCGGGGGGGCGGAGGGAGGCTTAGAGATGCGCCAGGCTGGCGGACAATCCGAGCGCCTCCCTAGAAAGGGTATCGCTGTCTGTGTCTCTCCCCCCGCCCCCATTTCAATAGTGTGTGAGTGAGGGGTTACTTTCCCTGCCATTTGGCAACGTCCCCCCACCCCGCAAGCTGTTTGCACAAGGTTGAAAGCTCGTTAGTTGCAAGAGTCTCTTGCAGGGTTGTGCACAAATGCCTGATAGTTCCCCGGGGCTGGGGGGCTTTATAAGGGAGCTCCCAGGAGAAATCTGTCCGTGAACTCGCACATAAAACGTTGGCTGAACATTCAAGTTTGATTTCTGTGATTATACATACAGCTATAAACCCTGTGAACAATCCCTTAGAAATCAGAAGGTCACTAGAAAGAGAGTGACGATCATTTTAAATTCCCTTTCGGGGTCTTTCAGACATAGCTCCACAGCTCATGCTCGCTTTCCAAAAAAATCAAAAACAAAGAAAGAAAAACAAGCAAACCAAAAAACCAACACCGCCCCCCAAATAAAACAGACGAAAACTGTGCGGGTAAATAGCAAGAGAGGAGACCCCCAGCCTCACACACACAGTCCAACGGATCCTAGCGCAACTCTTCTATTCACTCCCAGCCGAATAGCACCGATCTAAAGAACTGCTGCGTTTGTGGGGTCTAAACGCGCGTCCGAGATGCGAACACGCTCCAGTTTTGCTGCTTCTCTCTGGAACCCTCCAGGAATTTCTACCTGTTCACACCCACTTTGCTCGGCTCCCTGAAGTTAAAGCAGGAGTGAAGTGTGTGTGAGCGCGCTGCGGGCTCTGTATCCCGGTCTCCTCTCCGGGACTAGCTTGACTGGCACTGTCGCCTCACAATGGCAAAGGAAGACACGTGAAATACGCCCGGGAGCCCTTTGAACCCATTTACTTTCTAAACCAGGCTAGTGGGGTAGGTGAGTTACCAAGTGTCATTTCTGACATTCCATCCCCGCTGTACCGAAAACACGCACCAGGCCAATGGGGCAGGGTGTGTGTCTGTCTCTCCTGGGGGGGGGAGGGGTTCAGAGCGTTCCCCCAACTCCCTACATTTCCTGACGCGATAGTCACTTGGTTCCCCTCGGACTCCCCCAGCGCGCACGGATTGGGGGACAGAGGCTCCTTTCCAGCGCCGAAGGGGCTCAAGGCCACCAGCGCTCTGTTCATTTTGCAGCCGACTGACCAAGTTTGGTCTCGTTTTCGAAAACAAATATCCCCAGCTAGGCGTGCGCTCCGCGGCACTGTCCCCAAGCCAGGCAAGCGAGCATGGGACATTTCCCCTCCCAGCCAGGCTACCGAGAAAAGTGGAGAGGGTCTCTCTTCCGCATTTTCCTCTCTTGACTTATACCAGGAAGGGGCTCGTTCTGCTTTGGCACCTTGACCCGCACACACCCAGCAATGCGTTTGGAGGCCAGCATTTTCCAAAGGCTGCGAGTTAAAGGTGAACTCAGATGAGCTCGTGAAATGGAATATCACCCCCCCACACCCTAGTACGTAACAAATGCTCCAATTGCCTTTGTTCCATTTAGAGCCAATGCTGAGGGTTGGGGGGCTGTTTACCCCAAAGCGTTGGTCTGCTTTTCCTTCTGTTTTAGGTTTGCTTGTTTTGCAAGGCGAGCAACCAGCTCGTGGGGTATTGCAGAAAGCGCGTGCAAGGGCATTTTAACCCACCGGCCTTTACATTTATCCACACTGAAGCTCCAGGGAAAAAGTAAAACAATCTACATTTAGCAAGGAGGTTGACTAAGGAACCTAGCCCGCTTCCCTTGACTTCATTGGAACGCGGTGGAAAGGCAAGTTATTTCTATTACACATTTGTTTAGCTCCAGTAAATTTTAGCCCGGCTCCAAACCCATAAGTTCCCGGAGTTTTTGTAACAACAATTACTGTTGCTTATTCAACCTAAAACGACACAAGCCTCCATGAAAACACAGGGCGCTCCAGAAACCAACGGGAGGTGGCAAGCTAGTTAAGAAGCCATGGGTGATGCTTTTTGTTGTTAAAGTTATACCAGCTCCTGAGGAAAGCACAATATTTTCATACGTTACTGATTTGTTTTAGCAAATCAACGCGGACATTTAAACTGTCCTCGATTTAAAAGATTTAAACCCTTATTAACCTTAACTCCAGTGTTTCTTTTTTTTTAAATGAAGCTTTAAACAAACAATTTAGCGTGATAAACCCCAGCTAAAAAAACACTTAAGGCCAACACAGGCAACCGTGAAAATAAATGAGACCATTAATAGAGCGCAGTGGGGCTACCTGGAAGCAGCAATCTGCCTTTCAGATCTGTTTGCATGTTTTATTTTACCACCAGTTTTACATCCCTTGCTCGTTCAATTAACCCTTTCGTCATTTAAACCTACTCTTTGTTTTAATATAATCGCTGCACCTATACAGAGTTATTTCACAAAGTCTCCTGCAGAGTCGTTGCCGAGTTATTTATAACGCAGCCGTTCAGATTTCCCCCTCTGTCTCACCCACCCCACGCTCGTCTGTAAAATCAAAAGGACACTTCAGAGCTAACAAAAAAAAAATCCTGTTTTCCCGAAAGGCTCAGCTGTTAGCTAAAATGGCCTTTTCCGTTAAAGAAAAAATAATAAAGAGAGACTCAGATGCGATTTGTATTCAGTGACGGCGGGTAATGGGGACACTAAAGCATTTAGGGAAATAAAAGGAACAATCCTGAACAACATAGTAGAGGCTGCAACACGGAGCGAAGAAATCTCCAGTCGCAAGGACTAGTCAAATCCAGAGCCCAGTCGCGAAGGAGACTATACTCCGTATAAGGCCTGGCGCTTAAGGCCCAGGGCTGGGCTGAGAAATGCTTTGTCTAAATGAGAAGAAGCACCCGGGGTTCGGATTTTTGGATTCTCCCCACCAACCCCCGCATTGTCACCGTACCAAAGCAGTGACGCGAGCCTGAGCTCTACAAAGCTCCTGCACTGAGGTTTGGAAAACACTGATGTTTTCCCTCTCCTCCATAACCCTTAAAATCAATAGAGCCTGTCTCTGGGATAGAAAGCAACAGCCTGGCTTGTGTGCGTTAGAGATGCTGAAATCTTTTCCTGGTGTATTGTTCACCACAGACAACAGTTCGAAGGACACTGGGAATGATTTGCTGGATTCCGCAGCCTTTTAAAGATGAAGTTACAGGGGGTGCCATTTGCTAACCTGCTCATCAAGGTATTACTAAGTGATAGGACCTACAACATTATTAACGACCGGGGGAGTCAGTCAACATAATCAAAGCCACAAGTACAAACTCCGATGGCGAAAGTCAAGCCACCCGGGTGTTTGTTACCGCTTGAACAGCAGAGAGAGCGTCAAAAGGCCGCACAAAAAGAGTGACACTAAAAGGTGTTTGCAGAGACAGCCCCAGCGGGGAAAAGGTTTTAGGAAGTCTTACAAGAGAACACATCGCAGTGAACGTCAGGTCCGTGAACCCTCTTTATTCACGCTCAAATGCTATAAGAAAACGAGGAGCTCACAGCAGCCCATTACCAATGCAACTCAGGGTCAGTTTAGCTATTTCACTTGAGATCACAGTTAAATGGTGTCTAATTAACAGACAGGGTCATAATCCTGCCCCCCCCCCCATCCTCCAGGTAGCTGTTGAATTAGCTGTAGCATAGAAATTTCCTTTTTAAACACGATAAAACGTTCGCGTCCTTTGTTAATTTCGACGACGAAGCTTTATGCTAACTGGGTGTGCTGCCTTCTAGGGTTTACATTAATGGGTTCGATCCGGCTCTCCTCAAACTGGTAAACTACCCACTGAAATAGCTGGGAGATTTACCGGAGAAAAGGATGCTGTGTGGGGCCCCATAATTAATATTCTCAGTGCTGGTAATTTGTGGATTCCAGAGAAGGAAACGTGGAAAGTACTGGAAGGTGAAATAGAGTTGCTGTGGCTTCTTATCTGTAATCTCTTCACGCGTGCTCTAAAACATCCGAATGGGGATTCATTTCTGCCCCAGAAATGCGTTTGAACAGAGGTGGGTGTTAAACGGATCCTGCTAATCTTGTTCGTAAAGAACAGTGTCCTCTGCAAATACATCTGATTTTAAATCTCGCGTTTGAGAGTCAAAGGCGATGTTAGTGGTACTGACTTTGTCGTAGTACAGTAATCAGTCTTCGACGTGTTACATAACTCCCCCCCCCCCCACACACACACACACAAACAAACAACTTTCCTATTCGAATCTTCCGGGGAGTTGTGTACATTTTAATACACTGCTATTAACTCAGGTATCTGTACGGACTTTCACAGAACATCCAAACCCTTCGCTCCACAAGAAAATGGTCGATTCTGCTCTTAAAGAAGCACGGGGGTCAAATGACTGTATTGGGGGCTAGCAAGGTGATTACCCCGACAGAGGGGATTTTTAAAACCAGTCTGTTTTCTTCCCCAGAGAGGTATTTGCTCGCTAACATTTCACATAAGAACCCATAAGGTGGTGGCTCTAACGGGAGCCCCACATTAAACTCAGCACTGCCGTGTACGAGGCATGAGTCAGAGACCGAACAACTACAGCGGCTCATTTGGTCGGGATCTAACCCCGCAGCCCTGGGCAGAAAGGGCCCGAGCAGGGCACCCGCGCAGCGAGGAGCAGCCCACGGGGCGCTATGGGTTATTTCGTTATCACACCGGGACACTTCCCGCTGGCGGGGCTATAAACCTTACGATGCTTTAAGCGCGCAGTAAAAATGTATTTTCCTGCGCTCGTAAAACCGATCATAAAAAAAAGCCGAGGAAGCCCTAGGGTAGGCGAATTGGGTGGAGGCTGGGTTCGCTGGGCTGACAACTCTGGGTGCAGGGCTGAGCGGGGCACTGGGAGAGGGACCCTTGGGGGCCACCCTCTGGGATTGCGGGCTCGGGGGGGGGGGTGTGCGTGCGGAGTGGGGGTTGAAACGGCTTCCACCCCCAGCACGAACCTGGTTGAAAACTCCCTCCCCGGGCCTGCCCCAGCCGCTGCGAGCGGGGAGGCGCCACTGACCTGCCGGCCTTGGTGACGATCATCTCGGTGCCCAGCTGGTTGAACTCGTCCCACAGCGCCTTCATCTCCAGCTGCACGCTGACATTGGCCACCTTGGGGTTCTTCTTGACGGGCGCTTTGGCCGCCGGCGCGACGGAGCAGCCCGAAGCAGCCGCGCCGCCGCCGCTCTCGGGTGGCTCCGGGCCGGGCGGCGGCGGGTTGGGGCCCGAGCCCGGGCCGCCTCCGAACGGGTAGCCGTGCTGGTGCGGGTGCTGCTGGGCCGAGCAGGGCTCGTAGTGCGGCGGCTCGGGCTGCCCGTAGGGGTCCCCCGGGGAAGGGGAGAGGTGGTAGCCGCCGGAGGCGTTCAGGCTGCTCAGGCTGTTGGCCGTGAAAGCTGCAACATCGCAAAAATGGGACAGCTGGGTGAGCCAGGGGCTGGAGATGGCTGAAATCATTCCAAAAACAGGCGGTCAGGGCTCGGCTCCGGCTCCCGGCTCCCCCTGCTCTGCGCGCCCGCCACCGCCGCGCCCGCGTCTTCACTGCGCGCCCCGGGGTGCCCTCCCTCGCCCCAGCCCCGCCTCCCCCCCTTTGGGAGCTGCTGGGCTCCCCCGGGCAGGCTGAGCTCGCGCGGCGAGGCTGCCAGGAGCCGAGGCGCTGCAGAGCCCGGCTTATCTGTGCAGAGGGCCTCCCCTCGCCGCAAAACCGGTTCTTATTTCTATTTAGATAAGGCGCTGCAGGTAATGGGCCTTTCCTCGCCTAGGGACTGGAGCCCTGACGAGTTGATTGACAGAGGAGTGCGCCTTTTTAATAGCCCGCCTGACACCCATTTTTCACTCCCGAGCCAAAAAAAAAAAAAAAAAAAAAAATAGGCATCGCCCACAGGACCCTCCACTAATAAACAATCTACACGCGCACCGTGCAGGGAGAGCTCTCTCCCCCAGCAAACAGGCATTGGAATAAAGCAGACTGCCTGCACAACAACCGCCTAGTCCCCGGGAACCGCTGGAATTTGTGTTCTACAATTGTGAATACAATCTGATTCGCTTTGCACAAGCTGCAGGACTGAAATATTCCTGGCAACACACTCTTGTCTCTCTGGATGTTTGTCCCTTAGATTATTATCCTCCCCTAGTTCCCCCCCCCATATATTTGAGAAGGATTTTTTTTTTTAAAAAGCCCAATCGACTCTGCATCTACACTTGAAAAAGCAAGAGAATTCCTAGAGGGTGCGTCAGTACCCTGCAAATCGGTGATTTTTAGCCCTTTTTCATTTGCTGATCCCTACACAATTTAGAATGGAGCGGCAGATCCCTTTTTACGTCTTAGATATCGTCTGCGGACCCCCAGGGGTCTGCGGAATACAGGCCGAAAGCCACTACTCTCAAGGGATATGGGTAAAACCAACAGAATTGTCACTGATCGGGATAACAGAATGATAAGATACTGAGGGAGAGTTTTGTGTTTACAATAAAGTGGGGGAGGAAATAGAATCCTTTAAAAAGACGAGGGTGACCAGAGCTTTCTAAAGAGCTTTGACATAAGCACAGTGTTGTTTTAATTGCGGATTTGGGACGTGAACAACCCGCTCTTTAGGTTCCAAGTTGTGCTGTCTGATTAAATCTCTTCGCAGTCAAAACGTCATTAAAAACAACACCGATCTTTGATAAGCCTTCCTAGGCCTCTGCCACTTCCACCTCTTTTTGTCTCGGAAATACTGTCTTTTTCCTCACGTTGTACTATTATTTATTCACTACAGCTCAGGGCTGGTCTCTTAAGTAGCCAGGAGTTGCTATAACCAGTTTTTTATTTCCGTTTACCGGCTGCAATTATTATTTTTTTAATATGTTGACACTTTGACGCAGCCATAGCAGGGAAATCAGCGGCAAAATACACATTTCCCCACTTACATTCAAAACAAAACCCCGGCACAACTGCTCAGAGGTAATTCCCCTAAAATCCTGCATCCCCAAGATTTGCTCCACCCCGCCTTTTGTTTTTAATGCCTTTCCCCTCGCGCGCTAGTGGGGCTTTGACTTCTTAGCTCCCGGGCTCGGATTTGCAACTGCCCCAGCAGCCACGAGGTGAACGAAGCTCAGGTCCGGGCTGCACTTACCTTCCATGTCTCTGGTGACGGTGCTGAAATGCATCCTCTGCGGCTGGGAGCCGGGGCTGAAGTGCTTGCTAAGGCCACCGCTGGGCTCCTCCAGCGCTTCCTTCCCTGCGTGCTCGGCGGCGACTGAAATCAGAGAGGCGATACTGAAAGCATTTGCCTTGGGAGACAGAGGGCTGTTCTCGTCCATAGGGGAGACCGATGCAGCAGCCTCCCCCACCCCCTGGCCTCGCCAAACGCTCCCCCCGCTACCACACCATCCAGCCAGGCACCATGCGCCGCCAAGATCGCTGCACCGCCTCGAAGGGGCCACGGGAGGAAGTTTTCAGGGCGCTCCCTTGAGGTCTGCGCTCAAGATCCCTTCGGCGTCTGCAGAGCAGGCGGATCGGGCCCCAGCAGGCGCGGCTCCCGGGCGAAATCGGCTGGTCCCGCAGCGGCTTCCCCCTCGGTGATTTATTGATTGATTTCTCGCCTCTCTTCCTCCCCCTCCCGCTCGCAGCAGGGAAAGTGGCTCCCTTAAAGGCGCGCGGCCCCGCTCCGGGGGTGGGTGATGTCACATTGGAAGCCTGGTGCGTCTGCCTGCAGCGGCGGCGGCGGGGAAGCGGCTGCTGCTGCCCAGAGTCTGTCAAAAGGCTCGGGCGGTTTCCGCGCCTCCTGGGCACAGGCAGGGAAACACCGCCGCGCGCACGCTGCGGGGGTGGGGTAGGGGCAGGTTGTATTTAAATGGCCCCCTGTCAATCACTGGCGCCCAGGCTGGAGGGAGCCGGGGAAGGGGGAAAGAAGAAAAGCGGGACGTCACTGCGGATGTCCGGTCCGGCTAAATACTCAGTGGTGCCCCCCCCCCCAGCCCCTCCTCCAGTCAGGGGGAGCTTTGACACTCTGCTGCTCGCTGGACGCAGCTCCCACCAGGCTCAGAAGAAGCAGGACAATCACCATTCTGAAGCCCTTCCTTCGGCAAAACTCCAGCCAGGATGGAAAATAAGGCTCATGGGGTATTGATTATTACTACCCGCAGCGCTTCTTCGGGCAAACTCCAGCAAGGACGTTCAGCATTTTGCTCATATCATAATGCATTCGTAAATAATAATCATCATTTTATAATGAATAAAGCAACCGTTCATAATGACCAGCAGCATTGTCATGGGCCGGGCTGCAAAAACCAACCAACCCTGTGTGCCCTATCCAGCTGTATGTGTGGTACAGATTATTATTATTGTAGCAGGGAATCATCGCCTTTGTTGGTGATTTTTTTTTTTCATTTAAAGCCATTTTCCTTCCTGCTGAGTCAGAAAAAAAGTGTGACTGGGGTTTGTTCTTTAACATGCAATCTGTTGATTTAAAGATTTGACAGAGACATATTTAGAAAGTTTGCAAAAATGGCTGTATGAACCTGCTTCGTGTATCATGGTATAATTCAGTTTGATTTAAAAAAATAAAATAAACGCCTTTCAGGGGAAAAAAACCATAGTTAGAACAGGACTTTACAGACAGGTGTTCCATAATATCCTGTTTTTAGATTATATTCATATTATTAATCTAGATAGCCAGATATATAAATCTGCTTAATTGGCAGTCACGTGCAAAGTTATCCTTGAAAGGGTTTCACCTTTATCAAATGCAACGTTGTAAGGCCAAGCAGGGAAACAGTATCGCCTTTCATTGCTATAACAGACCTAGCATATGTGCAATGTGATACTCACTCCAACTATATCAACCCATAGGATAACCCAAGGCAAACACAGCTTGTTTAGCAGTCTCTCCTCCTCTGCATCAGAAAGGCTGAGGCATTGGACCCGAAAGAGTCAAAACTGCACCTCTGGCTGCAAATTGACGAGCACAACCGAAGTCCTGCCAAGTTGCTTCCAGGTGTGTGTCCAACGTGAGACCCATGCGAGCGCCCCTGAAAGTTACAAAGCGTCGGGGAATGTTGAGCCCTTTCTCAAAAACAAACCAGCAGTGTCACTGGAAGAGGCAGTGAACAAGTAGGGAACGCAGTTCTGGTTGCATAACCCCATCAATGCAAAGGTGGTGCACTAGGTTTATATATAATTGCCCTGTACATAGCCTGAGGGGTCGATTCTCATATTGAAATCTTATTATCTTTGGATGTGGAAAATATGTGCAGAGAGAAGTTACAGAATCCTGTTACATCTTTGACCTGCGGTTTTCAGATGAAGGCATTACTTTATATTATGTTAGAAATTATTGTATATTGTTATTTCAGTCAGCAGTTTTTCAGTTTCCCGGTCTATTAACTGAGCCATGGAGGGGGGAACAGATTATTTGATAATCCTCCTATTTTTTGGAAATGAGCCGCACTGATTTTGTGTACACGAAAAGTGGATTCAAAACGGCAACCGTAACATCGTTGGTGTGACAACGAAAAACATCTAAAATCTCTTACTAGACCATTTATTCTAAAAGAATCTCATCTATATGGCGCGGAGCGGGAGACTATTACCTAGAAAACAATTCCGTCTCAGCTCCGAACCTACTTCGGATTTCCCTTAAATGTCCATTTTCATGGAACCGAATTTACAAGCATCCAATTTTATCACCCAGTCGAAAAATCGCTAGGTGAAAAGTAAATATCTCCCAGGTGCAGGGGGAAAAAATCCGCCCAATCCAAAAACCCAAGCTATTTTTAAAGAGGAAACATTTCACTGGGCCTTAGTGTTTCCCTTTATCTTTATCTTTTTCACTTTCATTTGTCTGCACGAGCAGTCTTATAAACCCTTCCCCGATTCCCCTCTAATTTTTTTTTGCTAACTTCACTGAAGGGCTGATTCTTAGGATTTCGCCCTTTTCCATTATACACTTTAAAGAAAGGGTCTTGACACCACCCTATTCCCTGGCGATCTCCTTTCTGACTTTGTGTTAGTAGAAATCGCATTGAGGAGCGCTCTGTTTTAATGGGACTGGGCCCAACCCTGCGTAGTCGAACACTTTTTCAATGGAATCTTTGCCTATAAGGGGGGATCGACCCCCCCCCCCAGCCCCGCTAGTCCATCACGATCGTTAGATTAAGTCTGCAAAGCGGCCGCGTCTTCAAAACCTCGGGCAGCGCTGAGCACCTATGCTTTCAAATAATCAGCCCGTGGCGGGTGTGGGGGTGGGGTGGGGGGTGGAATAGAGATTTCCGATAACACGTCAACGTCTAGGATATTATTGACCTGACACCTCAGAGCTATTTTTCTATTTCACGCCACTGAAAATGTCCCAACACGGATGAGCCAAAAATCTCACCCACGCGTGACATGAGCAGCTACTCAGCCATGTACCCTCGCCCAGAGACAGGCGCAAGCGTCCTCCATTACTTGCCAGTCGTTTGCACTGGATTGCCCTGAAATCCGGGCTGCACTAGGAAGTCATAAAACACCATCAAGAAATGGAAGCGAAAGCCTCTGTGTTTAGCAATGCCCTGGAGGTTGTAAGTCATAAACCTATCTACAAGTGCAATACTTTCACTCGGCCGGCTACTTGCCAGCCGCACGGGGCGCGGGGCTTGTTGCAAGGGTTTACCCGAGTTGACCCTCTCCGGGTCCCCAAATCCTAAATAAACCCGAAAGCCCGGATCCAAGGACAGCGCTCCAGGGACACTTTCCTCGCTGTTGGGCAGAGATTAGTGACACAAAGGGGCAGTGGCACCGTCACGCGACCTTCTCCGAGCAGCCGCCCAAAGCAGCGAGTCTGCGGAGGTAGCTGGTGAGATTGGTGACACACAAGGGACTGTAGGCCGAACACTGTGAAACTGGCGTAAATTCGCAAGAGAGGAGAGTCAGGCCTTGAGACAAAGGGACTCAGTTCCTCCCAGCATAACCTGCAGCAGGACTAGGGTGTGAGCTCTCAGTGGGAAATACTCCTTGCTCATCGTTTAACTCGGCCGGGTGGAGGGAATCCTCTTCCACAAGTACTGGAGAGTCCCCTGGCACTCTTCAGCCTCGGTAAGGCTTACGGGGAGCAGGCCCTCGGACTAGCTGGGAGTGAGCTCGCCCTAACTGAGGTGCAGGCCCAGGGTTTGGAGACCTGAGATAACAACGACATGGGGCTGCCTTCCTGCTTCATGTGTGTCACCTACCTGCTGCTACAAAGCCCCTAAACCGGGAACTATCCAGGTGATAAAAGACAAGAGTCAAGCCTAGGGGATCAGGAGGAGGGGGGCAGGGAAAAAACCCTGCCAATAGGAGTCAAACGGAAGGAAAGATCGATGAGCCAGAGTTGGCTTTTGTGTGTGTGTGTTAGAAATGTCACTTCGGGATAAAACGATCCCCGCCTGATTTATTCCGAAGGATACAATGTGAATTCCTCGGCAGAGACTTTCCTTTCAGGCCCTGCCAGGTGGGTGAGGCAAAAGCTACTGTTAGAGGACCATGTTAAAAGCTCGGCTTGGTGGTTTCCTCCTGGCCCTGTGGGCTTTGGCTTAGTCCCCTGGATTCTTGTTTAGAGGCGCGCAGTTTTCCGCTCTTCGCCGTTTGCCAGTTAAGTGCGGTTTTCCTCGCTGCGCTATTGATTTTTGCGGATCTGCCTTTAGAGCGTTATGAAAATGGGACTGCGCCATTAGAAGAGGGCAGAGAGGATGAGCACGAAGGACAGAAAAATAAAATCACCCTCGTGCCTCGTCTCATGCGATTTCCTAGCTCCGCTGTCCCTCCGAACGGATCGTTTCCCGTTTCCTCTCGAAATTGCTTTCCAGCTCCGAACTATTGGCAACTACGCGCTGCAAAAATACGTGCTGCGGCAGATGCGTACAATGGGCGAGGGGTTTCTGTATCTGGAACCAACGAGACATGTCGTAAACATACGAGGGGAAAGCTTGGCCCGTTCCCGGCTAGAGAGAGCGTTTAAAGCAGGGAGAATCTTCAATGCCAAATACTCGGCCAACCAGAGCTCCCAGTATTGGCGTGGAAACCATTCTGAATGCAGCTGTTTAGTATTTAGCATTAGTGGCTGCTAAATGCGGGGCTCAGAGTTACCCGCTCACCTTTCTCCCTATGTAACTTTGGTTTCTGCTGCGACTGCCGGGCAGCGGAGTTTATCCGGAGGTAATAATAGCTGACGGGTCGGAGCCGTTCCCTGTCCCTATTGCCGTGAGAGGACAGCCGTGCAACCCCCACACCACCCCGTTCGAGTCCGGCTTGGCCAGGACAAGATATTTTCATTTATTTAATTTCAAAAAGGTGACCCCCGGACCGGAAGTGGTGCAGGCTGGCATGTCCAAACGGGGGATCGCGGGGTGCGCTCGGCTTCTGCTTTAGCGCCTTTCGTCAGCAATTCGAGCTAGCTAACAACAACCCGAGTCTCTGGCTTTCCCCTTTGCCAAAGAGCCCTTGGGGATATGGGCCTTCATGCATAAGGCAGAGGACACCTCCGGTTACTTTCTATATCGATCGGTAGTTGGCCCAGGATTGCACTGCTTCTAATGAGCAGCAAAGGGGTTTGTATCGTATCAGCCGGTTTACATGTGATACCCCCCCCCCCCCCAGTTGTTTGCCGCTCTTGAACCAGGTAATTGTACATGAAAGGTCCACTCGCGGTTAACCATTTCCTTCCTCCTGCTGATGACATCAGCTAACAATTGACAGTGTCACAATGAAGCATATTCTCCACTCCGGCCTTTACAGAAAGCGCTAGAAACGTTTATTTCGAACAACCTCAAGATTCCCATGCAGGAAACACATTATTATATTATTAAAATACATTATTAAAAACTCAGCAACAGATATTTCCTCTCGAGGGGTCACGGCTTAAATGCCCGCAAAGGCAGGCGGGAGACCAGTTAAAAGCAATACCAGATTTTTTTTATTTGCAACCCCCCCCCACACACACACTCCTTTGATGTTTCCCCAACTCTCAGCCATTCCAAAGAGCGGCAGCGATCCTCCCCCAGCCTGGAAAGAGTTAATGCCGCCTAAGGAGGGAGACGGCTGTAAAAAGAAAGGGATACTTACGACACCGCTCACAGAGGGTCAGCATTCGCTGCAGCTGCTTCGGGTCTGAGCCCCGGACCCGGGCGGCTGCCTTGTTTATTGGGATGCTTCCCCCTGGGCTAGGGAGTCGCGGGACTTTTGCGTCCCTATTGCCCTACGCCGCAGGGAGCAGCCGGTGCTAAACGCCGCCGGCAGAGGCTGGGGGCTTGCCACACGCCTGCCCCTGCAGTCCCACAAGGGAGGGGGGCTATATACCCCTGCGCCTGCGAGGGGCTCGGACTTGAGAATGGGCCGCCTGCCTCTCCCGGGCGCAGAAGGGACAGTGAAGCCGTAGTGAGTGGCACGGGGCCGGCGCTCCCTGCCCGGAGTGCTGTCAGTGAAGTTCCCCGGCCGGCTGTCCTGAGCACTGTAACCTTGGAGGGGTCCTCCCCCCCCCCAGCCCCTGCACTTCCTGTTGGCTGCGCCTCTGCCGTCTCTCCGCTCTGCAACCAGGTGCTCTCTGCCTGCCCCAGCAGCTGTGTCACTCCAGCCCGGCCCCCGCGCACCCCCCCCCGCACCCGCGATCGCTCGGCCGCCCGCACCTCTGGATGGGAGCTGGGGACCAAGGTGAACGAGACACCTCCCGCACACACACTTCTGCAAAGGGGTGGGTGGATGGAGCGGCGGTGGGAAGCGAGGCCTACAGGAATCACTCCGCTCTGGGGACCAGGCGGGCAGACCAGCGGGGGCTGAGGAAAGGAAGGAGCGTACTCCTGGGGAGTCAATCCCCAAAGTAGCGCTGAGAGGGGCGGGTGCTCCCCAGTTCAGGGGTGCGCCTGGCCAGTGCAGGGGAAAGGATCGAGCCGAATCTGTTCTCTGCCGAGGGGATCAGGTGGTGCTGGTCGATCCGAGAAAAGTGCCTAGTTCTTGCAAATGCCACTGTTGTTTACCACTTCTTTAGCCAGCTCCCGATGGTTGAGATCCAGTTGTGTCTTTCCCTTCCCTCCTTTGACCCATCTTCTCTTTCCGCCCCCTTCGGCCTCTATCCCACTTACCCCCTGTTCCTTCCCTCTCCTGCTTCTCACTCATAAATACATAACCCCGTCCGTGCTACTGTGCTTCTACCGACCCCATTGTCAGGCAAACCTCTTTAGTTTAAAGGGCTACACAACATTGACCCACACTAGGCTTGCCTGGGTGCTCGGCCCTTTAAAACCCTTTCTTGTGTCCCGTTCACGCCGCTCTTAGCTACACATCACCGAGGTTCTTCTGCTCCCTGCGGCATGCAAAGATTCATCCCCGACCAGCGAATGAGGAAGATTTATAACCATTTTGGAGCCGTCCCAGTTGAGCTGAGGTGCTGGGGGACGGGAGACAGCCCAGACAAACTGCGATCGGACATTGCAGGACAAGTTACTGAGCTATTGGCTTGTAACGGGGACTCAGACACACAGAACTGCAGCAGTAATTATATTCTGGCTGCTGTGCAGAACTGGCACAGGAAACCAGCTCGTTCGACAGAGGCAGCTGGATTTTGAAGAATAATAAATAAATACACGGGGGCAGATGTCTGCAGCAAGCACAGAAAACTACGATTTGAGAAACGATTAATAATAACAAGAGGTTGTATGCGTTCTTACAAAAACAGAGCAGGAGAAGGTAAAACAGGCGAGAAGGTCCCATCACATCCATCCGCCGGTAGAGCAGGAGGTGTCCTCTGTGTCTTTAAACAATCAGTCCCCGGGCCCTCACTTTATTTGTACAACATACCGTTGCTGCGTGAACTCAATCCCCTGCCCGCTGAAATGCCACTTTCCCATTTCAGGAAATGTAGACAGGACCATGTGAGAGGCTTTTGCAAGCTCAGGGGTTGTCTCGCTGTTTAGAGTTGTATTGGCTGCTTGGGAAGGGAGGGGGAGAGGTGGGGAGAGCCAGACTCTGTAACCCCCCGGCTCTGGGAGAGCAGGAGAAAAAGGGGCTTAGCTAGATTTGAAAACGTCCAGGGCAAATGGATTCGTTTTAGTCATATTCTCCATACCAGCAGCAGGAGTCAAATCACATTCACTAAATAAAACGAGCATGTTAGTGCCCTCAGCTTTAACATCGGTTTAGAGATAGATAGTTGTTTATGTGTGTATACAGGCGCACTGCACACAAGTGTCTTTTTCTTCTTTCCTGTCACTTCCCTATTCAGGGTCCATGACTTTTCTAGCCTTCTTCCGAAACTCACGGTTGTCCGGCGGCTGTCTGTTGTGCAAACTGGTCTCTCTAAGGTCCGCTGACATCCTGTCCATGTACCTAAGTCTTTGCCCTCCCCCCCTTAGTCCTCTTCCGTCCAGGACCATTGCAAGGGCCAGCCTTGCCTCCCGCAGCTTGTCTTCAATTGGGACAATCCGTATTGATCTCCTTCTCCATACACATGTACAGATCTATGTATATGTATGTGTGTGTTATATGTATATATTATATATACCACATACATATATACTTATCATATCTAACATTCTTATACCGAACACGGGTATATAATATTTAATAATACAATTCACACACAGATGAGTGGTGTTTAAAATCAATAGTAATTCTTGAATGCTCTATTAAATGACAGAGACAGACGATTAAAACCTATAATTTTGCTCCCCATATCTACAAGTATTTTGGGTTCTGTAAAATGCTAAGCAGTCCTGGTCCCGGATTATTACAAAGAGCATCAGCCAGACACGGTGAGACCAGCTATTCAAGACTTGGTTTTCTCTATCAATAAAAGATGCGAGGTCGTTCTGCTAACAGGGAGGGTTGCCTTGGAATTATTTGTCCACCATTTTAAGAGGGGACGAGGAGGGGATTTCCTGTCATGTGAAGATGTGTCTATGTCCTGTGATTCGAGATACTATTAGATTACTGAATGCTCAGCGATCTTTTGTGAGGAGAGTGTGGAAAACAGAAAACACAATTCAAAGCAGTTTTAAATGCACGCATGAGTCATTTAATCAGCGACCTGTTTAATTTTTCTTTATGCCTAATGGATCCTTGTGACACATTAAAATTAAAAGAGGTTTTGTCTACTAAATAATCGTCCCCTACAAAGGTAGATAAACATCTAGCTGCAGCTCTGTCAGGGCTTCTGATCACAAAATCCTTCTGAGTGACAGGTCCTTAGGATATTGACATATTCCGCCTCACGATAAAATACACTTTTGTCACGTCTATTAAAGAGCCTCTGCTCCGGTATAGTTGAGTCCCACTCACTCAAACATCCACTCGTGTTGTTAGGAAGACATGGGGGAAAAAAACCCTCCTTTAGCCTGATTTCATTAAGTAGGTCGCGTAACTCTCCCACTGATTTTCGTGGAAGCAGAATTGTATCTTCCCGGCTAATCTGCTCGTGTAAACCTCAGTTTTTCTGCAGCCTGCGCTCAAACACGGTACTGAAGTGGGCTGTAGTCCACGAAAGCTTATGCTCTAATAAATTTGTTAGTCTCTAAGGTGCCACAAGTACTCCTGTTCTTCTTTTTGCGGATACAGACTAACACGGCTGTAACTCTGAAACCTGTTTGCGTTTAGACATTCGTGGCAAGCGGAATGTATTTTTTAGAAGAGCTCCGTTTGGATCGGAGAGGTTTCAAACTAGACTTGATTCCAATTGACCCTCAGGTAGGAGTCACTTTGCTAAAGATCTGGAGGGAATTTTCAACAAGTGAGTGAAGGAAGAGCTGTGACTTCGGACACTGACCGGTCGCTTTGGCACCGACAGACAGCTCCTGGAGCAAAAGACTGTAAAGATTTTCCTCTAACGCCCGAGCTGTATTTGAAATTGCCTGATTCCAGTAAAGCGCCGCTCCTGTTCAAGAAAGTTATTTTAAAATCGAACTTAATATGTGGGGTCCTTTAAAGACTTTCCCCCAATCACTATTACCTACGTGTTGTCGTTTTTGCCGAGGACTGGAAGAACTTTTTAGAGATTTCATGACTCGCTGCACAATCAACAGCAGAAACAATTCGTGGGAGGCCGAATCTTTCTCACGAACACTCACAAGAATGTCCAGAACATTCATAGACTCTGTAGTTTATAACGTGCTCGTGTCGTTTCTCCGGATTGCTAAACCCAATCTTGCTGTCCTGGAGCAGGCACCGGGAAGCCTACTCTCTAATTAGTCGGGTTTTCGAGCTCGGGAGAGTTTGGAAACATACGATTTCAACAGAGTCCTTTCTAACCATCCCGGGTATTGAAAATCCCGGGCACTTCTTGTTCATCATTTAATTTAAAAAAAAAATCATTTGCCTCCACTCGTTATCTGTCTCACGACCGTTTTTCCTGCTCTAGCTATATTTGCAGAAATGTAGGACAGTCCCTGAGAAATCCCCACTAGCCTGAACTGCTGCATATCCCTTTGAAAGAACCGAGGGAGTGCAAGGAATTAGCACGGGGAGCTCTTTAATGTTGTTTCTCGGGGTGAGACTTTGCAACTGGAATAATCAGCCTTCGTTTATTTTCTTAAATCGCCCCCAATACGTCCCCCGACTTTCACCGTATAGATTCCGCGTGTTTTTGTTTTGTTTCCACTGGGGGGTATTTTAATCTAAATGACCCCCGTTGGGACAGTACACCGCACATTCTGTCTCGCTGTACAGGCAATGTACCTCATTAGTTTGATCCGCTTTGTTAACGGCACCGGGCAAATCAAAAGCCGCATTCAGCTGAGTTCCCTAGTCCAGCAGGTGTGGGGCCACACGCGATTTGCTACAGTTAATGTGCCCTTTTTAGTAAGTGTTTGTTTACCCCTTCTGCTGTTGTAATAGTGTTAATCAACACTACCCAGCCAGCCTTTCACGTGGCTACCTTCAAGAATGATTCATTGATGCTTGGGTTTCCTGCGGAGCCTTGATAGTCTGAGCAGATAACGGGGTACCTGGCACAAAGTGAGCCATTGAGAATAACTTTAGCATGAAAAGGACAAACAAGGAATAGAGGGGAAGGGTCGGGGGGACGTGCGGGGCTGGCACCATGAGCAGAAGCGATCGGTGCTGAGCCTGTCAGAGCAGATGGAAGGTGGGACCAGCCAGGCTTCCCAGCAAGTGGTTACATTCCAAAGTAACCAACGTGAGAAGCAGAAAGTTCAGCTCCGTGGAGTAGCTAAGTGAGCCCTTTATCCCCCCTTCTTCCCGAGTTCGGACAGGATCAGAGAGATCCGTGCGCTTGAGAGCCTAGCGAAGGAAACCCCCCGCCCGCCATGCTCACCTGAGAGCTCCCTGGGCACACCTGAGGGCTTGGCCAGCGAGCGCGCCCCGCAACGGAGCGGGCTCGCAGCTCGCTGCCCCGCAATCCCGTCCTTCCCTCGCTAGGGCTGCGGGCCCGGCGCCTCGCCCTGGGGCCCAGCCCTGCTCCCACCCTCTCTCTGAGTGCGGCACAAACCCTGGAAAGAGCCACGGGCTGCACAAACCCATCTGAGCTCCGCTGGTGGGAGAAGCCATGCGACTGTTATTCCTGCCCAGAGCTCATCATCTCCACCGGCTCTAACTAGACCCGGCTGCCGCTGCGGGAGGTTGGAAAGCCCAGGTCTGGGTGGAGGTACAAACCGGCGCTCAGTCTGGGGCTGGGGGGGACCAATAACCACAACTAATCATTATCCTGGCTGGGAGCACATTAATGACAGTAGCTGCACGCTGCTCCGCGGCAGAGAAGTGTTCTCCCGTATTCCCACGTGGGGAGAAACCGAGGCACACAGCTGAAGGTACTAGCGCCACCTCACACGTTTGATGGCAGACCGAGCCATCGAAGCCCTGTCCCGTGGCTTCCAGCCCTGTGCTTTAAAGCCCATTACACATCCTTCCTCGCCGGTTTAGCGGCTTAGAATTAACCCCGGAGCCTTCTTTCCTCTCTCTAGGCTGGGATGTTCTGCCTCCCAACAGCAAAGATCTGAATGTAATAAAAGCGTTGTCATAAGGAGCCTTTTCGCTTCGTGGTCGGTGCATTTTCCCTATTCCAATATTCGGTGGCAGTTTGTCACTAGCCGTGTAGTGTGTTTATTCCTCGCACGGACACTCGCTTGGTCAATTTCGGCTCTGTTTGATTTGCTATGGGGATTTTGGTTTTATTTTATTGCGCTACGAGGCTTATTTTCTACAGATACAAACCCAGAAAGGTCACACACCGAGGAATTCTGAGCCGTAAAACTATCAGCCTTGATCCCCCTCCTGTCATATGCCCCAGCACATATAATTACACCGATTTCTTCTCTCTCTCTCGTTACACGAAAAGACAAAAGCAAAAACACGCGGAGTAAAAGCTTGACTTTTGCGCCCACACTGTTTTAAGGCGATTGCTCGTCTTTCCACCAGAAGCCTGTCATTTCAATGTTGATTGTTGAAATATACAAGACCGGTTTTAGTGTCAGGTTTGCAGAGAATGCTGGGCTCTTCTCACGGATACAGATTCCCTCCCCCCCAAGAAATCAGGAGTGTATCGACCTCATTTAGTCACCTTCAAAAGCACAGACCAACCGAAAAAGAAACAAGCGAGACGGCTTTGGGACAAGTCCATCTTTCTACACCCCCACCCCTTCAGCGGCCGGATCTCTGTCTCTCCCGTGCAGTCCAGGCTCTTAATCCTTATGGCTACTTTTAAAAAGCAAACTAAGAATGGTTTCAGTATGGGAACGAAACACCCACCCCTGAAGGTTCTTTGTGGCAATTCTGCGTGTCTTTCATCATCTTCCTTGGAAAATAAATGACCATTGTTCGGCGGTCTTGTGGGGGGAAGGGGTGTTTTTAGGGAAATTGCTTTTTCCCTTCCCAATCCCATTCCCCAGGGAGGTTGTATTTATTGACGTGTTTTTATAAGCAGCCCGGATGTTTGTAAAGCCAAACATTTTTGTTTTTAAATTATAGGGGCGCACACCAACCAGGGATGTATTTCTTAGGACACCTGCGCGATCGCTTTGTACAACGGAGGAGGTGTGTGTGTACATATCCGACTTTATTTTTAACAAATCCCTTCCCCCGCCCTTTAAACAAGAAACTTGAACGGTGGGATACAGACACCGCTCCAACCGAACCCAGCGAAGAAATGTAACTGTAATGGCTAAATGGCTTTCCAGGGAGTTTTGCCGGAGAGTGAGGACTGCAAGGTTTAACCCTTTAAGCCCTGATTTAAGAAAAACAACAACAACCCCAAAAGCAAAACCAACAACCAAAACCTCAGCACAGCACCCAGCCGCTCGCAGTTAAGTACGTGGTCCGATTTTCCAAAACGCTCAGCTCCCATTGAGATACCTAAAGACGGTGGCTAGATTGAACCGGTAGGAGTTAGCTCTTCTGGGCTCTAAAGTTTTTGAACCCACAGCAATATATTATTGCACGTGGGGAGACAGCCAAAGCTTTTGCAAGGGCTGGGGTCTAATTTTTTACCTAGTCATTATAAAACTGCGGCGAACCTACGACTTAGAATCAAGGGAGTTGATAAAGTAAACGGCGCTGGATTTGCACAAGCTGTTTGGAAAACGAACCAAAAATGTGGAGGTGGATAGCAAAATCTCTTCTGCAAAGCCCTGGAAAGTTGGGGTTAGAAATGAGGAATAGGACCAGAAAGAAACCCCTACCAAGCGGCTAGGTGAAAAATACGAATTGCACTAGGGAAAAAAGCAGGTGCCCCAAACTGTCCTTTTAAAACACTGGTGTTGGCATTTTTTAAGTTAGGTCGTATCACTTTTGTGTTATTCAGTATTTTTGTTAAGGCTACCCGGTCCCCCTGCAGTCATTGGCAGCGTCTTCTGCCCATTCAGAGAATCAGCAGTATACTCCCAGAATGCTTCTGCATGTACGTTTACATCGCTGGGCAGCACCCTTCCTGTCCCCGTGCGAGACTAGACCAGCTTGTCCGAGCCAAGGTTGGTTTGTGGAAGCCGGAGTAACATTTGCCTGTTTTTTTTACCAGTGGAACACAAGGCAATTCATAGGGAAACACGCAAGGCCTGTCTCAGTGGCCAGAGACGGAACCAAGAGAAACTAGAATACATTGAAAACTGATCCTGCTGGGAGTTGGGAGACGGATCCTTTAGCCCGGCAGAAACATTCCCCACACACCCACATTTACAGGGTCCTATATACATAGGACATCATATAGGACAATATAGAGACATTCATATTAATTGTGTTTTGGAGCGAAGTCGGTTTTTGAGAGGAAAAACTGGTTCTAAATCGTTTGCTTTCCTCGCAGCACACCAGGATATGGAAAGCAACAAGAGCTCATAGCTTCAGCTTTCTTGTTGCTTGCCCTAGCAAGTAGCTCTTCTCTCGTTCTGCATTCAGGGACAATTCCGATCAGAACGTTCAACCATCGTCAGACTTCTGACAAATAGATAGAACGTTGTGTGTGTTTGTGTGTATACAAACACACACAGCTACCTCCACGGAGAGTGAAAATCAGACAGACAGACATCAATATTGCCACTAATTGAAAGCCGAATTCGATATAGTCCTTGATTTTCTAGTTTATAGAAGGCTGGACAGTGTTTCAAACGAACAGGACTTTATTAACACCTCTGCTTTCGCCTCTGTTTTTGGTGAAGTTTGCCTGCAAATATGACCTTTCCGTCCCTAAAATCAGCGGGATGAGGGAAGAATTCCACCATTTGATACAGCGACAATTCTGCTGCCTTGGGACACGTGTCAAAACCCGCAGGGCGTGTTAAAAGCCAACTTGCTCTATAAATAATCACAACAAAATGGGGTCCTGTCGGGCTTGTGGCGGCAGATGAGAGCGCTGGGAGCCCCCACCCCCGTAAGTGCGAACAAATGTAGCATTTAGTTGCTATTAAACCAGAGCAGGTCGGATATTAATCGGGAATTGAGATCAGTTCGCACATCATAAATCATCAGTCTGCTAGGCTCACGGCATTCGGAGTTCCCGCCGCTCGGCTCGCATTGTATTCGGGGCCCGGGCGTGATCCCAGGATTAAACTCGACACTGTGCAAATATTTGTATTTTAGCCCAGAATTAGAGAGGCAGGAAACCCAGTTTGATAAGTGACAGGTGAGAGCGGGACCGAAAAAAGAAGCTTTAGAGTGGACGTGTCACCTGGGCAGCTAATTGGAGCCCAAACTACACGGTCCTACTCTACCGCACTAGTTACTGCGAGCAAAATCCAAACCCCGCATCTCCTTCCACGCGCCACGAGCGATCCCTTCAAAAAACATCTGAAACTATCCTGTCAGGCATGAACCTCCGGTTTATTTTCACTGGCTGGGTTCGGTCCTGGGGTGGTATTTAACGCCGTCCGTTTAAAACCAGTGCCTTTTGATTCCTTTCCGCAGTGACCTATTTTATCACAGTCCCGCATCAGAAACGGCTGGAAATCAGGTTGGGAAGAAACTGGCGAGCCACCTTTTTCCGAATTTAAATGAGACCCACACAGAAGAGTAGAGAGAAGGCAATAATTTCCAACGCGACAGAACAAGAGCTCTGTAGAAAGATAGCAGCAGCAATCCACGTTGGAAAGGACGGGGATTTGCATTAGAAACTATATTAGGAACAGGATCAGAAGGAATCTCAGACCAAGAAAGAGGATTAAATCGAATTGATTGATTCCCAATCAGTCCAGCCACGTCAGGAATGGCAGACAGATTTAATTCGATTTTCAGATTATCTAGCGAGGAGCCGTGGAACAAAGATAACTGCTCCACACGCAGAGCTATATTCATAGAAATGAAAATAGTGTCCGATCATTTCTTACAACGTGTCGTGGTTTCATCCGTCCCATTGTTGTGAATATGTAGCGGAAAATATATTTCCTTTGATGATTGTAGCCATTAAAATATTAACTGAAAAAGAAAAATCCGCTCAGGACAATATTGTACGGTGTTTGGAAATTGAAGTGCAAACCTGATTTTTCATCGAGCAGACAATGAACGCCTTTCTGGCGCTTTCCGTGCGCTGTTTGCACACCTGATAGCCTTATCTTTAGTGGCTTTTCTAAATCAGCCAATGCCCAGGAAATAACGAAAGAATGAGCCATACAACTTTCCAGTGCTTGAAATCGAGTTACTGGAGCTGCGGCACTTCTGTAGTCATCGCTATCCGGAGACAGAGAGATTGGAGTCAACTTTCACTAAAGAGTTTGCTGCTGCTTCCCTAATTAGTACTAATTAGCAACTCAAATTCCTGGATCAAATCAAACCCGAAAATCCCGCTATCTTGATTTAAACGGTCTTTTCCCCGCTCTCCAATACGGGCATAAGACATAACGGCACGATCCGGAATGACTCTTTGTAAAACTGTCTAGTTTATCTGTCTAGTCGATCTTTCTGCACATTAAACCAGACACATTAAGATGTGTGTACGTCAGGCGCGGTCACTAGGCTTGCTATAGGCGACACCCGTAAAATATGAACCTGCCTACCTATCTATTTGTAAATTTCGTGTGTGTGAGAGAAATAGGGCAACACCCTGATAGCTTTTTTTTCAAAGAACAGAGCTTCCTCCACATTTTGTGTACAAATGAATACTACATTTAATGAATGAAACGATACAATATGGAATTGCTCGATCCGGGTTGTGGTCTGGAGTTGAGCTCACTTCTCCTGGCTTATCAATTACACTCCGTTTTCTCCCCTCCACTGAACGGCCGCTGGGGAGTTTGCCACAACGTTGCTGCTCCCCTAAAGATTTCTAGGAATTCTCCCCCTAAATGGTGGGCAAAATCGTGCATAAAGGACCATTTTACCAAATCGCCCAGAGCAGCCGAAGTATTTATTATCTAAACGTCCCTACGTGGTCTGCGCTGACAGATAATTTGGGGCTTTGCGCTTTCATAGCGCCAGTGGGCAGGAGAAGAAACCGAGACGCTGGGCGAGGGGACGTGACCTGGGGCAGTGGCAGAGCATGGGGCAGTGGCCGCCTGGCCCCGCACTCCCCAGCCGCGATCCATCCGCCAATCCTCCCAAGAAAACCACAGATCGTCGAGGAGTTTGTTTCTGGAGCCGGGTTCATTCAAAATAGCCCGCTTGGCCAGCTCCCTTCCCACTGCTCTTCTAAGCGAAAAGGGGCTTTTCAAAGGGCTGCCATCTTTTGCTGCCGCCCTTGTTACCTGGGTTTCCAAACGGGGGGTGGGGGCAGATCTGGATTGAATGTGTTTGGTTTCGCTTCGAATGCAAAATGAAACCTCCGCAGCTCGGACTGCGCGGCTCGAGGACCTGCAGAGCGCATCTCCTGCGCGCGTCCAAACTTTGCTTCCACCTCCACCCCCCCGCCCCGCCGGGCAATGCAGGGTTCTTGGGACAATGACGTGAGGTGTGTGTGTGTGTAGTGGGTTAATTTTCGTCTTCTCTGGATATTACTTCTGTCCTAGACACCGAGGGCAGAGAGGAACTAGGATCCCCGCCCGCAATCCACAGCTGTTCCATCTCCATAGCTGGCTCCTTTCCATGCAGGGCGGAGCAGCGGCAGGACAAACGGGACAGGCCGGGGGTGGGGTGGCGGAATAAGCCCCTCCCGTATCCCCAGTGGATCTGGGCCCAAACCTGCTGCCACGGAGACTTGCAATGGGCGCAGGCCGTGGACTATGGGGCCCTGCTCCTGGGGGACAGAGCTCGGGGTGGCTCTTCACTCCCCCCGCCAGGGAAGGGCAGCGGAGGGGCTGGCGCGGCTGCTTTGGAGGGGTTTGGCTGGCGTTTGCTATTAACCCGGCTCGGCTCCGGGCTTGGGCTGGAAATGGAAGAGTTGGGACCGGGCGCCCTTGTGTGACTGGGGACGCTGTGGGGCAAGGAGGGGAGGTGACCCAGGCTCGCTGCAGCCCGGTGATGGGCGGTGCTAGAATCTCCTGGGAAAGCACCAAAGGGGATCGACCCCAGCCCCTGTCGGAAACGCCCATTCCCTAAGCGCCCCGCTGCCCCTTCCAACCCCCGGCTGCAAGGTGCGAGGCGGCCGGGCTGTCAGCCTTCACACCAGCCGCCCGCCGCGGCTCAGCGCCGGGGCTTGAGTTACTGCTGACGCCTGGTGTGAAAGGCTCGGAAGCCTCGGATGGTTCCAGAGCCGCCTGCGCTCCGCGCTTGTCCTGCTCCAGCCCCGGGCTCCAGCGTGGGGCTGTCAGAGCGCGGAGGCTCCCAAATCCTCCCCGCTGCCCCCCCCCCCCCGGGCTTGATGGGGCGGAGCCCGGACTCCTACGCTCAGCCCCGGTGGACACGCAGTTGTTGTTTTCCGTTTGGCTCACACGGCCCCTGTTCGTGTAAACGCTGCTCAGGGGGTTGTCCGAGATTATCACCCGCGCAGGCCAAGGTGTGTGACATGGTGAGAGCTGCCCGGGGCCGGGACACTTGGCAGGAGATCAGAGGAGAAGGGGGTGGGAATGGGCTGGTCGGCGGAGGAGGTGGAAAGTCACCCTCCTCCCCGGGGAAGATGAATGGCGTCCGGACAAGGCCTCGACCTGCAAGTGAAACTGAGGCCGGAGCAGATGTTACGTTGGCAAAGTTTGTCTGAAACTTTCCTAGCGCAGCCATTAGCTATGGGGGGGAGGGAGGCAATTTGCGGGGGAGGGGAGTCGATTGGCTCAGATCTCAGTTTCTTGATCTCTAGCAAAGAAACCCCCTGAACCGCCCTCCAAAGCTGCGAAGTTTGCTAACACCCACCACTGCCCCTGCGTCTTTGTGGCCCCTTCACACCCGCCCGCCCCCTGGTCAGTCGCAAGGGTTGCTACTGGTGTGACTCAACCGGGAAAAGCAGCCCTGTCACCGCCGTGTCTCCGCCACACGTGCGGTTGGAAGAAGGGCCTGTTCTCTGCCCAGGCTGGCCCGTACATCCTGTCACACTCTGCCCCCATTTTCAGCCCGTGTGTTTAAACCAGCCCCAAGTATTTCGACCTCTCCAGCGCCTGGAGGGGTCCACGTCTGTTCAAATCCCCGGCGACTGGGACGAATCGGGCATCACACACAGAAGAGCTCGTGGTATCTTGGTTAATTAACGTCACCTGAAATGCAGCCAGGAGCTGGGGCAGGAGGGCGCAGGCTCGTAACGAATAGCTTGAAGCTGCCTGGCGCTGGACTGAAGCTGGTGTCTCTGTGCCACTGTATTGACACCTGTTGATTTAACGTGAAAGAAGAGGTATGTCCTGCAGGTCTCCCTGCCTGTCGGACACACAGGTCCGAAGCCTGGCAGGGTCTGGCTCCTTTTCCCAGCGAGCTTGGTAGCAGATCAGCGAGTTCCCAACCCGAAAGGGTGCCAGTGATGGGGACAAGCATTTTAAACAAGCCTGTCTGGACAAGCCCTGTGGGCCGCTGACATCCACTGGGGGCTTTTCTGTGCACCGCGAAGCATGAAATTCAGCGTCTCTCGCTCCCAGACCCATTGGCAAATGTGCAGTACCTTCCACGTGGTCAGGATCGGGCCCAGGGCTGAAGGCCGATTGGCTGAGATGCCGGGTTAGTTCCCGGCACACACAGCTGGCGGGAGAGCGCGGGGTTTCGGTATAAACGGGCCAAGATCAGCACACACGCGCCTAGGCAGGGCAGTCTGTCAAAAGCTTGCCGCGGAGTAAGGCCCTGATCCTTGTTTCCATGGACGTCGATGATAAAACCCCCTTTGATTACAGCTGGAGGAGGGTCGGGTCGGGTCCATGGAGCTCCTGGGAGCAGGAACTGTCCCTAATGGATGGCCCAGGCTGAAACAGAAACAGACTCGCGCGGGCAGATTTCTCTTGAGGTCCCTCTCGGGTCTGCATTCACTGTCTGCCCAGCTCCGGGTACGCGCTAGGTTCCTAGCTCTCAATGGATGAGGCAAAGCTGCAGCCCTACAGACTATGAGTGTCAGATGCGGGGTGAGGGGGGGTTTGATGCGGAGCGGGGGCTGCCCCTGAGATCAGTCAGTAGCCGAGCACTCCCCTGGCCTGTTTCACTTAGGGTGGAGGCCGGACTTTTCGCTACTGCCCTGCAGGGTGGCTAGTGGCTCGTACTTCATCACCATGGTCCAGGAGCGGGCTGACGAGGCGAGCTGTCTCAGCGGTTAAACACCCAGCCCAGCGGTGCGATCCTGCTTCTGCAGCCGGAGCCGGGCGTTTTCCCTCCCTGCTCCAATAACATAAACGCGGGCGGCGTGGGGGGAAGAGAGCCCCCCTGCGTGCAGCTAAGCGGCCATCGGCCTGGGGGATCCAGGCAGCAGGTTACTGTCGGTGCCCACGGCGGGAAATGAGCAGGGACGGAGCGGGGACAGCGCGTTCTCCGGGCGCCCCAGGGCGCAGCATTTGCAGTTCCTGCTGTTCCCAAGCGCTCTGGCCTGGGGTTTCTTCTCCCGCTGTGCTGCCTAGCGGCTTTCGCATCAGAGCCGCCTTATTAAGCAACAACAGCGGGAGAATGAACCGAAGCCCCTTTGCCACAGTCCAGCCAGTTCGCTGGGATCTGTGGCAGGTATTTTAAACAAATCCACATTTACCCTGTTCCCTAGCGCAGTGTACACCCAGAAACCCCTCCCACCCAGACCGCAGACATTAGAGTCTCCTAGCGAGAAATGCCTGGACCCCCCGGCTCTATCTTGTGTCTCTAAAACTCTCCCCCAGGGTGAGCGATTTTGTTTAAATCGGGGCCGCTGGACTTCCCTTTGGTGGTTTGACAAGGGCTGACGATTGGCAGAAGTAATTATTGGACCCCAGGAGCTAAGTCCCCCTCGCAGATGAGAGCAAATTGGGCTGATCTAGGAGTCTGCTGGGGAAGAACAAACAAACAAACACCCCGAGTCTGTTCACACTGTCCAGAGCCAGTCGCTAATTGAGTGCTAGAAGCCAGACTCCAGATCTCGTTCTTTAATTTCAGTGTGACCAGGATCGGGCCCTAGATGTTTTCTATTTAATGCTAAGAGGTGGCTATTGAGAAAGTCCAACCCGCCCGGAAGTCCCCCCAGCCTGCATCTCCTGGCAGGTCTGACTACCTGTTGGTCATCACACGCGGAGTCTTTCCCTTTGTCACCCAGGGAGACTGTCCCACCCCGAAGTACTGTCTGGCTCACAGAGAACTAGGGTGGGGGGAGGCAAAGCCAACGTTTTTAGGGGCCAAGTGACTTGGATAAAGTTCCTTCCCAAGTGCTGCTGCTGCTTTGAGCCAGTTGTCCTTTGTTTCTCCTCTGCTCTCATGTTTTTAAAGGGGTGCGCAGGGTCTCCAGAGCTTTGGAGGAGAGTGGAGCTGAGATAAGACTGAAATCTAAATCAGTGAGTGGGCCAGATCCCAGTCTGACATCAGTGGGCATTGGCTCCCGTAGAGCTACTCAAGAGAGACCAGCCGAGGATTTGGAGAAGAAGGGGAGTCAATTGACTAATGTCCAGTCTGATCCAAGTTCCTCTGAAGACTCTCCTTGGAGCAGGCACTCACTCCAGTACTTCCCAAGCACCTAGCTATGTATATGTCTGATGTTGACAAAAAAGTGAATAAAC
The DNA here is from genome assembly GCF_013100865.1 of Trachemys scripta elegans. Classification (NCBI taxonomy): domain Eukaryota; kingdom Metazoa; phylum Chordata; order Testudines; family Emydidae; genus Trachemys; species Trachemys scripta. The sequence continues at coordinate 16,876,272 of NC_048312.1, forward strand.
AATATAAGTATTTTGGGTTCCAACGTGTTGCTCTAGTCTTTAAATGAGAATATTGCCCGGGGTTAAAAAGGGCTAGCTACACACACCTTGGATGCGGGCCACCACGTGCTATGGTAGTAGTGGCATCCCACAACTTCTGTTGTCTCCTCTCACTGCTGCCTTCTCTCCCCACATTATTTATTATGATCCGAGCATTCTAGTCTTTAAAAAAAGCTACTTATACCACTTGCTCCTATTGTTGCCTTATAGCCTAGGTCAGACATTAACTGCTCTGAGGGCAAAGAAATTCCACCCAAATCCCTTTCAGGCCTAACACCGTCTGTAGCTTTGTGCCCTCTAGTTTCTGTACTTGGCCCAAGACCAAACTGTCTTGCACAGCTTCCATCCTTTCCATTCTCTTTACAATTGCATGGAAAAAATGACTTAAGCTAAATGAAACGAGACACCTTGATTTCAAAATAAGTGTCTACCCACTGAAACAACAAAAGGGGCAAATTCAAACCTAGTTATTTCTGTATCAGAAATGGACCAGGCTCCAGACACCACAAAGTTTAGCCTGGGTGTGGGATGTCGGGTTCCTGATAAATCCCACTGTCAGGTTAGGTTACTGAGAACAACAGTAAAATAAAACTGTTGGTTATAGCTAGAGCATGTCATCAGGGCAGATCATTTTCAGGACATCAGCGAGACATTGGCAGATTGAAGTCTAGTCAATAGGGGAAAACGGTCTTTTTTACATGAGAAAAAAAAATTGTGTTTTAACCTAAGGTGTGAATTTAAACACATTCAGTTACAGTGCAAATCCCAGTGTAGACACTCTTATCTTGGTTTATATCAGGCTTAGTTCAATTTAGCTTCAGTTGATTAGGCTGGTTTACACACACTTGACACAGGAGAACCTCAGAGTTACCAACACCTCGGAATGGAGGTTGTTCGTAACTCTGAACAAAATGTTCTGGTTGTTCTTTCTAAAGTTTACAACTGAACATTGACTTAATACAGCTTTCAAACTTTGCTATGCAGAATGAAATTGAAACCACCTTAATTTAAATGAAACAAGCCCAGAAACCATTTCCGTATCTCGTCAAATCTTTTTGTAAACTTTTCCTTTATTTTTTAGTAGTTTACCTTTAACACGTATTTGCTTTTTTTATTTGTCTCTGCTGCTGCTGATTGTGTACTTCCTGTTCCAGATGAAGCGCGTGGTTGACTGGCATTCATAACTCTGGTGTTTGTAACTCTGAGGTTCTACTCTATTGGTATAACTAGTTCATTTCAGTTAAGGGTGTGATTTTTTTAATCAAAACAGTTATACTGGTCCAACCTGTAATTTGGACACAGCTATGTTGGTATAAAAGCACCTTACAGTAGTATAGCTTCTTCTTCCTCCCTAATGGAATAAACTATCCTGGTGTAAGCGCCTTTATACTGGTATAACTGTATCCACACTAGGTAGCTTGTACTAGTTTAACTAAACTGGTATAAAGTGGTATAACAACGAAGAATGTAGGGCTGGTCTACACTGGGGGGGGGGTCGATCCAAGATACGCAACTTTATTAGCGTAGCTGAAGTCGAAGTATCTTGGATTGAATTACCTGGGGTCCACACGGCGCGGGATTGACGGCCGTGGCTCCCCCGTCGACTGCGTTACCGCCGCTCGCTCTGGTGGAGTTCCGGAGTCAACGGTGAGCACATTCGGGGATCAATATATCGCGTCTTAACGAGATGCGATATATCGATCCCGGATAAATCGATTGCTACCCGCCGATACGGCGGGTAGTGAAGACGTACCCTAACAAATTTATTTGGGAATAAGCATTCATGAGCTAAAACCCACTAAGAACCCCCCACTTGGTAAGGCAACTCCCATCTTTTCATGTACTGTGTATATAAATCTGCCTACTGTATTTTCCACTCCACGCATCTGATTGAAGTGGGTTTTAGCCCACGAAAGCTTATGCCCAAATAAATTTGTTAGTCTCTAAAGTGATACAAGCAGGAGCGCCGCCAGCTTTTCTGCCGCCCTAGGTGGTGGAAGGTCCCGCCCCAAAATGCCACCCCCACAGAGGCGGCGGAAGGTCCCGCCGCTGAAATACCACCGTAGTCGCTGCCCCCCAAATTGTAGTGCCCTAGGCGACCGCTGAGGTCACCTAATGGGTTGCGCCGGCCCTGGCTACAAGTACTCCTCCTTGTTTTTGCTGATGCAGACTAATGGCTGGTCCACACTAACCCCCCAGTTCGAACTAAGATATGCAACTTCAGCTACGTGAATAATGTAGCTGAAGTCGAAGTATCTTAGTTCGAACTACAAGGTACTTACCGCGGATCCACACGCGGCAGGCAGGCTCCCCCGTTGACTCCGTATACTCCTCTCGCGGAGCAGGAGTACCGGTGTCGACGGCGAGCACTTCCGGGATTGATTTATCACGTCTAGACAAGACACGATAAATCGATCCCAGAAGATCGATTGCTTACTGCCGAACCCGGAGGTAAGTATAGACGTACCCTTACACGGCTACCACTCTGTAAACTGGTATAGTTAAAGTGATACATCTTATAATTGTTGAGAAGGCCTTAGGACCAGGTTGAAGCTAAACCAAAATAAGCCACTCTTACACTGAAGTAAGTGTCCACATGGGTTTGCACTGGTTTCACTAAATTAGTTTAACATCGGATTTGAGTTAAATTGATGCAACTTCCAGTTACATAAGTCCTAAGTTAGAAGGAGTTGCAGGTTTTACCTTTGTTCCTGAAGCCCCATCCCCCAGCCAGTTTATGTGGCTTTGCAATGACATATGACTAATTTAAGAATGTTTTTCTCTCCCCTGTTGCTGTGTGAAACATCTACCTAAGAAGGGGAAACTGAAGATAGAGAAACAGCACCCAAAGTTCTGTCAAGTGCTCCAAGTGAAACTGAGAACACAAAGACCAAGAGGATTAAAGACAAACACAGAAAATAGAGACAAATTCAGTAATGCCAGGTGTTAATTCAGACTGGTATGTAGGGGTAAGAGTGGGGACACAAGAGTTTTTTTAAGTTGCTGGGTGTCCATAGCATTCCAAATCTTCTGGGAAACTTCCATTGGGATCGGAATAGGAAGTGCTGGCTAGTTGTTAGAGCACTGAATTAGGAGCCAGGATTCCTGGGTTATATTCCTAGCAGTGCCACTGATGTCCTGGGTGATCATGGGCAAGGCAGTTTCTCTCTCTGCACCTCAGTTTGCCTTTATTGAGCAAGAAATGATAATCTGTAGCATACAGTGGCATTAGTGAGACTTGCATGAGAAGCTTTGTACAAGAAACGTATCAGTCATAAATAACCTGAGGTCTGAGCTTTCTCACTAAACTTGTCATTGACGCTGGTGTGACAGACGAAGAACAAACTCAGGATTAGTTTGTGGGTTCCAACATTGTGTCAGAGTAACTGTGCATGTAACTCTACAACCAACCAACAATCAATACAATAAAATAAACATTAATAAGCTATTTTCTTGTTGGCGATTCTTATTGCAAGTAACATTGCAAAATCCTACTCCTTCTATGGACTTGGGTGAGCTATGCCTTTTAAATGGGAGAATGAAATTATCCATAGTCCCCCCCCTCCATTATCCTCAATTGACATGGTCAATTGATCCGGGAAATTTTCAGGAGAATTTTGCGTGGCTGATTGCATCATCTATGGAATTAATACAAAACCTGGCTATTAATGATCAGCAGAGCTCCGCGGGTCCATGTCAATACAAATGACAGCAGCAGCAGCACAGTTTATATGGATCCCACTGATAGAAAATGTCCGCGAGCGGATTCATGGGCATTTCATTTGAAACACCCCAAACTTGACCCCAGTACCAGAAGGAGCTGATTGCTTAGTGAACATCAACTGCTTCTTCTGCCCCAAATCCAGCATAAAAACTACCCAACTATATCCCAGGGAATGTTCTTCTTGCATGAATCAGGCAGCTGATTATCTGGAGCTTAATCGGCTGCAAGGCAATCAGACTCTCCACTCTCACCACAGGCAGGGCATGCATGTTAAAAACGCTGGGGAAAGTCAAAACATCGGTAGTTTAGACCAGAGCTGAACTGCAAGCCTTGTTAGCAAATGGTCCTCTATTGGAATCTACGTTGTTTAATGGCTGCTGCATTTGGTGAAGCAAATCATGTTATTCTGGAAGACTGTTTTAATACTGGATGCCTGTGCTAACCACCATACTGCACTTAGGGCTCATTTCCACTGACACCAACAGAACGCTAGCAGGCATTCGGCTCAGATGACATGCAGATCTGAAGGTAGTAAATAGAAATGCTGGCTTTGCACATGTCCTTGCATGTGTGGATGTGTTAGTGCAGGGAGCAGATTCATGGACACAATACAGTCGGATGTAGATGAGAGCCAAGGCATGGAGAGCCTAGAGTAAAATCCAATGCTATAGAAAGAGGCTGAGATAAATAATCCCATTTATTCTTCCATGTAGAGCTCTTTGTGCAGAGTGCCATTAAACACTCTACAGAGAGACAAAGACCCTGATGTACGTTACCCGGGTGTTGTGAGGCTTAACGGTTATAAAGGGCTTCGGTTGGGAGGTGTTCGGTAAATACTAAGTATTATTATTGTTGTACAGGAGGAAAAGGGGAAGCGATGTATGAAGATGGAGTGGAGGAAAAGGAGAACAAAGAAAACTGCAGCTGGTAAGTGGAGAGGCTGAAGTTGGCTTTTACAGTGAAAGGAGGTTTCCTTGAAGAATATAATAATTGAGGAAGGATTAATCTGCACCTACAGCAAATGGAGAGGATTCAAGGTGAGCTTGGGAGAGATGAAGTAGCTCACCGGCTCCAAGGGATCCTCCAGCCTGTAAGTCAAGGGGATGGGGTGGAGAGGAGGTCAAGCCAATAAAAGCAGAGTGAGCAGGGGGGGGGGAGACGGCAGAGGTGAGGGCAGAAGAATGGTGAGCAAGGCCTCAAAAGAATTTGTAATCCAGGAGGATAGACATGAATTAGATGTAGTCTGTTTTGGTCTTATATGCCTTCATCGCCGTAGTATCCGAGCATCTTCCAGTAGTGCAGGGGTTCTCAAACGTTTTGAAAATATTTCAGGCTGTGATGACCCCCCCACCCCAAAAGTGACAATCCCACCAGACCATGCCACGTTTACTTCTGCACTGCTGCTGATGGCAGCACTGCCTTTAGAGCTGGGCACCTGGCCAGCCGCTGTTGGTCTCCAGCCATCCAGCTCTGAAGGCAGTGCAGAAGTAAGGCTGGCAATACCATGAACCCTCTACAACTGCCTTGCGACCCCCTTTTGGGTCGGGACCCCCTGTTTGAAGAACGCTTCAATAGTGCATTAAGCAACGTGAGTAACTTCTGTCACATGTGGTTGGTTCTTTTTGTTATCCTCTTCCCATGGAGAGAAGTGTGTGCAGTGGAGTGTTGCATTTTGGTAGGTTTGGGGTTTTTTTGGGGGGAAACCAGTGATGATATTGGAACATGGGGGTTGAGAGCCCAGAAAATATGGTGATGAACCCTCTAAATATGTATAGAATAAATAATAAACAAATACAAGCCAATCCTTTCAGAGGCGCAGATCACCTGTGATCGATGGGAGTTGTAGGTACTAAGAATCTCTCAGGATTTGGCCTAAATAAGAACCTGGTGCCACTGTCCGAGACTTGGGAGCAGTCTAGTCACAGCCCTCTGAACCCCATGATGATTAGGGAGTAGAGATCTGGGGAGTCTGGCAAAGAAGAAATTGCAATAGGAAGGCATGAATGAACATTTCAGAAGGAGCAGGGTGTCAGCAAGAGTGAATTACAGTAATGACCCAGAAGTGGCAAGAAACAGCAGATATGGCTGGAAAAAGTCGGTTTGGAAAGTTCTGATGATGTCCTACTTGCCCCTAGGGTATCAAATTCCAAGGAAAATTCTGGCCTTTGGGGCAAAGTAAGTGAGTTAAGGAGAGTGAAACATGGAGTAAAGAGGACTTTTTTACTCAGAGGGAGTCATTGTTGTCTAGTAGCTACAGCAGCAGGCAGGAAATTGACACTGAGAATTCTATTTTTGGCTCTGCCAAGGCTGCGTGACCTTTACCTCCTCTTCTATCTACCTGACTCTCTCTCTCTCTCTCATATGACCCCCATTCTCACAGTGTCTGAGCACCTTCCACTTATTTAAAAATAGAAGTAACAGCCTCTTTCGTCTATTTCTCCTGCAGGCTGGCAAAGCATGATTAGGTGATAGTTTTATGGAGTGGTGGGGGGAGAGAGGGAGAGATTTGCGGGTGTGCTGTGTGTTTATGTGTGTGCGAAGAACCTTGCCTCACTTTGCCCATTTGTAAAATGGGTATATTATTAACTCAATGCATACTATTTATTAGCTGTAGCACCTAAGAGCCCCAGCATGGATAAGGCCCTCATTGTGCTACGTGCTGTACAAACAGGGAACAAAAAGATGATCCGTGCCTCAAATGTCTACACTGCAGCTGGGGAGATGTCTCCCAGCCCTGGCAGACAGACTCAAATGAGCTTAGCTCAGCCTATCACACTACAGATAGCAGTGTGGCTGCTGGGGTGAAGGCACCCAGACTTGGACCTGAGCTTGAGCAGAGCTAGTGTGAGTCTGTCTCCTCAGGGGGAGGCACACTCAGAGCTGCAGTATAGACAAACCCCAAAGAGCTTACAGGGTTTAATAAGACCAGGAGAGATGGCAGAGGTGAGCTCAGAGGGATGCTGAGAGGCCTTGGAGAATTTGAAAACTAGGAGGACAGAAATTAATTGATTTACATTCTATTCTATTCTATTGTAATTAATTAATGCCTGTAAAGTACTTTGAAATCATTGACTGATCAGTGCTACATATGTGCACAGTAATATGTGAATCTTCAGTAATAAAAATGTGGTGTAGCCAGGAAAGAATCAATATACATACACGTGTGTAAAGGTGTATTCCATAACCCGTTGCACATCTATTGATGCAACAGGTTACGGAAGGTACCCAGCTCCACAACAGGCTATGGAGTCCTTTACAATATATTGATTTCTCGCTTTTGGCTGTAAAGGATTAGTGCATACAGTGAAGTGACTGTTCTAAGTTTATGAGGGAAATTGACTAAGTTGGAAGCCATAGGGGTGCCTGTAACAAAGAGCCTGTGAAGGCCAGGAGCACAGTGTTCAGCTTAATAGACTTCAACGTTCACTTTTTCATTTTTAAAAACGCAAGCAGAAAATGTACTAAGGACAATACAAACCCTTGAAACGCCCAGCAAATGACAGCTCAGAGATTGTTTACTTTCGTCAGCCAGCTGGCATCCCCATGGGTTTGAAGGCTCTGAATATTCCGTCTGGGCACTTCCTTTGCGGTGGAACACACACGGAGCTGCACCCCCTGGGGACGAGGAGGGGAAGTGAGACAGAGACAGAGAGAGCGCAAGTAGGAGCATGCTACAATAGCCACAGAGCAGCGGTTAAAGTGCCAGTGTTTCAAAGGGTGCTAAGAACAATAGACTTGCACTTTGATTTGTTGGCATTGCATAGATCTGGTTTTGCTCTGTGTAAAGAGGTTCTAGATTGCATACAACACCCAAAGAATTTGGGAACTACAAACCAGGGCTGCTCAGAATAATTACACGATTTCCTCCACAGGGAAGCAATGTTTATCTTCCGACTGGAACATCCAGGGCTCAGAGGCACTAGGCTAATTTTCAGGGTTAAAAACAAATTCTTTTTTCCCCTTTTATGAACGTAATGGCTGTTTAGGGATTAGATCAAAGCAGGATGTGGATGTGTGACTGTTTAGCTGAAGCAGGCTGTATAACTGCTATACAATGAGTGGGGATGTTAGTGAACACATGGACTATTCTGGGCTCTATTTGTATGGCTGGAACTATAGAACCCAAACCTGTATCTAGTGGACACAAGTGTTTAATCAAAGTATAACTAAAGACTTTGGCCTTCTTGGGGTTTATAATAAAGTCACTGCTGTTTGCGGAGAGCTGAGTGGCTAAGCAGTTAAACATTTGGGGTGACATCCTGGCTCCAGTGAAGTCAATGGGAGTTCTGCCATTGATTTCAGTGGGCCCAAGATTTCAGCCTTGGACTTTCGAATGGTATTTAAAAGTAAAGGGTGTGGTTGCAGCTGCCAGGGTGAAAGGTGGCAGAGAAAAGAAAGCCACGGGGCTGAGGGCACAGGTCACGTTTGCTCATTGATACACTTCAATCATTGCTAAATGAGGCTACTGCAGTTTGCTTCCAGACACATTCACTAGACTTTGCTATAGACCATCTAAGGCTCAAATCCTGCCATGCCGGGGATCTAGCTCCCCCACACTTTGGCACTTGGCATGGTGTAGTTGCCTGGCTGCTTTGCTGCCACTACTACAGTCCAGGGGCCTGAGGCCTCTGCCTGCTCCCCGTGGAGGTGGTGTAGGCCTGTAAATCCATGGAGTGGCAGATTCACTGGCCACACCAGCCAGGCTTCCAAATCTCTCCTTTCTGTTCTGAAAGAGTCCCAGCTGGGGACAGCCAGCCTCTCCCCCCAGCAGCAGAAATGCTGTGTTTTGTTGTTAGGGTACATGCCAGGACTTCTTGCATTCGATACCATCGGGGCAAATACAACAGCAGAAGTGATGGCACTGTCACAGCATCTCTAGCCATCAGAGGAGCTACAAGACAGGGTACTTACATCCACTACATCCTCTTCAGGTTGATTCAGCTGGCGTTTAATGTGTGCTCTAGCCCATCCCATCTAAGCAGTATCAGAATCATACCAGGGCCAAGAACGTATCATGAAAGTCACCCGCCATAGCCCTACTCCAACTGTGTAAGTAGCCCACTGGGAGATACACAGCATGAGATCCTGGTCCCATTGAACATAATGGGAGTTTTGTCAAGGGGGCAGCACTTCACCAAAAGGTGAGGCCCGTTCCAAAGGGGAGGTGTAGGTATGTGAAATAAGATAGGAGCAGGCACCACGCTCCCTACTTGGATGCCTATGGACTAGTGATGGGCATATTAGAAACATCTAATGAAGACTGAGAGATACATGATAGGCCCCCCAGCTCTCATTCTGCCAGTGCTTGTTGCTGGGAGTGGAATCACTGGGGTTTAGCACTTTAGCGCTGGAAAGACATTACAGAACAGATGCTTGGTAATGAGTGACAGAAAAGCTTAACATTTGCACGCTTCCCTCTTGGCTCTGATGGTCTCTGCCCATGGAGTTGCCCAGTCAGCAAGACAGGGGGCTTCTTGAAATATCACAAACCAGACAGAGTCTCTTTAAGTTGCTCGCTTGGCACAGGGGCTGAATGTAACCCCTCCAATGTGTGACAAAGGTGTCAATGTAATTTATTTCCCTCGATCTGTCAGGGAATTAGGGGGCAGACACATGCAGTGTCACAGTGACTCAGGAGGTAGATCGCTAGCCAGAAAGCTGTTTTTGATCATGTGATTTTTTTTAATAAGGATGGGCAAAGATGATCTGAGGTATTTTAAACAAGGGTTTACAATGATAACTAATTCATCTCTATCATTTTAATATAATGAACATTATAACTTCCAACAGTGCAACATGGGCTGGTGGTTGGAGCACTGGGCTGTGCGTTGGGAGACCTTGGTTTGACGCCCTGCTCTGCTGGTCACTCAGTGTGTGATGCTGTGCATGGGGGGCTGGACTAGATGACCTCTCAAGATCCCATCCAGCCCTACATGGCTATGATTCTTTGTCTGAAGCTGGGCGCTCAAAAATGGCAGCACCCAACATTTTCAGGTTTTGACAAAAACTGATTTTTTGGGGAAAACCAATCGATTTCAGCCCAATCCATTTTTTTTCATTGCTGAAAATTGAAAAAAGGGTGGGGTGGGGGATCAGTGAAAACCCCACATATTTAATGGAAAGTGGCTGTTTCCTATGGAAATGTTGGTTTTGATGAAAAAAAGTCTTTTTTGTCAAAAATGTGTTTTTACTGAAATATGTTGACCAGCTCCAGTTCCCCAATTCTAATGTACCTGACTGATGGGCAAGGAACATCTTTCTTCTAGCATCACAATCCCCACAGACAGAGATTTCAGAAATAATTTAAAGAAACACATTAAAACTCACTGAATTCACTAACAACCAGAGAGAAAACAATTGTCCAATTCCCATTAACCCTGAAGTCCTATGGCCAAATTCTGGTCCCAATGAAGTCAATAGCAAAACTCCCATTGGTTCCAATGGCGCCAGTATGTATTCTTGAGTCCATAAATAACATGGTTCAAGTGGCACTGACTCAGACACCCCCCTTCAAAAAGGGTATTTTAATTTCAGAACTGCCTATTTGGTGGCGGTTCTCTTCTTTGCCAGCATAGCTCAGCTCACTTCTTCCTCTATAGAAGTAGCACAAGGACAAGCTAAAAAAATATTTCCTTTCTCATCAAATAAATTCCTTCTGGAGCAAATAAAACCACGAGCTCTGAGCTGATGCCCTATCCCATGATCTGGTGGTTTGCTCTGGCTGGAGGCGGCAGCTTTGGAAAAGCCCAGGCCCATTTCCTGCTGCACACACTGCAGCGTGTATCCTCATTTCAGTCCTGGAAACGCTTTGATGGATATTATTAGGCACGGGAAGCATTTGGAACTCTCCTCTTCCGTACAATCCGACCAAATGATTCCAGGATGAAAGGGGCAAATTGGAAGGGTTTGTGGCAGTAGGTTTTCTCCTTTTAGGATCCCACGTTGTGCCTGCTGCAGGCATTTAGGGAACAGCTAAAACAATCTTTGGAGCCCCTTTGCTAGTGCCGTTAGTCCCTGGGTTTTGGGGATGGTGTGACATTTCTTTCAGTCTTCCCTGTCAAAGGAGAGTGAGCTGTGGTGGGAGCGCCCAGTTCCCAAAGTCCCTTCCTTCTTTTCTTGGTGCTTGTTGCTGTGATTCATTCTGCGGCACATGCCAGATTCCAGCTCCTGGCTGGCCTGTTTCAAGATGTGAAGGCTGGAGGTGTAAAATGAAACTCGTTCTGATAATATTCCTGTTTAGCTGGGTTTCAAATACTCTGATCCTAGGAGGAAAGTTAAAGCATCCTGCAGCGTGGTTTGCATTGGCTACCCTTGCTGAATATTATTCCTTTCTCTTAACTGCGGAGTGGCAAGCCAAAAAGGAGCCTGGAGAGGTTGCTTCCTATAGACTTCTAACCTCTCTAAAAAAATTGTTCAGGTTCCATTTACGTGAATGTTACTCAGCAATTTCATCTCCAAAGCACTGCAAATCACCAGCATTAACTAACGGATCCTTGCAACATCTTTGTTGAGATCTTGAGGTCTGTATCCTCATGCCTGTTTGCCAGATGGGGAAACTGAGACTGACAGGGCTAGTGGCTTGCCGATTTGGTATGGGGAAAATCCTGAATCCCAGGCCTATGCTCAGACCACTAGGCAATGCCCCGCTCTTTTATATCCATATTTACTGACCTCTTCACGAGCCTAGATAGTCATGAATGCAGTTGCACCACTGTCAGACCTATTCAAGTGAGCGGAGAATCAGGTTTAGCATCTATTAAAACTGCAGCATATGGATCTCCAAATCACAATGCATGAGTTATGGCAAGGGAAGTCTGGCAGAGAGTGGAAAAATCTAACTGCTGAAGGTGACATGATGTTTTTTTTTGGGGTGGGGGGCAATTAACTTCCGACTTTACATTTAAATGCTTGGTTGCTTTAAATTGAATTAGTTGACCAGCACTGGGAGCCAACAGGGAAAGAAGGAGCTTGTTTTGTCTATTATCTTGTGGTGTCTTGCTCTAGTATTATGCCTGTATAATAAAAGTCGGGAATTCCTCACATCACGTGTTGCTGGGTTTGAAACATTCTGTCCCATCACCTAGTGCTCAGCTCCTTCTAAACCAGTTCTTCACTGGTCAGTCAGACCCACCCACCTCCTGTAAACGTGAACGAAACAAAACTCATAAGAAGAACAAACATTTCTGTTTTTCCTGTTTTAAAAGAGATTAAAATTCTGGTCATTGCACTGCCCTCAAACTGGTCATTGCCCTCTTTCACCAACAGAAGTTGGTCCAATAAAAGATACTACCTCACCCACCTTGTCTCCCCCAGTTTCTAGGCAGAATATGATCGGAGACAGTAGAAGAGCTGAAGAAGCAGAATCTAGGCTCAGGCAAAGGGAGGCATAAACACAAGCATGGAGAACATTAAATATAACTACATCTTCAGCGATCCTGGGAATGTCTTCCTAATTAGAGGAGTCAAAGATTACCCAGAGTGCAGTATTCCTACTCCCAAGGCTCCCTGACGTTCAAAGCCTGTGTCACTTTGGCTCCCATCTCCACTGAAGTCCACTGTAAACTCTTTCAGTACGGGCTTATGAAGAGCAAGGGATGGTGCCACCAGATCTGTGTGCCAAAAACAGTCCTCACAGGTTGGAGACACTCAATAATGGGGTTCCTTGTGGGTTGTTGTTTTCATTCTGTGTCATCTTCAGGCTTTGGTGCACTTGCTTGATTTGGTTCCAATGAGTGTTCTCTCCTAGAGGGTTATTGTGCTGATTTCAGTTGTGATACTGAACATGAAGGTGGCCCCAGCCAAGAAGGGGAGAAGGTGCTGAATGTTGATGGTGCTACTTGGGTCCCCCTTATTGCGTTACTCTGGCGGTGGGCACAAAAGGCGACAATCATCGGCTCCAGAACAGACTCAACCACTGGAGATTTAATAGTGGAAAATTCAGAAGACAGCTGAGGAAGGAGCTTTGTATCCCTCGGCCACGTTCTGCACGCTAGCGTTAGAGGCGCAGTAACAAAACCTAGGAATCAGTAAACAGAGATGTTGTTATAGTGATGGAAACAAGGCTGCCAGGGGAAAGGAGGGATGAGACTCAGAACAGACCTCATGGGCTTAATGCCTCAAACCCTCTGGGGATTGTGCCCCCGCGCCGTCATTCATTTCATGTCTTTTTCACTCTGGAGATCTTGCTCGGCCACTGTGCTTACAGCGGGTGTATCTGCATTGTTACGATGGGGTGACTGTACTCCCTGAAGCTGTGGTTAGCTCATCCTAGAGGACACTGCCCCTCAGCTGGAAGATAACTGAGCTAGAGTTCGATTGTGGCTATACCATGGTTAATCCAGAGTCACACCACAGTGAATCTGGATTTACCCCAGAGTAGCCATCATCAGAATCTGGCCTAGGTAACTCGAACCTAGATGAACCTATTTACCTATATATGAAAAGGTTGTTCCCAAAGTGAATGCGAAACAGGCCTTACCCATAACATGCAGATCCAGATTGCACCCACCCTAAAGCCTGGGGAAAGTTTGGCTCTGGCTCACTGTAAGGAAGGGTTCTGAGGTCTACAGAGTGGAAATCCATTGACTTCAGCTGAGTTATTTCCATTATCACTGGTGTAGTAAGTGGGCTCGGAATCTGTGCCACAGTCTAGCCCTGACATTCAGATCCAGAGGAGGATGCGGCTCAGATCTGGGGATGCGGCTCAGGCTAATCTAAATCAAGGAAAATGCTTCTGAGTGCAAACAGCAGCTTTACATCAAGCCGAATCCGAAGGTTTGAAAAGGGGATTTTTTTTGTTATTAATTATATTATTATGATTTGATTGTTATTTTTAACTATAACATAGAAAGGGAATTTAACAAGGATTTGAGCTCCTGGAAAGTGAGTTGGCCTTATTTTGAACTTGGAGAGTTTTAAAAGCATTAATTCATTAAGCTTCACACTATCCTTATCCCGTTATTAATTAATTTTACAAATGGGGAAACTGAGGCACAGAGAGACAACATGATATGCCCAAGGCCACATCAGTGGCAGAGTCAGAAACAGAATCCTGAGATTCCTGAAACCCAGTCCCCTGTTCTAACCACTAGAGATTGTTGGTGGTGTGATCCTCAAGGGGTCACAACCACCTTCCCTTTCAGTAGGGCTAGAGGAGACCAGAGGCCTCTCAATCGTTTTCTGCTGCAGCACGACATCGTATTATGGTAATGTCTGAGAATTGCTGCACTGGGTAATAGTCACAGAAGCTTGGTAAGGTACCTGGTGAACCTATGGGGTAGCTTCCAATAGATCTGGCTTGTACTGAGCTAACACCACTTTTTAATGGTTTTGAAGGACACCTGTGTACTCAAAATGCCCCCCCCATGTTTAAACCAAACCATCTTGACCCCTATATGAGCTTTAACCACTAACGCTCACCTTTTGGACCCTCCCTTAGGTCTGATGACGTGCTTCCATATTTAAATGGACATGACTCACTCCAGGGTTTCTGCTCTTCAGTTGAGAAACAAAAAGATTAATCCCAGATGTTAAATACCAGCTAATCCCAAAGTGGCCAGGACTTCGAAGGCTCTAGCCAGCTAAGGTGAGCTTCAGACACAGATTTTGACTCCACCTGTGATTTCAACATACCAAAAAGTTGCTCCTTCTAGAGCTGGGTGAACGAATAGCGTCCTCTCCCCCAGTCACTTTCCTTATTAGCCAATTATCCCTAGAGGACACAACTTTGGAGAGGCTGAGGAAGAAAAAGATGACTGTAATAGCAGGCCAGGCCTTTTACCATGCAGAAGTTTGGGACACTTGAGACACTTGTAATCATCCCCCCAGCATTTTCAGTTACTAGACAGGGCACAACCCAGGGATGTGGTGGCTTTTACAGACGTTTTCAAGAGGTTGTTGGGTTTTTGCAAAGTTTTATTTATTTATTTATTTAGTTATTTATTTATTGTGAGGAAGGTACAGAACTTTTTATTTTTTTTAAATCGCTGTTTTCCATGGGGAAGTTCCCTCTGCCTCATCACTGGCTCCAAGCAGGCTGCCAGATGGTCTGGAAGGGCATGAATTCCAGAACCCACCGAGTCCGAAGACTGAGCGTTATTGCCTTTAGAATCTCTCCTTTTGAATAATGAAACCACAGACTATGGCATAAAGGGTAGGCTAGATCCTCCGCTGAGGTAACCCAGCATAGCTCCAGTGACTTCAGTGGAGTGACACTGATTTACGCAAGCTGAAGATCAGACCCAGTACCTCCATTAAGGAACATTATACCCCACCCTGCCACTGCATGCCTGATGTCCTTATCGGACCTGGAGAATTCATGCTCTTGTTGGAAACGGAGGTCTCTGAGACCACGTTGTTACTTGACTCAGTGAGATGGGGGTTTTCTTTGTATATTTCTTGAGGGCGCATATACTTCTTTCCCTTTTGTACCCCCCCATCCCCTTTCCTATTTGGCCCGTTCAAACACATGGCTCTCTGGCTCTCTTTCTTCACAGCCGGAACGTCAATTTTCTGTCAAGCTTCTTCTCACCAAACCTGGCAGCTGTCAACACGCCACTGTTTATTTGTTCAACAGGAACTGGGGGGAGCAGTGGGAGGGAGCACAGTTTTGGGTGACTCATCTCCTCATCAACAAAACCCCCAGGAGGAAGGCAGAGGAGGACTTCGTGGGATAAAGAGAATGAGCCTCACATCCGATGGAAACGTCTGGGAAAGCTGGGTCTAGCAGCTCCAATTGCTAGGAAAGCAGAACCGCCTTCCACTGGATGCTCACCTCAGCCTGATCAGAAGGGCCTGGTGCTGCCACAGATGGTGCTAAATAAGAAATGCAGATTTGCGGGAAAAGCAAAGGAAAGTCATTGTTTTAAGGCCGGATCCAAAGACCCTGGGGTCTTGCCATTGACTCCCTTGGGCTCAGGAGCGCCGCCAGCTTTTCTGCCGCCCTAGGCTGTGGAAGGTCCCGCCGCCGAAATACCGCTGTGGTCACCGCCCCCCAAATTGTAGCGCCCTAGGCGACCGCCTAGGTCGCCTAATGGATTGCGCCGGCCCTGCTTGGGCTTTGGATCCAGAATGATTTTTAGTCTCCTCATTGAAAACTTGCTGCCACAAACATGTCATTCCATGAAGCCTTTATGTAAATGTACAGAGATTTCTCAATCAAATTTAATTTGACCAAATGTTTAATATTCATTTGTTTACTTAACCAATGTATGTAGCTTGAGAGCGATCTTTTTGTCATGTGTTTGTACAGCTCCTAGCACAATAATGATAACAATGACCCTTAGCTCTTACATGGCACTTTTCATCCATCCATCCATCCATCCATCCATCTCAAAGTGCCT
The DNA here is from genome assembly GCF_013100865.1 of Trachemys scripta elegans. Classification (NCBI taxonomy): domain Eukaryota; kingdom Metazoa; phylum Chordata; order Testudines; family Emydidae; genus Trachemys; species Trachemys scripta. The sequence goes on from NC_048312.1 coordinate 16,892,376, forward strand.
TATAAAGAACGCGAGTGTCATTAAGTGTCCCTGAGCCATGATTGGGGCATTTGGTGGAGCATGGTGGGTTTTATAGTGTCCTGGGCCGGGTCCTCTATCCACCACAGAGGGATGTGTACAAGTAAGGATACATTGAGTGTTTCAGAGGAATTAAATACTGGGTAAACTAGGGAACGATCCATTCCTGGGGCCTTATTCTCATCTGAGGGCTGGTCCACACTTAGTCCGGACTTCGGACTAAGGTACGCAAATTCAGCTACGTTAATAACGTAGCTGAATTCGAAGTACCTTACTCCGGACTTACCGCGGTCCAGACGCGGCCGGAAGTCTCCCCCCGTCGACGCCGCGTACTCCTCTCGGCGAGCTGGAGTACCGGCGCCGACTGTGAGCACTTCCGGGATCGATCCCAGAACATCGATGGCGTGCCTCCGGACCAGCCGGTAAGTGAAGACTAGGCCTCAGTTATGTCTGTGCAAAGCTATAGTAACTCCCTTCAAGTCAATAGCAGGCTCTAGCAAACTTTTAGCACAGTAATAGCCCCACCCTAAGCGGTCTCCTGGCTCTCATGAAAGTCAATGGGAAGGTGCTCCGCCCATCCTAGAATCACACCCTTGCTTACTATTTACCCACAGTCGTGGTGAATTCTCCATCGCTGGCCATTTAAAAATCCCGAGTGGATGGTTTTCTAAAAGCTCTGCTCTAGGAATTATTTTGGGCAAGTTCTCTGGCCTGTGTTATACAGGCGGTCAGATTAGCTGATCACAACAGGTCCTTCTAGCCTCAGAATCTATGAACAAGGACGGCAAAGTCTTTTACGAATGTTACTGAGTCAGATCTTGCAGTACTTAATTAGACAAAACTCCCAGATGGCCTGAGCCTGCCACTGGGTGCAGCGTCAGATCTGCAGATTTGAACGCGAGTTTTACCTGAGCAAGGTTTGAGTAAAGACTGCTAGGTTTGGCCCATTAATTCAATGTAATTTCAGTGAAATCAAACTGACGATCATGCATTAAAGGCTATCTTTTCAACCTTGACCTTCCCGAACAACTAGAAACACATCTTGAAATGAGCCTCATTTGGTTCCTGGGAAGCATAAGACTAGCACAATACCTTTCATCCCGGGATCTCAAAGCACTTTATGAATATAATTTAAGCATCACAAGATAGGTAAACTGAGTCACAGAGCACTGCAGGGACTTGCCCAAGAGCTAGGGAATCAGAGTTAGGAACAAAGCTGAGGTGGTGTGACTTCCATTCCTATTCTTGCAGTACAAGGTGCAAAACAAACCCTCAGGACTGCAAAGTACAAAAAATCCACAAAGCCTGACATTTTGGTAACATGTCACCTCTACAAATCTCTCTGCTCGGCATGTAAAAATGGTTTCTATAGTCTGTCCTCAGCTCACAAGCTGGGCTGCTAGTGTCTATATGATGCATTTCTAGTGATGAGGACAAGGTGGCTTTAGACTGTTCAAGCCACGTGCTGAAGATCGGACTCTTGGTCAAATCATTGGCGGTGGGGGGGAATAATTGTATTTTGCCATATTCACAGAAGTCTCAAACTGTTACTATTTTTTGCCCAAAGTGTTCCTATTTTTCCATTATGGGAAAAGCTAGTTTTTAATCAGATGTAAACTCCCCCTTTGTTTTTGCTAGAGGACATGATTTCATAGGCAGCTTTTCTTTACACTGAAATCATTGTGCTAACAGGGACCCTGGTGACACACTCCCCAAATTAGGGCACATTCATGTGCTCTGGGACAGCAAGAGTTCTAACGAGCCAGCTCTGACTTTGACATTAATAGAGGGGTGAGGAAGGGGAAGGGGTGTGTGTTTTGGTCCTTTGCTTAGTCCCTGGGATTGTGCCAGCTACCACAGCTGAAGGACCAGCTCCATGAAAGAAAGGAAAGGAACCCAGGGCAGGAATTGAGATGATTTGTGTTCCGTGCACAGAGAGTGTATGGAAAGAAGAATGGCTTTTGTTTTAGATCAAGGGAAAACAACGGGAAAAGAAGGAACAAAAGTCAAGTCTCCATAAAGAGGTGAGCCTTCTTAGTAAAAGGCTAGACCCAAACTGGCAGCTGTCTCCGGTGACAGTATCTCCTAGAAATGTAAAGGTGCAGCACATAACCAAGATGGGCAGGGATGGTGTCCCTAGCCTGTTTGCGAGAAGCTGGGAGTGGGCGGCAGGAGATGGATCACTTGGTGATTACCTGTTCTGTTCATTCCCTCTGGCATTGGCCACTGTCGGAAGACAGGATACTGGGCTAGATGGACCTTTGGTCTGATCTAATATGGCCGTTCTTATGTGCTTATATGAAAAAAATTTAAAGGAGCTACACACACCAAAGAGACCAGCACCAGCATAAAGGAATTAGATTATATGTCCTCTGTCCAGCTTCTCCCAGGAAAACGGATCTCACAAAACAAACTAGAGAAGGCTTAAAAAGTGAAAAAGCATGTGCTCTGTTTAAGATTTGCTAACTATCCCCTGTATGTTAAGGCCTTTTTATCTCCTGTCATGGCTGAATCCAGGAAATGTGAAAGACGACTGCTGCTGACTGCATGCAACGGTGCCCCTTGTATCCCTCACTCCTTCCTTTCCTGTTGCTTTCTAAAAGGATTCTCTCTTCTCACCCACATGGAGCCTGGACAGACATCATCACCTTAGCCATAGCCTCTTCTGATTGGCTTATCCGCAAATAACTTGCATTCCACTCTCAAAGAACCGATGACATGGGCTTGGGGCCTCACCATCTCCCAAATTAATTAAGGCTTTTCCCCCTACTGAAGCCAACCTCCTTTACTTGGTATTTTCCTAACCCATTGGAAAATATTGTTCTTCTAGGAGGCAGAGCCCACAACCTGTTCCGTCCCCCCCACTTGGCTTCACCTCCGGGGCTAAGCAGGCCCTTTGCGTGCATCTATTAAGAACAGCAGGCCACCCATGTTCAAACAGGCAGGACTGAGAAGAAAAGCCCCCCGGATAATGCTGCAATTAGCTCTGATTCTATTTCAGTGGGGTTGGGCCCTAGTCAAGCAGGAGATCCTAGAACCCCCAGATTCAAAGGTGTGTGATAGCTGGGAACTGCTGGTGATTTCTGTGACTCTAGCCCATCTGGAATTTAACGGTAATGTTCATTTTCTTCCCCTTTCTGGTGGTGGCAGCACATGGCCCTGTGCAGAGAAATGTGTGGGTATTCTGTCCGCAGCAAGGCCAGACACCAGGGTGAGCTTCGCTGCCTGAGTCAGTAATTAAACAAAGAGTTAACTGGTCCAGGTGTGTGCGCGTGAGACCTTTCACCCTCCCTTTCCTTCTACACCACCAGGACCCTGTCCTCCTCTCCCCCTTCATTGTAGGCCACTAGGCCAATACCCCTACTATGGCACTGCCTGATTTGACAGTCCTCAGGCTCCCCTGCATGATACATTATCTGGTGGTGGAGAATTTGGATGGTCCAGTGAACGGCTGGCTGCTGCTGCGGCTAAGGTCATCACTCCTTCTGCCGATGGTATGAAGCACGGGATGGAATGATGCTGTGACGTCTCTTTCAGAAGTACCCCAGGGGTGGGTGGGTGACTTGAAAGAGGGTGACCCTTGGTATCCTGTAAATCGAGAAGTTATTTGGGGGGAAGCCATGGACAGCTGTGAAGCTTTGTCCTCGCCAAACATTTCCAGAGAAGCAGATTTTCTGGAGCTTGAACCCTCTGAGAAGACACGTGGAGCTGGAGCAAAGTACTTTCATGCGCCTTTGTGTATACAGAGTGATGGGCAGAGTCAGAGAGACAGACAGACAGATAAGCGCTCTCATGTTGGGAACTCAGCCTAAGCCTGAGGGTCTAATTAAGTAAGAGAAATGACATGATGATGACATGTACTGTACAAAACATAGAGCAGACCTGGTTCTTGGCATCAACTTTTTAATTCCTAAACATGCTACTGTCAGTTTGTGTTTGTATTTAGGGCTCGTGAAGGGTGCCAGCCTGGCTGACAGCCCTGGGGACTGATGGCCACCTCTAGCCCCAGACTAGGGCATTTTACACCCCAGCATCTCCAGGTGAGGCTGCGGCGAACCAGTCCCCAGAAAGTGTGTTTCATCCCAAGAATCCCAGAGCATTTTGCAAATGTTTAAAGAATTAAGCATCACAACAGCCCAAAAGACAGGTTAGGCTTCTTAGCTACACTGGCTATGGGGAGCTGAGGCAGAGAACAGTGAAGTCACTTGCCCAGCATCATATAGCAAGACTGTGGCAGAGCTGGCAATAGACCCTAGATGTCCTGACTCTCGGGCCTATCTGTTAACCGCATAACCACCTTCTCTTTCCCCACACAACACAGGCAGTGGCATTGCAGGGTCCTGCCCTGACAATGGACTGCAAACCTGACCTGAAGGGACTGTCATTAGGGCGCTAGAGGGTGCTCTGCCTTTCTGGCCCCATTTGTTCAGTCCTGGGCCTCTCTCCCGACACTGACACAGAGTTGACAGTTGTGCTGGGGATTTCCAAAGTGATCTACGAACACCCACCAATGAACCCTCAGCGGGCAGGGAGGGAAATGATCGTGAGCCTCATTTCACTGATGGGGACCCAGGGCCCAGTTATGATCTCGCCCTGATGTAAATCGGGAGTAACTCCCCTGAAGTCAGGACGACACTGGTGTAAACAGCTAGACATGAACTCAGCATCGGGCCTGCGGAGCAGTTAAGTGATTTGCCCAAATCAGTGGTGAAGATGGGATAAAAAGATAGGGGTTCCCACCCTGTGCTCGATTTTCCCACACTCATTTTGCATATCCAGTCTGCATTAGATGTCACTCAGTTTACACAGCCACTGAATGCCAGATTGGGGGGAATTGCACACCTCTATCATCTACCCTGGTTTTCTGGCCAGCTTCTATCCAGCATGTAACTCACACGGCCATTGACTTCACTGCTATCATTGGCCTAGCGATTCTCATGGCAGTTGTATCTGCTTGAGTCAGGGCTGAATTTGGCTCTAAGACCAGTCCCCTTGATTCTTCACTGGTTCACCAGAAAAGCAGAAGGAAAACAGCAGCCCATAAGTAGCTTTGCTCACCACTTTCAGAATTCCCGTGGCCATGCTCTGAGCCGCTGGCACCCAGGGGCTCGCCTTCCCTGCTCTCCTTTAGCATGGAGCCATGAGGACCCAGCAGCGCCCGAGGGGTTGTGCGCGTCTTGGCCTCACCATGCAAGCTGCCCATTATGCAGAAGGAAGGGTCTGGCTGGCTAATTGAGGTCAGCAGGTGATTGCTGTGCTTCTGGTAACACAGGCAGGCGGCAGACTAGCAGGAGAAGCAGGTGGCCAGGGGATAACTGGAAGGAGAGCAGATCACGGTTCAGAAGGATTAGTGGCAACTCTTGCTGCGGGCTCTGGGGAGTGAGCAGAGCCGAAGGTTTGATGCAGCTGTTGCTGCTGCCCCAGGCCTTGCTCAGGGCTCCTGTCGCTGCTGCTTCTGATTGCATCCGTCTCTGCCCACGTCACTGCCCCGGGTGCTTCTGCCATGATTACAGGGTCCTGCCTTTGCTGCGTCTGCTGGGCCTTTCTCTGGGTCAGCTCCCTTCCCGCCTCAGCCCTGAGGTATCCGTGGTGTGAGTGAGGGGATTTAGCAGGGAAGGGTCACAGTGTGAAATTTCCTCTCGTCTCTGCCCTGATACACGGGCTGGGTGTTTCGCTCTCCTAAGGCAGCTTCACTGGCCCCACCTGCGTGGAGCTTATAGGGAAAGGGAATGAAAGGGCACCAGCTAAAAGGGGGTTTCAATATCAGGGCAAGGCAAACGTGGCTGATGTTTTGGCTTCCCACGAGAAATTCTTTGCCCTGCTCTGCTGCTGGAAGAAGATCCAGAGCCCTCCACGTCACTACTCCTGCCTCTGCGTTTTCCTTCTGGGTGGTCCTGTGAACCCCCCATCCCCCACCTCTTTAGTCCAACCATCTCTAGTTCTCAGCCACTCTCCCTCTAGCTGCGGGGGATGGAGCTGGCTGTAACTCCATCCAGGGGCTGTCAATACCAGCCAGCCAGAGCAATGCAAGGTGCTCTCTGCCCCCAGGGCTGAACAACCAGCCCCCTGTGCTCACAATTGAGCCTCTGATTTCCTGCATGGCCGTGTAAATGCGCCTTCCCTAGCCCACTGAGCTGGACCCATCCCCGTGTGTTCTCACCCCCGAACCCAAAAACACAGGCAAGGGGGTTGATCTACGCAAACCAAAATCAGAAAGGAGGTTCACTGACACCCCTGCGAAGTGACCCTTCCCCCCATTTCACACAGCTCTGCCGGAGCCTGGGAAGTGAAAGACTAGGGCTGGATTCAAACTCAGATCCCCGTCTGGTAGGAGAACAGAGCACACCCAGATGAACCCAGTTCCAGCTTTACAGAATGGCCCTAGTGATAACGGCCTTCCTGCTGCAAATGGGGGGTTTCATAGGGAGTTAGGAAGGGAGAAAAGGCCACATTTATGGAAAGCTTGTTTGAATCATGTGTCACACACCATTGTAAATAAATACCACAGTATTACTGGCACGCAAAACCTTCAATTAGAAGGTTGACTGAAGTCTCGGCACACCGCTCTGAAAGGCTGCCGACCTCTGATATCTGTTATGTAGATTCCTAGGCCAGAAGGGCCATTATGATCATCTAGTCTCACCTGTAGAACACAGGCCAAAGAATTGTTCAGTGAAATCAAAGGACCCACTCCTGCAAACCCTTCCATGCCTATCGGGCTACTGAGCTCCAGGGCACCATCCCCAGGAGTGAGGACTGCTCCGGGGAGGAAGGGTTTGTCAGATGATGCTGTATGTAATTCTATAAAATATATTTAAACTCACACAACTGGCCACGTCCTGATACCACCAGTTAAACTCACTGGTAGAATACAATATATAAGCATTAGCGCCAAGGATGTCAGCTGTATCTTGTGCCACTCCAGACCTTTTAAAGAGTCCCGGCATTTATCAGATCGATTGCAGTGTTATCTGACCTAGCTGCGTCTCTGAATGAAGAAGGTGGTGTAAGAAGAGTTCCGGGTCACCTTGAAAGCTTGGCTCTTTCACCAACTGAACCTGGTCCCATAAAAGCTATTACCTCACCCACCTTCTCACTCTCTCTACAGACACATATGGCCCTGATCCTGTTACTTTCTGGACAGAGCCCTGCACCTGTGCAGAGCCCTATTGACTTCTGTGGGACGCCATATGGAAACAGGGGGTCCGTCTGCCTGGAGTCAGCAGGATTGAGGCTTATTATGACATGCATTTATAAGATGCCCATCACCATAACACAGTGTCTGTATCAATTGATCCAATGCTTACTCACATGAGTAATACTTACTCACCACCAGACCCATTGACATTAATGAGTTTTACTTAAAGGAGACAACTTGCTTGCGTGACAGTTCCAGACCAGGCTGTCTGGCTCTATGTAGAAGCTGATCTTCTTCAGTAACTACTCTTGTTTAGTGTCTGTTCCTTTAACATGGAAGCCACAGGAGAGAGGAATTAGTAAAAGCTGCGGCCCCTAGCGCTACAGGAAGTTACACGGTGTATACAGAAGAGATTGATTTCGATTGCCTTTGTCTCAGTGGGATCCCCCATTATTATTACCATCACAATTGTTTGTGTCACGGTAGTGCATAGCCGTGGACCACGACCCCATTGTGCTCACACTGTGCAACCCCAGAACGAAAAGCTGGTCTCTGCCTCTCTGGGGTTCTGCATGTGCTGAAATCCCAGGTTCCTGCGATTCCCTCCATGTTCTAGATTTCAGTCTGGGAAAAACCCAACCCCCGTCGCCAACACGCCAGCCCAATGAGGCAGAATGAAAGCAGGTGTCGGTGCAAACCCAAAAGGCTGCTCGGCATGAAAAAGGACCATTCAAACGACCCTCTCTTTTCTGACCCCAGCACAAGCCGAACAGACATTGCCTTAAGGGAAAAAAAAAGAAAGAGAAAGTTTGAATCTTGTAGATAGCTTCCTTCTGGAAGGAATAATGTTGCAAGCGGTCTTTCTTTTCAACAGCTGGCCAAAGGAGGGACAGATCTAATGGCAGAATCAGTCACGTAAACATGAAAGGGGGGCTGCTGTTCCAAATCGTGCAGTCCTAGACTGCTGCAAACAGATGAGGCTGAAACTTCACCCTAAGCATGTATAAGGACATTAAGCTCTTGGAACTAAAGGATAATTTGAAAAGTATTTTTCTTAATACTGGCATTAGGTTTCCTCAGCTTTACAGTTGGTAAAGAGAAAAAGAATGTCCTTACTAAGGGAAAGAAGGTGAAAACTGAAACTTGGAGGAATTAGCCTGTGGTGGATTCATTTATTTGGATTCCCTTTTTTGCTCAGTGACTGGGATCATGCCTGGGATGATGTGAAATGGGCATTTTGTCATTTCATGACATTTCTGGAGACCTAGGGTCCACTCCCGCTCCCAGTTAAGGCACTGGTGAAATTCCCATTGAATGCAAGGGGACCCGCTGGGTGCTCAGCACGTTTGAAAACCAAGCATCTTTGGACTTGACTTCACCCAGACGTTGCACTAGTTTAACTAGTTTTGACACTGATTTAAGTTAAAACAGCACAAGCCCTGGGTAGACACTCTGATTTCACGTCGGAGTGATAAGTAATAATTGTGGCTCATTTTGGTTTAGCTAAAAGCTGTTCCTAATTGATTTAAGCTAAATCAATATAAGCCAGGTTTCAACTGATGGAAGGGTGTTTGCCCAGCCTTTTGTACTGGTTTGATGAAACTGGTTTAAAAACACACCATAAGTTACATGGGTGCAACGTAGCATGTGGCCAAACCCTTATTGCGGCGCCTAGGTATGGACTGAGGAGCTTAACTTTAGACCCCCGCTTTTGAAACCCACACAACATCCGTGTGTGAGCTAGATGCAGATTATTACTCCTCATTGGAGCCCGGTGAGAGGAAATGTCTTGCCCACAGAGCTAATCAGCAGGAGAGAGAGGAGGAGAAACCAGGAATCCAATGCAGTTTTGTTTTTTAAAAAGTGTGTGTTTGTACGTGGGAATGCTATAGGAAAAGGGTCGCAGCGGGAATAAAAATCAATTATTTTTTAAACCAAAGACCAAATAGAGTTAGGCTATTGCATTTCAACCTTCCTCCATGCCTTCTCCAGCCAATGGTCTCAGTTCTGACCTACAAGGACTGGGTCTCTTTAAAGAAGAGAAATCAGCCACTCTCTATAATCAGCCAGTCCTCGGCCTCCACTGAACAGAGACAGGCAGCCAAACTGAACCGATGCAAGTAGGGAGTGGTGTTTTCATGATGTGCATTCCTCTTTCCTGGGGTCCTGTTCTGAGATCTCCAAGCTCATTTCACTTAGAGCCTCAGACTGTAAACCCCCCAGTCCATATTCCACTGGCTAAAAGAAAGGGTTGAATATGGGCTTTTCATAGAATGTCAACTAAAGCCAGCAACCACAAGTTGAATTCTTTCACAGTATACACGAGTGAAGGTGGATTCCAATTTGCGCTACTATTGGGTAGAAATGTTTGGTAACACTTGAAAGACTAGTCATTGTTACCACACATATTCTAGTTCTGAAGCTGCATTAATTAAATAACCAATCTGTCTGCAAGCTGGTGATGGAGGGCTAGTGTTGAGATCCTGCAGCATTTGGAGTCTCTCCTTGTGTTTAACACAATGAAAGCATTTTGTACACAATATGCAAGTGGCATGAAGTCTAGTAATATATGGATTCTTGGAATTCATGCTCATGGGAATTGTACTAAACTAGTTGGAAAAATAATCTGATGTAGTGAATTCTCTTGCTGGCTCAGAATTCTCTATTCAAACCTTAACCTTTCTCTGTTGCCCTGTTGGGTCTTCTCTGAACTCTCCAGTGCTTCCCACTAGACTGGTTACTGTGTCGCTAGGTTTTGTGAATGCGAGCGACTATGAATCGATAGTGACTGGGTCAGGAATTGAGGGTGGAAACGTAAAGGTAATAGGTCAGACTGGCTGCTGGTGCAAAGGGAAGCAGCTCCATTGCCTTCAATGGAGTTTCACCTATTTACCCCAGCAGAGAATTTGCTCCAATAGATGATGAGTCAAATCACTCAGGCAGAAAGTAGAAGGTTGCTTTTCGCCCTGTGAATGGAATTTCAGTCCTCCGGGTTCTGCTCCTTAACCTTGTTCCCTGCAAAATGTAGACTCGTTCCAAATGGGTTTTTAAAAACCGGGCTTTTCATTTTTGATCAAGTCCTCACGTTTTTATTTCCTTAATTACACACAAAAAGAGGAAGATCCTGCAGCGATTGCTATGAACACGACACCAGCTTGCTCTCATATAACATTAATGAATTAGAAGACGTTTACGAGGGCTGGGGGGGCTGTTTGTCTGATAGATGTAGGCCAGAACTTCACTGCAAGTAACGTGACATAGTGCCAATGAAGTCAAGCTGAGGCTCTGGAGTTACACCGATTTACAGCAGCTGCGGATCTGGCCCACGGTTTATTATTTGAGCTTTCAGTGAGTATTTCTTTTCCTGCAACAAGGAGTGTGGTATTTGGACGGCCTCGTGCACAGCCCACCTGAATCCGAAGCCCAGCTCAAACATGTCCAAGTTCACGGACAAACAGTTCCTGCCTGATGGCGGAGGTGCACCATTGTCTATCTCTCTGTCCATTGCTGTAGCTCTTTCACACCCCTCGGAAGGGCCCAGTGCTCCTGGAGCTGCACTTGCTTCTAATCTACCTTTCTCTCTCTCCTCCCCTCTGCGAAGCCGGGCAGCCTGCTGCACGGAGAGATCCTGAGTGCAGGAAATTGATAAGTTGTTCATTTGCTAAGCTCCTGACCAATAGTTGGAAGGATCAGAAGAGCCAATGGCCCTCATAGAGGAATTCCTGTCCCCTTGCGAAATGTACGTGAGAATGGAGGCAGGAAAATTAGCCACAATATGGCTTTTTGTGATCACAGAGAAATTGCAAAAGGAAGGAAAATGAAAAAAGATTCCGTTTTCCTTTCTCTCCCCTTCCACGCGATGCTGGGAAAGCTCAGGAAATGCCCAGCCATCGGGAACAATGTGAAAAAACGCCATTTCATTTTCCCTGGTGAACCTGGCTAGATCCCAAGCAGGGTTCGTAATGCGCCAAAGGGAACAGGAATCAGACGTGCCCTGCGTGGGGAGTTTCAGTCTCTTTTCTTTAATGCACTTATCTCTGGGCGGCACTAATGTGTCGTTCTGTTTCTCCTGGCCAAGGGATCTGGCTTAGCGACGGCTTCCCAAAAGGAACTGCTGAGAATCGCTCCCATTGGCATCCAAGGCCTTTTCAGCACCAGGGATTCCAGCCCTTGGGGTCCCAGCAGCGGTGCAAACCCCTTCTGTCACCCTGACCAGCTGTGATTTGCATGGGGGGGAGGGGGAAGGGGGCTGATCCCCTGCTTGTAATCAGCAGAACCTCCTGCCCTCCCCCAATTCAGACCAGAGTTAAGTATTGGATTTGTCTACACCAGTGGTTCTCAAATGTGGGTCGGGACCTCAAAGTGGGTTACAACCCCATTTTAATTGGGTCTCCAAAGCTGGTGTTAGACTTGCTGGGGCCTGGGCCTGAAGCCCAATCCCAATCCCCACTGCCCGGGACCAAAGGTGAAGCCCAAGAGCTTCAGCTCTCGGTGGCAGGGCCCAGGGTTACAGGCCTCCCGCCTAGGGCTGAAGCCCTCGGGCTTCGGCTTTGGGGCCCCCTCCCACTCGAGCGGTGGGGCTTGGGCATTGCCCTCCCCCACTCCGGGCAGCTGGGCTTGGGTGGGCTCAGGCTTCGTTCCTGGGGTTGTGTAGTAATTTTTGTTGTTAGAACGGGGGTCGCGGGGCAATGAAGTTTGAGAACCCCTGGTCTCTCACCCCCCCTTCACAAAAGAGCTGGGTTGTAAAGAGACTCCCCCTGCTTCTCAGGAGCCCCACAACTGCAGCTACTCAGAGGAATATTCCTCACATCCTCCCTCTCATTCTTCACTGTGGGGGCTGCCCTTTCATACGAGCCACAGCCTCCAATCCATGCTCAGACAATGGGAAGGCCCTGGCAGCTTCGCCTGCATAAGGCCAAAGTGAAACCTCTCTCAGGAAGGGCTCCAGGATCTGGCCCTGCAGATTTGAATCACTGTCATTTGGAAATGACAAATTTCCAGGTTCCTTTTGCTGCACTCTTACATCCTGGCACTTCACTCTCTGGTACTGCCTGAGTCACCAAAGCCGTTTCTCCTAGAATCCGATTTTTATTGCGAATGAACAGGTCGATTTTAGTGATCCTAGCTGCTGCTATTTGCTAGCAGTTTTCTGGTAAGGAGTGAGGCTGCTTGGTTTTCCTCCAGAACGGGAAATGAAAGGGGAGGTGCGCGAACACTTTTCAGGTCTCAAGCCAGAACAACAGAACTGCAGATGATCACAGTGGTTCCTTCTGACCTTAAGACCTCTGACTCGATCGGGAAACCAGCTTTCACATTGCAGCAATTGTATCTTGTCTTTCACGCTTTCCTTTCCGGAGTAGAAAGGGTAGCTGGAGCTTTTGCACAGGTGAAGTCCCTCACCGGCTTGGCCTTTCTGGCCTCCATGAAAATAACCATAAAGGACCTGACCCTAGGTGTCTGTATGAACATTACAAATGTTCACTCCAAGTTCCATGGGATAACGAACCACACGAGCTGATTGCCTGCAAGGGCCAGGAGGGAATTATTTGTACGTCTGTGATAAAGCACTGCCTGATTGATTAGGTGCACTCTGGGCTGTTTTGGGGTCCACTCAAACATGAGGGATAGACCACTGCTAGTGGCAAGATATAGGATTAGCCAAACTGGTTTGTCCCACTGACACTTCCTGGTACCAATACATTTCTATTTAGTTTCTACTTGATGATTAAACAGCAGCAAATGGCAACTCTGTAGAGTGATTTGCTAGTGTATTAGACTGAAACACCACCTTGTTCTTTGATCCTCTCTGATCTCAGCAACATGCTGAGGTCCAGGTGACAGGTGGCTGGAGAACCCCTCAGGAGCACCTACACACTGCAGAAACGTGTGACTAGTTCTGTAGGTGGAACATTTCCCCTTGAATCAGTCCTGAGCCGGAGCTGTGATTCTGCGTTGGAAATCTGCTGTCGATGAATATTCTGCTGCACGTGCTTACAACTTACTACTCCAGCAAACACTCCTGAAAACGTGCTCACTAGGCTAGTCACAGAAATCAAACAAAAATGGAACATGAACAGGGGCAAAATGTATTAATTGAGCCATTACACACACTGAATCTATTTCCCCATGTTAAGTATCCTCACAGCTTCTTGTCAAACTGTCTTAAATGAGCAACAGAGGGTCCTGTGGCACCTTTAAGACTAACAGAAGTATTGGGAGCATAAGCTTTTGTGGGTAAGAACGTCACTTCTTGCATCTGAAGAAGTGAGGTTCTTACCCATGAAAGCTTATGCTCCCAATACTTCTGTTAGTCTTAAAGGCGGCACAGGACCCTCTGTTGCTGTTTACAGATTCAGACTAACACGGCTACCCCTCTGGTGAAGGCTTAAATGGGCTATCTTGATTATCACTACAAAAGCTTTTTTTCTCCTGCTGATAACAGTTCATCTTAATTAATTAGCCTTTTAGAGTTGGTTGGGCAACTCCCACCTTTTCATGTTCTCTGTGTGTATATATATCTCCTCACTATATGTTCCATTCTATGCATCTGATGAAGTGAGCTGTAGCCCACGAAAGCTTATGCTCAACTAAATTTGTTAGTCTCTAAGGTGCCACAAGTACTCCTGTTCTTTTTGCAGATACAGACTAACACGGCTGCTACTCTGAAACCTGTATTAATTTAAAACCCCACAATGACCGGCTAGCAAATCATTATTTGCCCTGCTTGGGTAGCTCTACTTCTGACCACTTGTGCTCATTAAAGATCCCATGACACTTCTGGGATGCCGAGTGGGGTTAACCCCAGTGCCGTGGTCAAATTCCAACTTGGGTAATTACATTCTGCCTATGTAAAGTCCTTCTCCTGTTTCAAGTGGATACTGTATTCTTCCCTGGCTCCCCTGAGCTATTGCTTAATGCTGCTATGCGCTGGTGACCAATTGCCACATTCCCCCCCAAGAGGTGCCAGTATTTCAATGGCAGAGGAAGTGGTCCCTGGGTGTAGTTTGTGTATCAGCCTGGGATCCTTGATGGTGAACGTCACCAGCCATAGAAGTATTGGCCAACATTCTCAGGCATAAAGAAGAACAGGAGTACTTGTGGCACCTTAGAGACTAACAAATTTATTAGAGCATAAGCTTTCGTGGACTACAGCCCACTTCTTCGGATGCATATATCTCTCAGGCATGAGTCTCTACAGACAGGCTCCTACATAAACACTAAGATACCTAAGGTGAAGTGGCCTGACCCTCAAAGGCATGGAGCATCTACAGCTCCCCCAAGAGTCACTGTTAACGAGTTCATTGACTCTTTCAAGCCTAATCATGATTTTCTGTTTCGTCATCTCATCACTGCTTGGAAGAATGGACCGGTAGTGACGGCACTGGATTGAAACATAGGGGATCTGTGTTCCTGTGGGACCTCAGACAAGTCCTTTACACTCTGTGTGCCTCAGTTCCCCATCTGTATAATGGGATAATAACATTTCCTGTCTCCAGCCCTTTGTCCTGTCTATTTAAAATGTAAGAGCTTTTTGGGGTAGGGGCTGTGGTTACTATATGTATGTACAGCGCCTGGCACTGTGGGTCCCTGGTATCAATCAGGAAGCTTAAATGACTTGGCCAAGCCCACTGCCAGTCCCAAGCATTCAAAAATCATGAGTTGGGCCTTGAAACATCATGAGACTAGCTTAAAATAATAAGGTGTTAAAGATTGTAAATGTGGTGGTTCCTTATATTTGCTTTCTAACTTTTGAGCTTTTAGGCTGCGCTGAGGTCACAGTTTCAACCTTTCCTCCCCAGCACAGAGGGTTAAAAATTACTAAAAAAAAGAAAAAAAAAAAAAAAGGGTCTTACAGAGTCACATGACTCCAGGAGCTGGGGCTTTAAGAAAAACACCACAAGTGCAGGAGCTGGCAACTTCCTGGAAGCTTGTGGCATGAATCGAATCCAGAGCTCCTGAGACCCAGGCCAGTGCCATAGGCCCTCTTTCCTTCAAGATGTGTAACACCCTCTGATGTCAATGACAGTGGAAAACACATGACCTGAGTCCCCAGTGCCTGGCACCTTGTGTGGCCATCTGCAGCAGTGCACAGCGGATGCCATGTGGGCGTCAAATGTTACCATTGGAATGAGTGAGTGGAGAGTTCTGATTTTACAGCCACTTTTGCACAGATATAGAGGACTACACAAGACAGTGGAGACTGGTTCAGAGCCAAAAGGTATCCAAGGGCAGAATTGGCCTCCCGATATTCCTACAGGACTTCATCTCTCTCAACAGGCATATTTGCAAATGTTACGTTTCCCCAAATAGATCTCTTTCTGGGAATCTCTCGCGATCACAGGGAGGATAGGCGGGTTGGCATTTGGTGAACAGAGCTGTTTGCATGCTTCCATTGTTTCCCTGAGGTGGCTATTAATAGTAAGAGCCTCCAGTAACAATATCTGATATTTATACAGCACCTTCTGCCCCAAGGGAACCCAAAGCACTTTGCAAAAGTGTAGACCTGTGCCCAGTGTGTACATCAGGCCTAGGCAATCGTTCAAAGACAGGAAGGGATGATGAATACTCCATCCAGCTGAGCTGGCTGTCCTGTAAACGGACTGGAAGCCTCAACGATGGATGGGGCTTGGCAAGGAGTAGGGAAGGGAAGCATCCTGTCTGAAGGCTTGAGCCTGGCCGCACCACAAGGGGACGCAGGGTGCACAGAGCACAGCCAGGCACAGTTGCTTCCCTGAGAGCAAGGCCTGTCCTAAGCACAAGGACTGAAAAGGGGCAGGAGGGAAGTGGCACTCTCTCGTCAGTACAGAGAGGGAGCACGCTCGCTGCTGCTCTTCCAAGGGGCGTAGCTGTGGGTGCATTCCCCTTCTTGGCATCCGAAGCACAGCGCCGCCCGGAGCTCGCACTCAGGCATTGCCGATCTGCACCCTGCACAAGAGCCCGCGCCTGAAAGGCCCCACCGAAGCTTGAACTCTCTCTAGATTCCGGGGCTGAATCATCCATCCCCAGAAGCGACCCGCTCCCTACGCTGAATTCAGCTACTCGTGGCTCAGACCACAGCAGCTGTTGCTGAGCAACACAATCCTTGGCAGAAAAGGCAAACACAACGGTCACTGATGAGCCTGAGCCAGGAAGTTTCGATCCGTAGCCAAACTTCGTCCAGGTTCCAGTACAGGCCCATTGCTACCTAAGATGTAACAATCTGTGTGGTAAGAAAGATGATGCGTTGTACCTCCACATCCTGTTCTACTGCTGGTATTCAGCTGTAACGTTTGGTGTGGAATGAAATGGACCAGACCTCGTCCCAGCATACTTTGTTTTCCAGCATTTGAAAATAGTAGATAAGAATGCATTGCCCTTATAGAGAGCACTGACTCTGCAAAGACCTTGCCAGACACTGGGGCCCTGATCCTGAAAAGAATTACACACATGCTTAACTTTACACACTGTGAATAGTCCCAAAGGGAATGTAAAGTTAACATGTGACTGTTTGCAGGATCAAGCACTACATATAGTAACTAGGGCTGTCAAGCGATTCAAAAAATTAATCGCAAAAAGAACAAGAGTACTTGTGGCACCTTAGAGACTAACAAATTTATTAGAGCATAAGCTTTCGTGGACTAAAATTAATCGTGATTAATCACGTGATTAATCGCTTTGTTAAACAATAGTGGAATACCATTTATTTAAATATTTTTGGATGTTTTCTACATTTTCAAAGATATTGATTTCAATTACAACACAGAATACAAAGTGTACAGTGCTCACTTTATATTTATTTTTGATTACAAGTATTTGCACTGTAAAAAACAAAAGAAATAGTATTTTTCAATTCACCTCATACAAGTACCATAGTGCAATCTCTTTATCATGAAAGTTGAACTTACAAATGTAGAATTATGTACAAAAAATAACTGCACTGAAAAATAAAACAATGTAAAACTTTAGAGCCTACAGGTCCACTCAGCCCTACTTCAGCCAATAGCTCAGACAAACAAACTTGGTTATAATTTGCAGGAGATAATGCTGCCCACTTCTTGTTTACAATGTCACCTGAAAGTGAGAACAGGTGTTTGCATGGCACTGTTGTAGCTGGCGTCACAAGATATTTACGTGCCAGATGTGCTAAAGATTCATATGTCCCTTCATCTTCAACCACCATTCCAGAGGTTTAAGAATCTGAAGTGTCTTCCAAAATCTGAGAGGGACGAGGTGTGGAACATGCTTTCAAAGTCTTAAAAGAGCAATACTCCGATGCGAAAATGACAGAACTGAACCACCAAAAAATAAAATAAAAAAATCAACCTTCTGCTGGTGGCATCTGACTCAGATGATGAAAATAAACATGCATCGGTCTGCACTGCTTTGGAGCGTTATTGAGCAGAACCCGTCATCAGCATGGATGCATGTCCTCTCGTAGGGTGGTTGAAGCATGAAGGGACATAAGAATATTTAATGCATCTGGCACGTAAATGTCTTGCAACGCCGGCTACAACAATGCCATGCAAACACCTGTTCTCACTTTCAGGTGACATTGTAAACGAGACGTGGGCAGCATTATCTCCTGCAAATCTAACTAACTTGTTTGTCAGAGAAATTGGCTGAACAAGAAGTAGGGCTGAGTGGACCTGTAGGCTCTACAGTTTTACATTGTTTTATTTTTGAGTGCAGTTATTTTTTTGTACATAATTCTACATTTGTAAGTTCAACTTTCATGATAAAGAAATCGCACTACATTATTTGTATTAGGTGAATTGAAAAATACTATTTCTTTGTTTTTTACAGTGCAAATATTTGTAATAAAAATAATAATATAAAATGAGCACTGTACACTTTATATTCTGTGTGGTAATTGAAATCAATATATTTGAAAATGTAGAAAACACCCCAAAATATTTAAATAAATGGTATTCTATTATTCTTTAACAATGCGATTAATCGCAATTAATTTTTTTAATCACTTGACAACCCTAGCAGAAAAACATCCGAAAAATTATTTAATACATATCAATTGGTATTCTATTGTTTAACAGTGTAATTAATCACGATTTTTTTTGTTAATCGCGTGAGTTAACTGCAATTAATCAACAGTCCTAATAGTAACTAAAGCCCTGATTCAGCAGAACACTTAAACATATGCTTACATGCTTTGCTGAACTGGGGCCTAATGGAATTATATCAGATCTCAGAATTGGTACATTCAGACACTTCGGCGATGGACACCATACAAAACCACGAATAGATCGATAGATCGCTGGACAGCTGTTTTTGCACCATAAGAATCTTTTTTTAAAAGTCTGTGCTTCCAGGCGCTAAATTGAGACCATCTACTCATTTCATTCACGCTACTGAACAGCCATCGATCGCATGGTAACAAGCTTTGGTCACTACTGAGCTGGGCTGGATTTGATATTTGAACTAGAGCCCAAGAGGTGAAAGGCTCTAGAGCTCGCTACAAATCTCCTAGGACATTCAGATCCCTGGGCAAGTAGTTGTCTTTGGGGTTTATTTATTGCTACTTGTCTAGGATTTTAAAAAAATCTCCATTGTTTGCATTGCTGTCTAAGCAGCTTAAAAATAACCATTTGCTCCCTCCCTATTTTGTCTCCTTTTGCAAATCAGCGAGTTTAGTTCCTGTGGGTTTGTGCATTATGCTTCTTTTTACATTTATAGTCTGTTGTCAAGGTCCATTAGCAGCAACAGGTTCATCTTGGTGAACAGCACTTAGCAATGAGAAGAAAGTAAGGGCCAGGAAGAGCACAAAGTGATGGGAGGATAAAATCCATTAATAACTGTGAGGTGCTCAGATACTATAGTGATAAGGGCCATAGAAGTTCCTAGACAGAGAGACAGACAGTGGAGTGGTAGCACCACTGTAGTTAAGGTTGACCTGAGCTTATTGCTTGAGATAGATGGATCCATCTGCAAAAGAATGGATCAATTTAAAACATTTCTTAGTCATGGCATTTTTTTATGTAGTCTAATATTATACCTAGTGATATTTACAATCTAGATGACATTTTCTGTTTGATTATTAACCCTTTAAAGCTGGACAAAACCTTTACTTGCCCTGTTTGGCTTTGATCGAGTCCCTTTAAGGGATTGTGGAAGATCTACCTTTATTCCGAAAGCAGCCTTGGTGACTTTTATTGTCCCATCTCTTGCCCTGTACTGATCTTTGGCCCGCTAGGGTTCGGCTGTTTTGTGAAAAGCCAAGTTGGAAGCTGTGTGAATTTCTTTTTTTAACTGCAAAAATGAGCTCTTGGTGTTTCGTGTGCTACGGAGTGTCAGAGAGGCCAGTCTGCGGAGATGGCGCAGAACGCTGTTTAAGGGAAATACGTGCAAGATATGGGAAGGACATTGCTGTGAAAGTTCCCACTGGCCCCGTGTAGCCAGCTCTGACTCGCGCTGGATGAGCCCTCGAAATGCACAAGGACGCGCCGACTGAACAATGGCGTTTGCAAAAAGCTGCATTATACGAGAAGTTTTAGCACCCCTGTGTGGCACCGCTCTGCTATGTGTGAGCCGAGCAGCAGCACACACAAAATCTGCCTGATGCTCAGGGACTTTGCATCTGTTGATGGAAATGTGAGTCAGGCTGCAGTGAATCTGAGCCTGACTGATTTCCCCATTAACAGCTCAGCCGCCACAGATGGTTATTCAAAGCCTCATCCAGGCTGGGGAGGGGGGTGGGGGGGGTTGTTGCAGGCGGTTTGAGGAGAATTTGTTTTTAGGGCATGTCTAGGCCTCTGGTACATTGGCAGGCTCCTGTAGTGTGTACAGATGGAAATGTGATAAAGGAACATATTTGAGCTGAGCTGACCGTGAATCACAGATTGTTTTATCGCACGAACAATAACAAGCCCATTACCTCTCTTCTTGGTATATTTTGTAGGCTGAACCAGATCCGTAGCTGGTGTAAATCAATGTAGCTCCATTGAAGCCACTGATTTACCCCATCTGAGGGCCTGGCCTTCTGCCTATTCCACACTCTGGGTAACATTTGCAGAAGTGCCTTTAGGAGACTAAGCTCCATTTTCAAAAGGGATTTAGGCACTTAGAGCCCAAGTCCCATTGACTTTCAGTGACACTCCTACATGTCTAAGGGTCTGATTTACAAAGGGGTGTAGGTGTCTTAAGATACAGATGGGACCTAGTGAGGTTTACAAACAAGGCCTAAGCAGATTAGTAGGTTGGCCAATGGAATTTGGACACCTAACCTGCTTAGGCACTTTTGTCAGTTCCTCTAGGCACCTACTGCACCATTAGGCACCAGATACCTTTGTTACTCTGACCCCGAGTCACTTCACTGCAAAGCGAACCTGGATTTTAGTCCAACCCCCTCTCGTCATCCACACACCAAAATATTTGACCTGGGGTTTGGCCCAAGCTAGAGTACCCAGCTAGGAGACAGTTTAGAGCCCATGCTCCCCTTCAGCCTGGGTTGGAACCCAACCATTTTGCAGTGAGACACAAGCTAAATCACTTGCGTGCTGATAGCTCTCCGGTGTGTTCCCACAATTCCCTTCCACTCCCAAAGGCCAGACACATTCTCCCGCAACTGACACTATCGACTGAGGAAGAATCCTAGACCATCTCAGCACGCAGGATCTTAGAGCAGCCCCCAGACACACACGGGCAAGTGCAGCAACAGTGAGGACACAAGCGCTTGGTAGGCCTTTGCAGTGGGGATGCTCATACCCAGGCGAGGCCAACCGGGGTGCCCAGTCAGTCACCTCAGCTAATTCTGCAGTGAAGACGTACCCTTAGGCTACTAAGTCACTTAGGCACTTTTGCTCCAAGTCTCTTGCAAAGTCAATGAGATTTAAGCTCCTAAGTGTCACTTTGAAAATGGGACTCAGGCGCTTTTGAAATTTCTACCTTCTCGCTACGGAAAGGCACCTTTCCCATAAGGCAACTTGGGTGGAGTTCTATTAGAGGGCTCTTGTAATCTCCCCCCTTCTGAACAACTCCCCAAATCCTTGTCACAGGAGGGAAGCGCTTCCAAAGGGCATAACCCATCAAGCAGCCTCAAGCATTTGCTATTTAACAGGTCAAGACTACACTGAAAATAGTTAAAGGAGGACAAAAGGTAGCACAAGATGTGTAAGGAGAGTGTATGAAAGGGAAACACAGATTTAATGCAGCATAATGGAAAATCCAAGCCAGCCAGAACAATGGATGAACAATTTATCCCAATAAACAGTGTTACCCAATGGTACTTTTCCAGTGTAACAACTAATAAGAGTGAACAGGATTAACTTGAGACTTCAGGGAGCAAACATAATCTTTGAAGCCGGGGCTGAAGTATTCTGACTCTGTGTTATTGGAGCCTGCATTTTCCATTTTCTGTTTGCTTTCTTTAGCATCAGCATATTGTGGCCAACCTGAAATTACAAGCTTTGAGAATACACAATGTAAACTTTTCAATGTCACTGAAATGTGAGTTAGTCAAATATAAATAACAATTATGCTGTTTATGAGCCTAAAATTTAGATTGGCTTAAAGTTAAAATCACATTTCTGTCCCATATTTCTGTTTTTGTTACTTATGTTGGGAGCGGAGTCCAAAATATCCAAGACTACATCAGGGCCTTGGGAATAGCAAGTTTTAAACCAAGTGGCTGGATACTATGATCATTTTAGTCTTCTTGAAAATATGCATAAAACATATCTTGGCTAAACAGAGGCAGATTAAAATATAAAGTAACTTTAACAACCAGTCTTTTCAACAATTAAGAAGTTTCTTCCAAGGAAAATATGCATTTCCTACATTTTTATTGGGTTCCCTATGCAGTGATCAGACTTGCACTCCAATGTTAGTATTATTGATGTCCATGTTGTTCTATGGTTTGAAAAGCCACAGAGTAGCGGTTCCTGTAGCAGTATATAACGCTGCTTATTGCCCCATAACAGGCAAGCTTTTCTGGGGCATGAATATGTGTTTAACTCTTAGCCCAGCAATAGTGAATCCACCGTGAGAAAGCCAACAGGCCCAGAGAGAGTTCTGTAAGAACACACCGGCCCCGTTTTCCATTAGATGGCACCGCACTTCAAATACATGTATTTTTTGCTTCGGCATGAACTTGCTCTCCTACAAGTCAGCTTCAGTTCCTGTCACTGGGAAATCCACTTCCTTGCTGAGTGTCTTGCATGCAGCCCAGGTTCTACCCGGGTCACCACTGTACGTAAGCTCAAGTGTCCTTTCTAGGTATGATTAATGATGCCACCAAAAGCTAAGTTCTGCCCTTAGCGCTCACAGAGGTCACTGAGGGCAAATTTTAGCCCATCATGCTTTGGACTGATCACTAGAACCAGCATTTATTTATTACACGTGGAATTTTTAGTTTATTGAATTAAAATAGAAAATCAAGACTCCCTGGCCCAACATGTCTGCCTCTCAAGAGAGTGGTGGTAGATGGCAGGAGGGAGAGAGGCTCAGATACTAGGGTTATTCTGATAGAACACGACAGATGAGCCATAGAAAGAACAGGGTGTCTGGAGGGTTCTTATAAGAGCTCAGTAGCAGAGAAGCCAGTCCCTGTTTCCCCTGGCCTTTCCTGCCAAGATGCTCTAAACCCTGCATTGACCTCCTAAGCATGTTAACCACATGGACCAGACCATGAATAAGCTAATGCTGGCCATCACTTCCGGTGCTTTGTCATATGTACATAAGCATTAGAACGGCCACACTGGGTCAGACCAAAGGTCCATCCAGTATCCTGTCTTCCGACAGTGGCCAATGCCAGGTGCTTCAGAGGGAATGAACAGAACAGGTAGCCTGATTCTCTCTCTTGCATGTGATTAAATAATATTGCAGTGTATTCCTAGACCCCTTGCTTTAAATTGGTGTATCCAAAATCTACCCAGAGATGTGACATATAACTCTGTACGTCGTATAGATGTCTAGCTGGCACGTATCACAAGTTTGTGCTGTGACAGCGAGCTGGGTGAGCACAATGACTGAATGCCGTATTGGATGAACTTGTGGGTCCGGCCCAGTGAAAACTGCGATTTCACGGACTGCATGGAAATTGTGAACTGAGCCCAATAGTGGGGAGGTGGAAGCAGGTCTCCGTGCACGTCACTCTTGTGCTCGGTACGGCCTGGAGCACAGCAGTGTCACGTCAGAGCAGAGGGCTGGAGAGGGGTGGACTCAGCAGCAGGTTCTATGTGGGGCACAGTAGCCAGCACTGCCGTCTCTTGGAACACAAGCACCTGCGTCCTCGGCAGGGAGCCGGACGCCGACATCCACACGTGCGGGTGCAGCTCGTCGTGTATATTCCAAGGAGCAGCAGCACGGGCTAAAACCAGCCGCTCCCCCCACATGGCTGCCGTGGCATAACATGCCACGCGCCGTGAGCCATGCTGAGCACGAGACCAGCACGTGTGGATGGCCATTTCCATCGCCTGGTGTTGGAAAAATCGCAGCAGTTCGGGGAGGGGGACTCAGCAGCCAGGCGTATTCCATGAAATTGGATACTTCATCTGTGATGCTGCCGTCAATTTTAAAAAAATGCGCAGTTTTCACCGGCCCTTACTTGTGGGTCGTGAAGAGGTAGCTATTGCAGAGCAGGGTCCTGTATTTACTCACTGACTCCCCATCCATCCATCCAGCCTTCAACCCATCACTGTTGTTTCTGAGCAGCTTCCACGTAAAATCAATAGTAGCAAAGTTCCCTAGTGGAACCTCATGGAGTTTCCGTCACTTCTCTCTTCTTGGGGTCAAAAAACTCTCCTTTGGGTGGCGGGGTTTGTTCGTTTATTTGATTAATTTCCTCTTTTTGTTGGGTGCTGAGGTAGCCGGAGGTGTCAGTGTTGGGTTTAAGGACAGAAGGGCAGTGTTGTGTGTATCATTCTTACAATGGAAAGGGTTTTTCGAAGAGGAAGGTTTTGCAGTGTTTTTTAGGGTCTAGATTTGCCAGCGGTTGCAGAGAGCTCAGAGGGGAAACCTGCTTTAGGAGGACGGGGTAATCCCGGGGACTCCAGACGTCCATTTCTTCTCACCCAGCATTTGTGGGACTTTTGCAAGTGTCTGGTTTGGCTCTATTATGGTGAGCACGGGATGGACCCTGCTAAAAAGTTTCATTTGTAGCTGCACTAGAAGCGAATGAGCCGTTCCTCTCTGCTAGGCTGAGTAGCCAATATCCCTGCGGCTCTTCAGTTGGCTGGAATGAGGAAAAGCGTTAGCTGGCGGATACAGTGACAAAAGTCACCATATGTTTTAAAAGAAATTGAAATTCACAACTTCAATATTTTTGTAATCCAAATTGCAAATGTTACGAACACAATTCTCAGCATATTAGACAAAAGTTTTGGGGGAAATTTTATCTCACTTTGGAGCAGCTCCATAACTGGCCAAGTACTTTCAATAATTTTGGGGGCTACATTTTGAATTTTCATGATCATTTCTTCAACAATTATATCTAGTTTTTCAGCCAGCTCTAATGCAGGGATGCATTCTGCCCTTGGTTACCCGCTGACTTCACTGGGGTAACGGAAGGCAAAATTTACCCTGTAGAATACATACTTATGTGGATTATTATATTATTATTTATTCATATGCTAGAGCACCTAGGAGCCCCAGTCATGGACCAAGACCTTATTGTGCTAGGCCAGTGGCTCTCAAACTTTTGTCCTGGGGACCCCTTTCACATAGACGCCTCTGAGTGCGACCCCCCCAATAAATTAAAAACACTTTTTTTATATATTTAACAAGATTATAAATGCTGGAGGCAAAGTGTGGCTTGAGGTGGAGCTGACAGCTTGTGACCCCCCCCATGTAATAACCTGGCAACCCCTTGAGGGGTCCTGACCCTCAGTTTGAGAACCTCTGTGCTAGGTGCTGTACAAACATATTTTTCAACTCCTTGCTCTAGCCACTTATCATAGAATACCAGGGTTGGAAGGGACCTCAGGAAATCATCTAGTCTAACTCTCTGCTCAAATCAGGACCAATCCCCAGACAGATTTTTACCCTAGATCCCTAAATGGCCCCATCAAGGATTGAACTCATAACCCTGGGTTTAGCAGGCCACTGCTCAAACCACTGAGCTATCCCTCCCCCCGTTTGGATAAAACTATTAAACCCCTTTGCAAGGTCAAGTAACTTCATATCTCCTGTCCAGTTTCGTATGATACATTTTCCTCCTCATTCCCAGATGAGGCTGCATCTTTCCTCTAACATTGTTTTAATTCCCCCTTTCCTGCCTCAAAGCCCTGCAGTGGAGTTATAGCCATTGGTCAGGGAGAGCTGGGGAGGACTAGGTCATCAGTGCTGCTCCTTCCCTTGGCCAGAGTTCTGGGTGCAGAGCAGTGCAGGGAGCTCCGCACTCCAACCAGAGGCTGAACAAATTGCCTCTGGAGTGCTCCCAGCCCCTGGGATTCCAGAGAAGATAAATCAAACAGAGCTTTCCAGCGCGGCAGCACAGAGCGCTGATATCTGTGCAATGCATTCTACCCCAAGAACCTTTTCCAGCTCAAGTTGGCCGAAGAAGCTGCTTCTGCTACTCCATTCTCTGCTATTCTGGCATGTCATCCAATGGTTGATCCAGCCTCGACACATTACATCACAGTCCCTGTGGGTTTTGGCAGTTCAGCTCTAGCACTGTTCAGACAGTGCAGACCAGCCTGGCAAATGCTCCCAGTACAATCTGAAAGTTGGCAGTCGTTTGCCTGCAAAGCTTCCCTTGCACTGTTTGGATTGGGGAGCATGAATAGAAACACCAGGCCTGTTTGTGCATTATTATTTAAAGACCTAGGGTGAAATCCTGGCCCCATTGAAGTCAGTGCGCTTTTTACCATTGACTTCAATGGGCCAAAATTGGACCCCCAGGGTACACAAAAGCCAACGAAGGCAGCCACAAGGAGCGGGGCAGGGCGGGGCGGGGCGGGCAGGGTGGTTTACAAGCTGATGAAAGTACCACAGATAGAATGCAGCACTTGAAAGCACTGGGGCTCGAATCATCAGTCTGAAAAATGCCTCCGAAGCAACAGCGACGCTCAGCGATTTAGGGGGAATCTATCAAAGGCACGGATGGTAGCTAGGGGCCCAACTCCCATTGGGTTTCCCAGTCAATCAAAGTCAATGGGAGTTAAGCAGGCATTCTGGTAAATTAGATCTGCAGAGTTAATGTCCTTTTATTTGTATTACACAATCTCCTCCGGCAAAGGAAAGTGGGGGCCGTACCGGGGAGAATTTGGCTTCGCAGTTTTGACAGGAGTTCCTTTATTTACAGTATCTGTCTATATTTTTCTGAAAAGCTGGGGGAAGCTAAACTCAAACACCATTACAATGCGTAACAAAAAGGCCCTATTCTATATCCTCTTGTTTACATGGCCAGTGGTAAAAGGAGTCCCTGCTCTGGTACTTTTACATGCATTGATCTTGGGTACTCCCACTGAAATAATGAAATCAATGGGGCAGCCTCAAGCCTCAGTGGCTATTGCCTGAGTTCATGAAGTAACCTTGAGTCAACACTCATTTCTTCAAGGGCTGCATGGGGATTATGTTTTAGTGAACTGAAATTATGGCGTTAAATCCCAAGCCCCCCTGAAAATGGAGATATGGCTGCAGAAGACAACCTCCCCCTGGCCTGAACAGGGCATGCTTCAGTACAGCTCAGTCCCTTCCCCCTAACACCTACATACCTCCACTCCTCTTTGATGTCCTCTCTAGTCTTGGTAGAAAAGGTGCAAAAAGGTGATATGGCGGAAGTGTAACTCCGTTTCTGAAAGTCCTCATATAAACAAATATTTATTGGGGTCCCTCCCTTGTATTGAATGATCAGTGCAGTCCCCACAGCGCATTTGTGCCATTGATCCTTAATCTTAAGTGCTCTGACTGCCTGAAGAATGCACAGGTCTATTTATATTAAATAGTCTCTTATTTTCCATCCTTTTCTATAACACTCTAATCCTCCCCTCTCCCTCCCCAGAGCTCTCCGTCTTTAACAGACACAGATGCACTTTTATCTAGTGGTGGAACTGCTCAAGTTAGATCAATGCTCTGTTTACAGCACGCTCTGGAGGACTTTATAAAAACAACCCCCCTACTCTAAAGTCATATCATGTTATGGGCCAGTCGCACGGCGTTTTTCATCCTAGTATGAAAGCGAGGGGATGGAGACAAACTATCTCATTCCAACCCAGCCCATCATCTACCTGGGTGGTAGCTTGCAAAAAATCGCACACATGCTCAACTGCCCTGGCAAACACACCTATGACCCAGTGGCTTTGTTCTCGACATTTCTCAGGTTAGGGAAAGGCTTTGCTTCAAAGGCCTGCTGCAAAGCAGGGAGGAAACTGCTGACTCAGTGGCGGGTTTCCCTGAGCTAAGACCTCAGCATATCACAAAAGCTAAACGGGTTCAGGATTCAATTGCAATGAACCAATGGCCAAGGACCGTGTCAGGATTCTATTCCTTTCCCTCCCAGGGACTTCCTGGGCATGTCTGCTCAGTGCCTCAGTTTCCTTGTCCATTACAAAAAAAAGGGGGGGGGGGTAATAGTTATCGAAATCAGGGGTGGTGTGAAACTTCATTTATGAATGTGTGGAAAGTGCTTTGATACCTTTGGAAGGAATGTGCTATATCACTGCAAATGATGATGAATATCAGTAATAATACATTACTAGGATTAATAATATTCATTTGCAGTGGTGATATAGCACATTCCTTCCAAAAGTATCAAAGCACTTCACATTCATGAATGAAGTTTCACAGCAACCCTGAATAAAGTAACTATCATTATGATCCAATTAGATAGAGTTTATTATTGATTATTGTTATTATTAATGATCCAATGGCATTTGTTTCAAAAATAGGAGAGCTTGACCCAGTCTCTAGGCCAAATTCAAATCTGAGTTATTACATTTTACTTGCTTAAATTGTCCTGACAGTTTCATGGTTTGAGCATTAGCCCGCTAAACCCAGGGTTGTGAGTTCAACACTTGAGGGGGCCATTTAGAGAACTGGGGTAGAAATCTGTCTGGATTGGTCCTGCTTTGAGCAGGGGGTTGGACTAGATGACCTCCTGAGGTCCCTTCCAACCCTGACATTACATGATAAGCTGGGAAAGTTGCTTTTCTCTTCCTGTCTGAAACTGTGGGTTACCAAACAGCTGCCGTGTTCCAGTTCAGAGGCAGCTGCCTTTCAGTGGTGGGTGAAAGAATTCCTGTAACTGTTTTGTAAAGTGCTTGGGATCCTTGGAGAGGAAAGGCATTATAACATAAGTATTAATGATTATTTACTTTCGCTGGGGAGTGAATATATTGGGACAATAGGTACCAAAGAGCAGCTTCATTTGCATTTGTAGGGCTCTGACTTTTATTTAGGGTTCAATACTGCAAGGTGCTGAGCATTCTGGCCCCAGTCCAGTAAAGCTCTTATGGTTGAGTAGTATCAATGAGATTCATGGGACTAAGTGCATCCAGTTAAGCAGATGCTGGAGTATTTTGCTGCTCCAGGGCCAGCGCTCAGCTCCTTAAGGATTAAACCCTTACTGACCAGCCAACCAAATTTAACGGGGAAGTTTCAACTGGCTGGATCTGGGGACCCCCTGCAAAGTATAACCTGAACCATGGTGAGGACCTGGTGATGGTATAGTGTCATTGTCTGGAGTAGATGGGACCTCCAATGCGTTCTTGAACCATGTTACAACCTCAGACTGTCCAATTTTGCAAATGAGACAAAACAGGAGTTTATAATGGGTTGAATCAATGCATTGTACACCCCAAAAGTTTTTGGCAATCTCCTCTCCTCACCCCAAACTTTGGTAGATGCAAACATTCTCAACTAATTCTGTCTTTAAACATGATCAAATCATACACGTGGCTGCTCAGGGGTTTAGCTTCCAATGGAAATGCAAGGTTAAATAAACAAGCTGTTACCCAAAGACCCAGCGCTGTGACGATGGAGGAGATCCGGCGTTCTCTTCCCTCCCCTGAGCTAAACTGTCAATTGACATCTGTCTGTAAAATATGCCTTTTTTTTTTTAAATTCAAGAAATGCCTTTCCCGAGAGACCGTCACTGTGTGCTGCTTCCCAACACAGCTCCTTGGCAATCCAAATAGAGATCAAGGGAGCAGGGAGGGCCTATTTCCCGCACAAAATCCTGTTGCTGCCACAAAAAGTGTGTGTGCAGTGAAGGAGGAACTGGGGGTGGGGTGGATGGTGCTGGGGGAGGGCAGGAGGGGGGGGGGGGGTTCCCAGAGCTATGGAATATACCACTTGAAAAGACATCAGAGCGGTTGGCTATAGCTTTAGAAGTGCCGTTATTCGATTGATCGTGGGCCAAGTCCTGCATTTTGCACTCGTTCCCTACTAGGGAAGATCTCGTAGTGAAGAGCACAGAAGTTTGGCCAGTGTAAGGACTTCAGGATTGGGTCCAAATATTTGGCTTCAGCTCTCCATAGCTTGGACAGCTGGAGAGAGCTACGAAGAGAGAGCCACGTTATCAAAAGAGGGGTGGGGACACTCTCTTTTGTGGGTGCAATTTATGGCCGGGCAATTGAATCACTGGCATAGATGTGAGCCCCGGCCCCTCTGCCTGATTTCCCCTGCAAAAACAAAGGCCAGGTCACAGTCTGTCTGGAAATCGATCCCTACACACGATACTATTTGGAACTTAGCATTCGCTCGGGCAGAGGGCGGGGCTGATGGTCATTTATCAATGGCAAGGAGCCATCCTATTGTAATAGTGTCATCTTTCGGTTAGGCTTGATTTTGTTTTGCTAAGAAAATACAAACAATACAAATAATCAAAAGGGCAGTCCTATTAACTCAGTCCATTTCCAGTCCCTGGCAGAGACTCCCCTTATGCTATGCTATCAGACTACAGAGTGTGCCAGGAATTTACGGAGTAAAGAAACTAGGTTGCATCGAGGGAGGGATTCATTGGCCAGTGAGATCCTAATAGCTCCTTCTGAGCAGGTATGGCTGAACAATTGTCCGGCAGGTGCATTGAGCTCCTGTGATCTAAACAATCCAAATGCTTTTTTTTAAACAATAAAATACAGGTTTGGTTTGGTGCCACGGAACCCATTTGGAGTAACCTCAGATACAGTGAAAGCCCCTTAAGTGCAAGGGTAGTCCCAGGCTCGTTTTATTGCTGTACAATGTGTGTCTTGGACGCACATCTGTGGGAGTCCGATAAAGGAGGCTTTATCTCTTTCTGAGGGTTTTGTTACACAAAGTGGCCATAAAAGTTAGGTTTTTGGAACTGAGTTGAACACTTCTATTTTTAGGGGGCTCATAAATCAGAATGAATTCTGAGTCACTTAAAATATTTCAGAGAAAATTCTACCTTGGGCCAAGATCTAATCCAATTCTGAGGCTATGATTTTTTGGAGGGTTATTAATGGTGTCCAAAATTGGGCTTATAATGGAAAATCAGTGGCAATCTTAATTTCAGAGTGGCTACCACTGCTCCCTTTGCATGCAGTTTTGACTCTCATAATGATGCAGGCATTCACCCAGAACAGCCTAAACATGTAACTTTTCTTCTGTGACCCTTCTTTGAGAGGGTTACTGGCTTAGTAGATTGGTGGGGGGAAGCAGTAGATGTGCTATATCTTGATTTTAGTAGACTTTTGACACAGTCCCACATGACATTCTCATAAACAAACTAGGGAAACATGGTCAAGATGAAATTACTATAAGGTCGGTGCACAAATGGTTGAAGGACTGTACTCAAAGAGTAGTTATCAATGGTTCACTGTCCAACTGGGAGGGTGTATCTAATGGGATTCCACGGGGTCAGTCCTGGATCCAGTACTATTCAGTATTTTTATTACTGACTTGGATAATGGAGTGGAGAGTATGCTTATAAAATTTGTGACTGGCCAGTCTGGGAGGGGTTGCAAGCACTTTGGAGGATGGGATTGGAATTCAAGAGGACTTGACAAACTAGAGAATTGGTCTGAAATCAGCAAGATGAAATTCAGTAAAGACAAGGGCAAAGTACTTCACTTAGGAAGGAAAAATGAAATGCACAACTGCAAAATGGAGAAGAACTGACTAGGTGTCCGAACTGCTGAAAAGGATGGGAGGCGGGTTAGACTGGATCACAAATTGCATATGAGTCAACAACATGATGCAGTTACAAAAACGGGTAATATCATTCTGGGGTGTATTGACAGGAGTGTCATAGGTAAGACGCGGGAGGTAACTGTTGTACTCAGCATTCACGAAGCTTCAGGTGAAGTACTGTGTCCAATTCTGGGTGCCATACTTTAGGAAAGAAGAGGGTAAACTGGAGAGAGTCCAGAGGAGAGCAACCAAAATGAGCAAAGGTTTTCGATAACCTGAGCAATGAGGAAGTGTTAAAAAAACTAGGTATGTTTAGTCTTGGGAAAAGACAACCGGGGGTTGGGGGAGAACCTGAAAACAGTCTTCAAGTCAACAAATCAACGGCACTAACGGTTATTTTCGCCTTTGAGTCTTAAAGAGTGAAACTGCAGTCGAGTGACATTCCGGATACTGCAGTGACAAACACCGGAGCAATTCCTGTGAACTACGTCACAGGGTCACCCTGCTGGCATGGAAGGGAAGAATTTCTCCCTGGTTTTCAGTTTTTAAACGGAGGTCTTATTGAACCACTCAGTAACAATGCTTAGCTCTTTTCCCCCGCTCTCACTTTACAAAGTCAGGTCAGTATCATTATCCCCAATTTACAGATGAAGGATATATAAGTGATGCAACTTCTCCAAGTTCAGTGGCAGAGATGGGTATAGACCCAAGGGGTCCCAGCACACTGCCTGGTCTGCTAGAGGTTCTCAAGCAGGGGTACGCAGAGATGTTCCAGGGGGTCCATCAACTCATCTAGATAGTTGGCTAGTTTTACAACAGGCTACATAAAAAGCATTAGCGAAGTCAATACAAACTAAAATTTCATACAGACAATGACTGGTTTATACTATACTGCCTGCTCTATCTACTATACACTGAAATGTAAGTACAATATTTATATTCCCATCGATTTATTTTATAATTATATGGCAAAAATGAGCCAGTGAGCAATTTGTCAGTACTAGTGGGCGGTGACACTTCTGTATTTTTATGTCTGATTTTGTAAGCAAGTAGTTTTTAAGTGAGGTGTAACTTGGGGATACGCAAGACAAATCGGACTCCTGAAAGGGGTCCAGTCGTGTGGAAAGGTTGAGAGCCACTGCACTAGGCCACCCTGTCTTTCCCACATGTTTTTCAAAGATGAGAAGCACAACTCGTTCTTGACACTTCATTTAGCAAGTTTCAGCCTGGAGAAGATTTTTCTTTTCAAGAGCTCTGATAAAAATAATCCCCCGGGGGAAAAAAATCAAGTACTTAAAAACATGAAGTCCTGAAGCAACCTTCAGTGTCTGGAACATTAGAAATGACAATGCCATAATAAAACTCAGATGTGTTACAGAAAACTGAAGGGGGAGGGGAAAATCCTTACAAGCCTGCTTGACCCGTCCATATCTCTTGTTTCTTTCTCTTCGACTGCCAACAGGCTAGATTGTGATGCTGCATTTTCTGTGCTGCAGGTATTTATTTTACACTCTGGCTCTGGGGCTGAGCTGCCGCGAGTAAAAACAATCAGAAGGATGAAGTGTAAATTCTCCCTGCTGATTTATTTACTGTTGTGTTTTTATAGGACCACATGGCTCTGAGTTTGCACTAGGCCCATTCAACCAAAACCCATGTCATACACTTCCAGAGAAATGAATGACTTTATAAATTGTCTACAATAATAATCCCACGTACAGGAATGCATGCAGAGAACACCCAGACAGGACTGGAATGTTTTAAGAATATAATATTGTGCTTTTTTGGCCAGGGAAACACATTTCTCTCAGGAATATGTGGAATGGCCTAGGCTCCAGGCCTGTCTGCCTACCACCTGTAATGAGCCCTCTGGGAGATTTTAGTTCAGGCCACCCAAACTGTGAGCGGGGCAAAGAGACATCAGCTCTAGGATGTTAACAGCCTTAATGAAGCCCGGCCCATTGGAGACTCAAAACATCCATGTTTAAAAAAAAAATAGAAAAGAAAAGGCTTTGATAGGAAAAACATCTGATACGGGCTCTCTAATCTTTGCTTTGTTAGCTAAAGCATCTTTAAAGGGCTTAATATCTTAGGAACAGGGAGCTCATTTTCCCCTCAGAAAAATACCAATTAGCAAAGCAATAAACTGTTTCAAGAAAAGGGCTTCTCTTTAAAGGAAACCTTTGCTTTAAATTGTCGGTTTCAGTTGCTTCTGTTTGCCATGTTTTTTTTTTAGCCGCCTGGGTAGCTGACCGCAATGGTGAGAAAGCAACGCCGCTTGGCTTCTGCCAACTGAAAGTAAACACAATGGAGCCAGGGCATTGAGAAAGGAGCTGGAGACAGGCGAATCCATGCAAGGGCCTCAGAATAAAGGGAAAGGGATTATTTACTATTAATAATATTATTGCAAGAGATAAAGGATTCGTTAACGAAACAAAGGAGGAATTAAAATATTGAAGTGACGCAGGCTTGCACAACCCCACAGACATGGTGGCTAGTAACATATGGTGGCTATAGTAGCATGCATTACTGGGAGTCCTTTAGCTGTGTGGCCTAGTGGTATGAGCCGGGGCGTCAGGATTCCTGGGTTTTATTTCTGATTTTATTGCTGACTTGCTGTGTGACCTTGGTTTTGTCCCAGTCTGTATTCGGGCAGCTGAATAAAAGTGCCCTGATTTTCACAGGTGTTCAGCACCATGGCAGTCAAGCTTCTTTTATTTAGGTGCCTAACTTTAAGCACTCAAGTTTGTAAAGTTTGGCCTTAAGGCCTACCGGTAAAATTTCCTAACCACCTCTGGGACTTAGGAGCCTAAAGGCATGTCTACGTGGCTAGCTAGGCCGCTGTAGCGTAGCTGCTCCTCCACTGACAGAAGGGGTTTTCCATCGATGTGGTCAATCCATGTCCCTGAGCAGCGGTCGCTAGGTCACAGAATTCTTCCATTGAGCTAACCACATCTACACCGGGGGCTAGGTCAGCTTAACTCTGGCGTACAGGGCTGTGAATTTGTCACATCCCTGCATGACATGTGGATCTAAATGTTAAGTGTTGATCAGGGCTAAGTCCCATTGACTTGCAGTGAGTCTTAAACGCCGAAGTGCCTAGGTCACTTTTGAAAATTGGACTTCAGCTCCTAAGTAACTTAGCTGCTTTTGAAAATTTACAATCTTCAAAGTGTCCACTAATTCTGGGTCTTTTGATTTTTTGAGAACAGGATTTGAGACACCTGGGACCTGGTTGCCAGAGGTGCTGAGCACCCACAACTCCAGCTGAAGTCAACGAGAGCCATGGATTTCTGAACCTCTGGAAATCAGGCTGTGTAGCAAACTGGCCATCCAGAAATCGTGAGCACTATTCGAAATTTAAGCCCAAGGTCACAAAATGAATAAGGACTAGAACCTAGGAGCCTGGCTGTCAGTCCACTGGATCACGCTGCCCAGCCAGTGCAAACTGATGTAGCACTATTTGTACTTCAGTAGTGTGTAGAGGCCCTGACCAAGATCAGGGCTCCATTGTGCTGGGTGCAGTACAAACACATAGTCAGGACATTCCCTGCCTTAAAGAGGATGAACCTTAAAAGACACGATGGACAAAGGCACAGAGAGGTCCCAGGGTCACCCAGCAGATCAGCAGATCACACTGTCTGCTAGGCCCTGCTGCCTCCCTTTGTAGTCTTTGTCTTTTCCCGCTGATTTTGGCCAACGTGTAGAACCAGAACATAGCTACAAATACAGAACAGCTCACATCTGGATCAGATTCTATTGAAAAAAAATCAGTGGGTTCAACCGTCTCCAGATCGCCGTCTCCGATGGTGCACGTCTCATCCCCAGCAATGTGTATTTGATTGAGAGCTGAGATCACACCGGGGCAGCGGAGTGACAATTGGTATGTGGCTGGGGAGCTGGGTTTCAGTGGTTCAGCCATGTGGTCTTGCTCTAACACCTTCCCTTCGCTCTACAGCCGTTACAGTGAACAGCCGTTACAGTGAACACCCTGATGGGGGCTAGGGTGACCAGACAGCAAGTGTGAAAAATCGGGACAGGGGGTGGGGGGGGGCAATAGAAACCTATATAAGAAAAAGACCCAAAAATCGGGACTGTCCCTATAAAATCGGGACATCTGGTCACCCTAATGGGGACATAGGCATGTGGCGATCATCAAACCTTCTGGTTTAATGCTCCTTTCCTTCTAAAGCCACCCTTCGGCTTCGTTGCTCTGTTCATTCTGTTGCCGATGCTACCCATAGGGCAAGAGCAGTAGAGACAGCGAGGCAAAAGGCTAGGGCCGATTTAAAATACGTCCAACACTTGCTTCATTGCCTGACTAATCTCTCTTTAGCATTGTGATCTTCCCTTTGGTAAGAGCAACAGCTTTCCTCCAACCCTCCAGTAAGCAGCATCAGACCAGGGGTTGTGGTACCAGGCGAGCAACGAAGCAACTTTCATCTCTGCCCACTCAGCCAATTTCAGCTTCTTGAACTTTCAACCCAGTAGAATTCACACACACAGCAAAGAAGGAGAAAGTGACCAGAGAAGGATGGGAGTGCACAGCATTCACGAGTGACCAGCAGGTCTGCCATATCCACAACCACCCCTGCTCTGCAGAACTCAAAATACCTGGAAGAGAAAAGCAAGCAAACCCCTGGGCAGCAGCCGTGATCGTGAACATTCAAGGACGCCTGCTTGGCGCTCGCAGTCATTTCAAGAAGCCAGAAGCTGTTTGGATCTGAATCTATTAACAAATAGTGTGCAGTCTAAGCATAGCACTTTGCCTCAACTGCTGTAGGAAGAGCTGCTGCCCCCATGGCCCTTAGGGTCATGTCAAAATAGTACCCAGCTGGCACAAAAAGGGCTGTTGCTACCATCCCAGCCCTGGTGTCTAGGTCTGGAAGCCTACCTGATGCTATTTATAGTGGAGATGTAACAGTTATCCCCTCAGTGATGGTCACAGCTGTTACAACTGACACACTCTCATTTCCACCGATCCTATGACCCAGTCCCTAGAAGGGAACCATCTGAATAAGGTCTTGGCGCTCTTTGTTAAATTCCTGGACATATTCCAGGTAAGATCTCTCTTTCTCTAGAGGAGAATTTTTCTTTGGACCTTAGGGATGTTACAACAGCTGTTTGTAAACACCACTAAAATTAGCAGGGGAGTGATCTGAAGAATCAATTATCAACTTTGACCCTCTTGCACATCTTAAAAATGTTGCAGATACATTGGCACTTTCGCTGTGGATTTAAAAATCCAGCTGACCAAGCCAACAGCCATCGGGCAGCCCCCTAGCAGGCAGGCAGACTCCAGTGTTAAAAGACACATGGGCATGCCTAAGAACGGCCTTTAAGTCACACGTCTCAGTAGGGCAAGCATAACAAAGTACAAGTCCTTGTGCAGAGCTATTGTATCTTACGGCCACACAGTGTCTGAAACTATTCCCTATCAACCCAGCAGAGGTGACTGTAGGCTGTACACCAAGAGCTTTTCCTTAGGTAAAATGTAGAGGTTAGATTCACCCCAGAGGCTATGCCAGCTTCCATCAATCCAGACACTGGTGGAGGAAAGTTTTGCCCAGGGGAAGAGGATGTAATAGCGGAAAGAGGCTACATCTTCCCTTGCATCAGAGGAGGAATTGGTGGCTATAGGGAGTCAGTGCTACGCTGAAAGTGGCCAGGAGTGGGGCCTGAGGACTGTCAGGGTATGTGCCAATTCACTGCCTCCCAGCAGCCACTCTGGTCTGTAGGTCTTCTGTGGAACTTGGCCAGGAGTTGAAGCTGATCCCCCAGTGGGAGCTGTGAGGGGAGGTGGCATCAGCCATCCCCACGTGCTCTATGATTGAATCCCCCATGGGAGACAAGGGGCTTTGCTAGTACGTGGAGATGTAATTGATGTCGTGGGACTGGAACACTTGGTCATACATTTGGAATCCCTTGACTCCAGTCCAGAATTGACCATGCTGTCCATAGAGTTGTCTAATCAGCCCTGAGGGCTAGAATGGGAAAGCGACTGGCCACGTTAAATACTGTGCGGCGAAGGAGAGTGTAATAATAATTCCCTTTAACTAGCACCAGTGCAAATCACATCTAAGAGCACATCACTTGCAGTTGGAAGAAGAAATACGTGGCAGCTCTGCTCACGGGGTATTGCTAGTTTGGGGAGCTTGACTGGGCACTGCTATGTGCTTCAACGTTAGCCCAAAAGCCTTAACTCTCCTTACATTCTGCAGAGAAGGAAGACCAGAGTGAACAGACGACTGAATATTGAGTAATGGACAATTCTCAGAAATCTCAAGGACCATTCTGAGGGGAAGCTGGACAACATCCATTGTGGCACACACACTGGATTTCAAACATTAGTAATTCTTTGGATGACAAGTGTCACATTTTGTGACCCAGTAACATCACTACTGAGTGACAGATCTAACATAAGAACAGCCATACTGGGTCAGACCAAAGGTCCATCTAGCCCAGTATCCTGTCTCCAATGCCAGGTGCTTCCAAGGGAATGAACAGAACAGATAATCATCAAGTGATCCATTCTCAGCTTCTGGCAAACAGAGGCTAGGGACACCCTCCCTGCCATCGTGGCTAATAGCCATTGATGCACCTATCCTCCATGAATTTATCTAGTTCTTTTTAAAAACCTGTTATAGTCTTGGCCTTCACAACACCTTCTGGCAAAGAGGTCCACAGGTTGACTGTGCATTGTGTGAAGAAATACTTCCTTTCATTTGTTTTAAACCTGCTGCCTATTAATTTCATTGGTTGACTCCTGGTTCTTGTGTTATGAGAAGGAGTAAATAACACTTTCTTATTTACTTTCTCCACACCAGTCATGATTTTATAGACCTCTATCATATCCCCCCTTAGTTGTCTCTTTTCCAAGCTGAAAAGTCCCAGTCTTATTATTCTCTCCTCATATGGTAGCCATTCCATACCCCTAATCATTTTTTGTTTCCCTTTTCTGAACCTTTTCCAATTCCAATATATCTTTTTTGAGATGGAGTGACCACATCTGCACGCAGTATTCAAGATGCGGGCCTACCATAGATTTATATAGAGGCAATATGATATTTTCTGTCTTATTATCTATCCCTTTCCTGATGATTCCCAGCACTCTGTTGGCTTTGATTTGACCCACAATCATCATTCCTTCAAAGCCACTGAATGAAATTCTCTCTCGCTAGCAATGGGGCATTGTGACGAGAGTGTGCTGGTAGGCAACATTACCTTGGGTTGTGGTCATTACTAGTTTGTGGAGGCGGGGAGGGGGCACACAGAGCAAGATGAAACAATCCTGAGAACCGCTGTATGCTAAGCACTTTTGAATATCTGCCAGTCATCTGCAGAATGCTCATCTGGAGGGCACTAACTGAGATTAAAGATGGGCTTGAACCAAAGCCCTGGACTCAAACATCCCTGAACTTGGGGGAAGTCCAGATTCAGATCTGAACCTTGCAGAATCCCTGTGGATACTGATTTAGAAAAAGAAAAATTCCAAGAGAGTTCATCCCTCACAAAAGGGGCTAAGTATTTCCCCTCCCACCCACTGAGGGCTTCCTTGGAAGGTTAGTTTGCTAAAAAAAAAGTGCAGTTGTTACCTCAAACGGCTCCTGCATTAAAAAAGAAAACAGAGAGTGGAGTTTTGATTTCACTAAGACCCACCTGCCATTACTGCTGATTAGTTTTCAGGTTGATTTTAAGATGTGAATGGCCTGGAAGCCACCTATTTTAGGGTATGTTTACACAGCAATTAAACACCCAGGGCTGGCATGGGCCAGCTGACTTGGGCAGGAGCTGCGGGGCTGTAAAACTGCAGTGTAGACATTTGGGCTCAGGCTGGATTTTCACCCACTGAGGATCTGGGCCCCTCATCCCATAGCCCGAGCCCCACGAGTCCGAGTCAGCTGACACAGGCCAGCTGCGGGTGTTTAACTGCAGTGTAGACATCCTGTTAGAGTCCGCCTCTCTGCCTGGGTTATACTGATGCAGCTGTGATCAGCAGAGGCACCTGAGCGGGAGACCCATGGCATAAAAGAGAGGGAGCTGCTGGCAGGGTGTGACCCTAAGGAGGGTCCTTAGTCTGGAGTGACTTGAGGCTCTTAGCCTGGTGGCCATGAGGTCTATCTTTTCTCCATGACCCTTAGGGCATTGGGAGATGGTTGAGGTTAGGGAGTAGTGGGTAAGGAGAGGACTCTGTTGGAGATTTTACTGATGGGGTTTATTCTATGTATGGTGCTGTTGGGGTTGCATTATCTCTGGCTAATTGCTGCAAGCTTGTGTATTTTATGAGAGATGTTTCTAAGCGTTTGCCAAGTGTGCCCAGAGATGGGCCTTCTTCTGTGTAGTCTGGTATAAAGAACATAAGAACAGCCATACTGGGTCAGACCAAAGGTCCATCTAGCCCAGTATCCTGTCTTCCAACAGTGGCCAATGCCAGGTTCCCCAGAGAGAATGAACAGAACAGATAATCATCAAGTGATCCATCCCCTGTCACCCATTCCCAGTTTCTGGCAAACAGAGGCTAGCGACACCATCCCTGCCCATCTTGGCTATGTGCTGTACCTTTACATTTCTAGGAGGTACTGTCACTGGAGTGAACTCAGTTATAGTCTTGGCCTTCACAACATACTCTGGCAAGGAGTTCCACAGGTTGACTGTGTGTTGTGTGAAAAAATACTTCCCTTTGTTTGTTTTAAACCTGCTGCCTATTAATTTCATTGGGTGATCCCTAATTTTTGTGTTATGAGAAGGAGTAAATAACACTTCCTTATTTACTTTCTCCACACCAGTCATGATTTTATAGACCTCTATCATATCTCCCCTTAGTCATCTTTTTTCCAAGCTGAAAAGTCCCAGTCTTATTAATCTCTCTTCATATGGCAACCATTTCATACCCCTAATAATTTTTGTTGCCCTTTTCTGTACCTTTTCCACTTCCAATATATCTTTTTTGAGATGGGGCGACCACATTTGCACGCAGTATTCAAGATGTGGGCATGCCATGAATTTATATAGAGGCAATATGATATTTTCTGCCTTATTATCTATCCTTTTCTTAATGATTCCCAACATTCTGCTCGCTTTTTTGACTGCCGCTGCACATTGAGTGGTAACAGCTAATTCAGATCCCATCATTTTATATGTACAGTTGGAATTATGTTTTCCAATGTTCATTACTTTGCATTTATCAACATTGAATTTCATCTGCCATTTTGTTGCCCAGTCACCGAGTTTTGAGAGATCCTTTTGTAGCTCTTCACAGTTTGCCTGGGACTTAACTATTTTGAGTAGTTTTGTACCATCTGCAAATTTTGCCACCTCACTGTTTACCTCTTTTCCCAGATGATTTATGAATATGTTGAATAGGACTGGGCCCAGTACAGACCCCTGGGGGACACCACTATTTACTGCTCTTCATTTTGAAAACTGACCATTTATTCCTACCCTTTTTTTCTTATCTTTTAACCAGTTACTGATCCATGAGAGGACCTTCCCTCTTATCCTGTGACTGCTTACTTTGCTTAAGAGCCTTTGGTGAGGCTTTGTCAAAGCCTTGTCAAAGGCTTTCTGAAAATTTAAATACACTATATCCAGTGAATCCCCCTTGTCCACATGCTTGTTGACCCCCTCAAAGAATTCTAGTAGATTGGTGAAGCACGATTTCCCTTTGCAAAAATCATGTTGACTCTTCCTCAACAAATTATGTTCATCTATGTGTCTGACAATTTTGTTCTTTACTATAGTTTCAACCAGTTTGCCCTGTACTGAAGTCAAGCTTACTGTCCTGTAATTGCCGAGGCCACTTCTGGAGCTCTTTTTAAAATTTGACTCATGAATAAATGGCAGCTTTTCAAAAGGCATGAACTCACTCAATGAGTTGACTTTCTCCTCCAGGGACTGACCCAGCCATCTGACTTTTTCTTTCGTTACAGATTGTGGAATGCGTTTGGTGATTCTTCCCGCCCGCTCTGATTGACTGGCACAGCATGTTGGCAGAGCCCTGCCATTTTTGCATGTCACAGAATGTTTTTTAGGACTTGATTGATTGGCACAGTGCATTAACAGAGGCCAACATTTTTCTTTCCATCCTTTGCCGGCGGTTGTTTAGTCAATGTCGGGAAGGACCTTATTTTCTTTTGCCCTGGGCTAACACTTTCCCTTGGCATTCAAAATACCAATGATGGTGCTGACACTGGCAACAAACCCAGAATACTTTTTCCATCTCCAACGAGAAGGTGAGTTATGATTCACTGTGCTTACCCTGCTGCCAAATTCCTCGTGGGGTACATGTGTGAAACATGTTAAAGGATTTTATACACCTCTTCTGCCTGTGCAGTTTGTTTTCATTCGCTCCTATGATGTTCATGGCAGCCCAGATCAAATCACAGAAAGATAAATCATATCCCGGCAGACCTCTAGCATGCAATTAACAGTGAGAAATAGGAGCTAGTGGTCTTTAAAGGTGAATATTCTTCAAGCCAAGCTAGGCCAAACCTCTGCAGCGGGGACTCATCTATTCCTATGAACGTGTCTCTTTTACATTCCCCTCCATGTAAAGGTAGAGGGCCAGATCCTCAGTGGATGTAAATCAGCAAAGGAGGTATGTCCATTAATGCCCGCGGACGGGCTTGCCCAGAGTTGGTTCTCACGTTCTCACATAAAGGATCATTCTGACATTCAGCCAGTTCAGCGATACTTCCCGAACTTGCCACGCCCTTGCTTAAACAAACAGCCAAACAACATCGGAACTGGCAGGGAGAAAGAAAAGGAGGAGCCAGACCTGGAGCTTTCCCAGTTGAATGAACTTGCCAAGTGAGCTTCACGGCCTGAGCCAAAAGGCGAAGTTCTTTATTTTGACGTTATATTCCCCACAATGCTAGTAGGTACGTAAACCTGTCTGGCCAGCTTGGAACTCTTTTTCATACCAACCCTTCAGCAGCTCTCATTCCGAGCTCCACACAGCAGGCTCACTCCAGGCCGTCTCTCGCTGCTTCTCAAACACTGCCTCACTGTTGCTGCCTGGGCCCTGTAGCCCTCTCGAAGCAAAATAAAGCGTGTTTTACAGGGCCTTTTGGCCGTGGGGGGTAGAATTTTGTAATTTTATAGTGCTTGTAAACTGAACTTGTAAAGTCCTGTAAAGCCCACAGCTTGTGCAGTTCATCCTAATGATGTCCTTAGAAATGACTGGCCACCTAGAAGAAGACAGAGTGGGCCAAATTCTTCTGTGGTGTGACTCCATTAACTTCAATGCACTTTCACCATGGATCAGGTTGTCCCGATTCCTTTTAACCCTCCTATTGTTATCTTGATATAATTAGCTGGACTAATCTCTCCTGCCCTCCTTCTATTTCCCGTAGATGTAGTTACACCCCC
Organism: Trachemys scripta elegans; assembly: GCF_013100865.1. Lineage (NCBI taxonomy): Eukaryota > Metazoa > Chordata > Testudines > Emydidae > Trachemys > Trachemys scripta. The sequence continues at coordinate 16,934,923 of NC_048312.1, forward strand.
TCACTGATGTTTATGTGCATGTGAGGGAATTAAGTGGGCGTAACATTGACTCCAAAGTGGCCAAAACAGGGTGTACGTTACATCATCAATTCCCTCCAGACTTATTTGGACTCATTGCTGAATTTTGGCTCTTTGTGTCCTTGGGAGATTAATTTGTTGCTTGGGGGTATCGCTGTGGTTTTGCTCCTGTTCCATGCATTTCCACCCTATGGCTTACAGCACTGCAGGAATTTAACAGACCTGTCAAAACGACCTCTCACAATGCACCAGGCATGAAAGTAATTGGAGGCAAATGATAATAATAGTGAGTATGACAGAAGGCGTTCTAATAATGTCTGCTCTGTCTACTGAGCCAAGCACTTTACCTGCTGACTGGTGTTCTTCAAGGTAATTATTACATGGGCAGCCAGGATGATTGATGGCTATATTCATTAAACACAGCCCTTACACTTTGCTCTCAAAGCCCCCATAATCCAGCCAGGCTGCTTCTGAATAGGGCGCACTCCATTTGGTGCATTTTTAGCAAATGCTTTCAAAATAAAAACACGGGGGAAGGCCTGGCGTTCAGCCTGAACAGGGGATCTCCGCGCACTTCTGAGGGACAAGGGCTTTTCGAGAATGCAGGTGCACCAACCCCAACCAGCTGTGCACACAAGCATTCCGAGCACCGAGTATTAAATCGTGACAGCTGCAGCTGACTCTGAAATAACCACCAAGCATGAAGAGATTATGATGGATTTTCCCTGTATTATGAAACTGATTTTACATCATATACTAGTCGAAAATATCTGTCTCCCGAAGGACTTGAGACCCGTAAGCAGTGCCAGCGTCATGCATACACCCACTGATCCAGGTTCAGCAGCCATGGCAAAACTCATCTAGCAGAGTGTTTTCTCAGCGCAATGGCTTAACGCCAGCATGGGGCATATAAACAAACAAACGGTTGATACTGGGTTTTTCTGGTAGACAATCAAATGGTGACTGATGCAGTAGTAATCCAGGATTCTTTTTCCTGTGCCACTGAAAATAATCCTGGTTTCTCATTTCTTTGATTCGATTTTAAAGTTTTCCAATTAAGAAAAGAGACAGAACAAGAGTGAAAGGATGTTGGCAAAACCCAGTAAGGTGCTTTACACACACACATTGCCCATTTACTCTGTGGAAGTCATTGCCGCAAGTTACCATTGAGGCCAAGGCCTTAGCAGGAATCCAAAAGAGGACTGGGCATTTGGATGGTTAACAGAAACATTCACAGATACCAATAGTTTAGGAAGATTTATTATAGTAAATATTATTTTAAAAATACCCAAGAGTTTTGGAAGGGATACAACCCCTCATGCTTCCCGGCGTGAGTCAGCCTCGACTGAATGGGGGTCGGGAGGGGATTTTCCAGGGAAGCAGCTTATCCCATATCTGCTCATTACAGGGCTCCTTGAGACTTCTGCTTAAGCAACTGGTGCTGGCCAGTGTCACTGGACTAGGTGGACAATGGGTCTGATCCAGGCTGGCACCATTCTTTCCTGACCAACCTGCTTTTAAATACTTTGAAAACAGATGCACTTACCCACTGCAAAAGCAGCCTTCACCTGAGCCGGTATTACATCGAACAGCAGAACTCTGTGCAACCGCTGAAGAATGATCTGTGGGGCAGGTGTAGGTGACATCGCTGAATCAGTGCCCACTTAGATCTGCACCCAAGCACCAGCCCAGATTGCTCCCCACTCCTTTGGGCCCCAAAGAGCGGGTTTGATGGAAGAATAATGTAACACACGACGACTGATGTCACCTGCTAATGATGAAATTCATTCTGGTTCAAAACCAAAACCAGGTACAGTATTGCGTGCATGTTGCTATGAAATACGCTCTTTGATGAATTACCTGCATGGATTCAGGTGCATTCTTAGCTGGACAATATGTGACTTCAAGAATCTGAAGCCCGATCTGACTCCAATGATGCTACAAAAGCAAGGAGTGGGGCGTAAGAAGGGTCAGGTACCTAAAGTGAGGCCTCTCACCTCTCTTATTTGTCATAGCTAAAGGATAGCCTGTGCCTGCCTAACTGGTGTGTCAGATGAATGCAACGTGATTGATGACCCTGGAGACACAAGAAAACCACAAGTCCCCTGACAAGGATTTTGACTGCTTTCTTCAGCACTCGCTTGTCCATGCTACGGGTCCACATTTTCAACATATTTAGAGGGAGCTGTCCTCAGAAGGTGATGTGAGGCCAAATTCAGCAATGATGTGTAAAAAGAGGTATACGATCTAGGTTGGTAAGTGAGTCTGAGTGTAAGGGAACCTAAGCAGCTGTAATTTACACCTTCTGTTGGCCCCTTTGACTCCCTTACTGCCTGTCTATACTGGCAGTATTTGGTTTCAAATCAAAGTAAGCCACTCTGGTGCAGGCTCCATATTATGCTGGTAAAGCACATCTACACCAGGGGGCGGGGGACCTTGCATTGGGCTAGCTGTACCAGTAGCTACACCAGTAAATTTCTCTCCCATGTAGCCAGGCCCTTAGGCACTTCCACCACATCTTCCCCATCCCCTGTGAATTTGGCCTACAGTTATTGTTTTTGTGTGTCTACAACATATACGTGGTACTTCATAAAGAAAAAGATCATTCCTGTAACTCTAAGTAATATTAATTGCATAATTATTATACCACATTAGTCATAAAGCATTTGCAGATCTCTTAAAATGGTGTTTTAAGAAAATAATTCATTCAACTTTAAAAATAATATTTGAGTAACTTTTTTTTTACTGGTACCTTGGCAGCTATTAAAGTGTCAAAACTGCTGGTAGAGAGCTTGTATCACTGGTAAGGGACTATACAGGGGTTGTGAATTTTCGAGTGTATCAGGAAATATGTGACTTTGAGCTAAAGGGAAAGTTCTCCATTTCTGCAAGTGACTGGCAGGTTTTTTTGCCCTAATAGCAACTAAATTCTACTGCCGCTAAAATCATGAAATTAGCCCCACATGGAGATGTCACACAAAATAATGAAATGAAATGCTAATGAGTGACCAAGTCAGACCCCTCCTCACCCCCCCCCATAGCATATCTTTAAGGCTAGCATAAGCCTGCCTTTTCTTTGTCCCAAAAGTGAAAATTGAAGACAAGTCTGAAATCGAGACATAACAAAACCCTAGCTGGGACTGTCTGTTTCCATGGGTTAGCAAAATTTGGATTTGATAACCAATTTATTGCTTGGATTACACGTTTAGACTCTTACCCGACTTCCAGGGTAGTTACAAATGGTATTATTTCTGCCCAATTTCCATTACAGAGAGGTACAAGGCATGGCTGCCCCTTTTATCTTCTTCTGTTTGATTTAGCGCTAGAACCTTTAGCCGTTGCCATCCGAGCAAATCAGCATGTTCATGGTATTGGGATGGACCTAACAGAGCACAAAGTTATGGTCTGTGTGGCTGATGCGCTTGTATTTGTATCTATTCCTAACCTTCTAACCATTATTAATACATTTGGATTCCTCTCCTGATATACAATTAATTGGGGGAAATCAGAAATTTTAGGCCTTTACAAATATGCCCACAAAGGCCTTGTCTCGCACTGGGACTTTCACTGGCAATTCTCTTCTATAAATATTTAGGAATACTGATTCCCCAAAATATTCAGGACATCCCTAAGATAAATACAGACGCAATCATTGCCCAAGTGGCTAATGATTTGGGGAGATGCAGTTCTTTAACCCTCAGTGGGATAAAATTAACATACTAAAAAATGAATGTCCTGCCCAGAATTTTGTATGTCCTGAGGGGTCTCCCTATTTCTATGCCTCAAACTTATTTTAAGAATTGCAAAAATATTTTCAGAATGTTCCGTTGGGGCCCAGGTAAGAAACCTAGCTTGGGTCTGAGCCCCCTATCTATGGGAGGATTTCATTTTCCCAACTTGGAAAATTATCATATCTCCTTTTTGTTAAGCCAGGCATCTTTGTGGCTGTTAGATATGACCACACAGACACGACCTTCCATTCAGAGTGAACCAGAATTGGTTCACGCTCCTTCCCCTTTCAGGCATGGTAGGATCACATTATCCAGAGCTCCCACAATAACAGCTGTGAGGCAAACTTGGTCAGACGTGGCTAGAAAGTTCTGCTTCTATCATTCTTTCCCTAGAGGCAGTCCAATGGAGCAATCCTATCCTTAAAATCAGTAGCAAAACCTTGATGTGGAGGGATTGAATGGACAGAGGAATTATGACTCTTCTAGCTAATTGACAATGATCATTTTAAACCATTTGTAGATCTTCAGCAACAGTTTGGCTTGCCCTGCTCTAGAGCATGGAAATATCTCCAGTTAAAGCATTTACTTAGAAATGGATTTGGACCAGATGTATTGAGAGCTCCCGAACATCTAGAACTTTTATTATTTTGGAGGCAACTTCCTGGATTTTCTTGGCCAGCAGTATCCTTTTATGATTTTCTGGCCCAAAAACATCTGCCGAAGATTGATCATTTGAGAGCTGCTTGGAATAGAGATTAAAATACACACCTATCTCTAACCCAATGGAATACAGTTGTATCTAATGTTTAAAAAGTAACTATAGACCTGAGACTAGACACCAAAAGACACTTTTTCAAATATACTGGTCCCCACATAGGCTAAAGGTAACGGGGCTCATAAATGCTGACCACTGTTGGAAATATAACTTTGGTGCTACATTAGCTCATATGTTTTGGGACTACCCCGTATCAAGAATTTCTGGTCTGAGGTGGTTCAAAGGACCAATTTGATATTGGATGCTCAGTTGGAACCCTCCATCTTTAGTTTCATTTTTGGATCTATTCTTGATACCTGGAGATTGCCTAGTAACAAGGCAGCATGGTTCCGTGTGGCTTTGTTCGCTAGAAAATGAATCCTTCAGAAATGGAAAAGTTGATCCTCACCAAATATGGATGCCTGGCTGCATGATATGGCTGACCGCACGGCTAACGGATGACTGGCATTCCACAGAAGGGGCACGCCTGAAAAATTCAAAGGAATTTGGGCTGCCTTTTTAGAGATCTATGATTAGCGTAGACCCTGAAGATAGATATGTCGCTTCCCCTCTCCGCCCTTTATCCGAACCCTCTTCATTGACTTTGTGTATTAGGATGGATCTGGTATTTTGGTTTATTTGTAAAAATTAATTTAAAAATGTAAATAAATAATTAAAAGGACATAACGAAACCCCCTGTGAAAACCTGATCTGGGTTTGCCATCTTTGCCGGCAGTGACAATTTTCCAAACGGCTCTGCTGGGAACTGACCGCAAAGATTTGTTTGGCAGCTGCCACTTTACTTTTAACAAAAGCTTTTCTCTAGAACAAGTAAAATCACTGTCAAGTCATTACTCTTGTGGGGCCCGATCCTGCGCCATTGACGTCAGTGCGAGTTTGGGCCTTCAAATCAATGGGACCAGCCCCGGGTGCAGAGTTTGCACTACTGTCATTTGCACTGTGGACCGCTGTCCTTGCCTGCAGGCTTGTCACTTCCCAGGGACCTCAACGAGTGCCCGTCTGCATCTCAGGACTGAATCTGGTTCCTGGTCCACGGGACATCAGCAGGCTCCTCTGTCGTGGGAGTTTGTCATCAACTTTAACAGGAGTCGGATCAGGCTTGTTCTCTTGATGGTGGTAGGATCAGGCCTATTATCTGCGCCTTTTCAACAGATACAGGCTACCGACACTACTTCCCAGGCTGCACCGTGTATTAAAATGGAGGAAGCAGAGAGGGAAGGAAACATCCGCATTGGGGAGAAAAAGACACGTTTCTGGTCACTTATGTTTTCTTCCCTTAGTGCCCACATCCATGTAGTTCTCACCGCAGCGATGGCTGTGCCCTTTGTGTGCCATTTTCAAGGTAGACGTGTAATCGGAATCACTTCTCAATATATATTTTTAAGCAGGCTACCCCAATGCAGACAATTAAGGCATTCCAGGGCAGAGCCTTTGATGGGCCTGATGATTTACCCGCTGAGAATCTTCCCCTCAGTGACTTCCCCCTCAGTGACTTAAAACAGACCCAATATCTGAAAGAGGGCAGAGAAAGCGTGAATTTAAACATATGATCAAACCATGCCAGAGAAAACACATAAAGAGCCTCATCCAAAGGCCACTTGATGTTTACCTGTCCTGTTTGTTCCCTCTGAAGCACCTGGCATTGGCCACTGTTGGAAGACAGGATACTGGGCTAGATGGACCTTTGGTTTGACCCAGTATGGCTGTTCTTATGTCAATGGAAAGACTCCCATCGGGCACTGGCTTCAGGGCTGGATTTAGTGGCAGGTGACCCAGGCGACCACCAGGGGTGCCAAGCCTGGGGGCTGGTGGGCTTGGGATGCTGCTTTTGTTGTTAGAGAAAATAGAATGTTTGAAGTAACATGTTGCAGGTATTCCATATTTGCTTATACATGGCATGAACAAATACAGGTCCTAGCATGCAAATTTATCCTCTTACATGACAAATCATGAATCAAAGTCTTGAAATGGGGTACAAATGTCATAAAAATAAGATATTCAAAAGCTTAACAAATGGGGGGAGGGGCTCCAAAGACACTCCTTGCCTGGGGCACCATTTGTTCTAGGGCCGACCCTGATTGCATCAAGCCCTTAGAAGGCTTGGTTCTTACTTATGCTGGTTTCATGCTGCTGTTAATGGAGTTCCTCCTAATTCAGACCAGTGCATGTGGGGGTCAGGCAATATTGCTGTATTGTCAACACACAGTAGCAGCCAAGCACAATGGCTTTCCTGACTAGTCTCCAGCCCAGTGAGCTGTTTCGTGCCCTCTCTCGCTATAAACAAAATTCTTTTTATTATTCTTGATGGCGAAATAAAAGCTGAGAACATGTTACAGACTTATTGATCCACTAGTCACTGTAATCACTGAATCAATGGATCTACCACTGGAAAAATAACTAACTCTGGTTAATACAGAGGGTATATCAGAGATCACAAGTCCCTGTGAAAAAAAACGTAGAGATGAACTCAAGCCAAAACATAGTCCTGAAATCTGCGGTGTTCTGGGCAGGGCTGGCTCTGGCTTTTTGGCCGCCCCAAGCAAAAAAAAAAAAAGAAAAAAACGGGGCGGCCAGAACGGCAAAGCCAAAAAAAAAACCAAAAAACCTGTGGCGCGGCCGGAGCGCGGGTGCAGGGGGACCGGCTGGGGTGGGCCGGAGGGGGAGGGAGCAGGTGGGAGAGAGAGAGAAGGGGGCAGCCAGGGCTACAGCAGGGGCGCTGCCACGCAGCCCCTCCCGCTGTTCCGCCTCCTGCCGCGAGGGCTCCGCTCCAGTCGGTGGGGAGGGAAGGAAGAGGACTGCCCTGCAGGGCGCTCTGGTTCTCCGCGCCGCTGCCCCCTACAGGGCGGCCGGTGTGGAACAAGAAAAAAAAAAAAGCGTCCATACCGCCCTAGGATTGGGCAGAATGCCGCCTCCAACAATCTTCTGCCCCAAGCACCCCAGCTTGCTCAGCTGGTGCCTGGAGCCGGCCCTGGTTCTGGGTCGTGATCTGCATTAGGTAGCGTGATTCCAGCTCTAGCTGGAACAGAGCTGCTCGGAACATGTGATTGTTCCCTACCAAAATATATTTTCTGGATCGGGGCCTTAGTCAGCATCTCTGTACTGCACACTTTGCTGTCAACCAAGCTAGACGCACAGCTTCATTAGGTGCAGCTCAGCAGGGCTCCCGACTGCAAGCCTGACAAAGAGCACAGCTGCCTCCCTCGCCCTTGTGCACCTTACAAGGGCCCGATCCCTTTGAAAGTGACGGAAGTCTCTGGGAATTGACGACACCCAGCACGTCACCCAATCAGGCCCTGTGTACAGGAGTCCTTCGGGCAAATACACTAGGTGGTTTCAGAGGATTTCTTTTGGAAGCCTGAGTTTCCAAAGGCTCACTGTGCATACATGGTACATCTGCGATGTATGTTCACTTCCTGTATGAATGCCAGGTGTCAGTCACAGCATCTGGGGAAATCCGCACCGGGAAGCAGGATGCATCAGAGGTTTTCAGGATCACATGGCTGTATTATTTAGTCACAGGGGTTATGGGAAATAGACTGAACTATCCAGGAAATGACAATGGGACCCCATCCTGTTATCATGCTATATGATCGCCCGTCAGGAAATGACATAAGTACCCTCATTACTCTTTATTTTATTTTGCACTATTGTGGCGCATCTTTCTTTGTTTTGCTTGTGGCTGGCGATCAATCAGACAGCGCCCTGCTTCCCCACATCCTGCTGGACGAGGTCTGCCTCTTTCCCTTTGAGAGTCATTAGAAGGATGTCCCGGCTCTCCAGTGTTTTTTCTAGTAGCCCCATTGAGGTTGCCTCTGTCAGGAAATCGGCCTATTTGGAAAGGGGCAGGAAGGCAGGTTTTTATCATGCTGTCCACAGTGAATGGAAACAACAAGGCTGGCACGAATCTGTCTTACCCTGGACAAACAAGAGGAATGGTTGCCAAAGACAAGGCATGAGCAGAATACCCAGGCCCGTGTGGCTTGCGGGTTTGATCCAAAAGCAATCCCAGATGACTGCTACCCTCCTTGAAAACCCATTCTGCTCAGTAGCAGAGCCAGGTTTTGAGCCCTAGCAGAGCTGCGGGGGAAGGGATGGGTGGCGCCACCTTCAGTTATACTTATTGGCTTGAAAAGGTGCCACACATACACCTGAAGGCCATGGAGAGGGGAGGGAAGGGGGACAGTCTCCCTCCACCACTACTGAATCTTGCTGGTTTGCATAGAAAATCCCTTTTGCCATTTGCCTTCCCTGACCTCTGTCTGTCTGGCCTTAGTCTGTGAGCTCCTCGAAGCTTCTCTTCTTTAGGTCTGGAAAATACCTGGCCCATCTTGGGTACTGCTGCAAACCGAGGGATACCCCAGACAGTTTAAATCAGCCTCCGGCGGCCTGGGTTCTATTTTCAGCTGTGCCCCTGTGTGACCTCAGAGCAACCACTCAGTCTCTCTGTGCCGTGAATTCTTCAGGAAGGGGACGGTCTCTCACTAGGTGTACGCATATACAGTGCCTAGCACAGTGGCGCCCCAATTTTGGCTGTCACTACCACAAAACAGATAGATAGATAGATAGATAGATAGATAGATAGATAGATCAATCCATCTTTAAGGAGCCTTTAGCCTGTGAATTCTCTTACCTAGCCATAGCTCTGTGACTTGGTCCAAGGTATGGAGAGGAAAGCAGAACTGTCAAAAGGCTATTTTCTGATTTATGGTACATGGCTGTGGTCAAGTATTTCTAGCTCAGTTAACAGATGTTTTGTTAATTCCAAATTTCTCCCCTAATCTGTATATTTTTTTCCTAGGTCGGGCACGGTGCGCTCTCATTAATCATGTGCAAGTGGAAGCGTAAGCTGGTTTTATTCATTTTCAGAGTGCCAGGTCACATAAATTAACCAGAGCGTGCGTTGAACGTGTCCTGAGCAGCTTCCCTTACCTTTCAGTGTAACACAACAGTCCTCACAGAAGTGATTCCATTTGCTAAATCTGCATAGGAAAAAAAAATCAGCGATACCCTTGATCTCAATGGAGTCACCGCAGGGATGAATTTCTCACCCCTCCCTGGACATTTCATTAGTAAATGTCGTGTTTGGTTAGGTATCTAGTGCCCAGGTCCAGAGCACAGAGACTTCTGTGCACTGCAGGACAGGGATGAGGGGAAGGGAAGGGCAGCGCTGATTGGTCCATCCTTGGCGAGACACGTGGAAATCACTCACTGGCACAGACCAGAAGGCTCCAGAGTGGCCTGCATTTCCAGTCTGTTCCAGGCTGCTGGCCTTCACAGCACTGTGCTGAACATCACTAAAGACAGTGTTCCAGGAAAGCTCTTCTGAGCTGGCTAGCTCTAGCCAGCCACTGAATGGCCAAGTTATTGCTAAATAGCCAGGCCAGTGGGTAACAAGTGCTGGAAGACTACTTTCTCTGGGGTTAGTAGGAGAGGTTGCACATGCAGGTCTGCCAATTGGCTGAGAGGCACGGGGGGGACTGGCCAGACATAGCGCACCCCATCCTGCAGAGAGGTCTGCTCAATGGGAGCGAATCTCTATATGCCCCAGTCAGAACCGGATAACTGATAAAAACGTCCCCGGGATGAGGATCAACCCTTGTGTCTATCCAGAAGTCCTTCCCCTGAGCTTGTGGGCAAGAGGAGAGGCAGGGTAGCAAATGGGGCCCCTGCTCCCTGTCACAAAGGACCACAGAGTGCAGCCCACCACTTGGGGGAAGGAGGGTGGGTGAGGAGGGACCCAAAGGGAAAGATCTAGAAACACCCTGTCTGTATTGGTGCAGATCCCCAGCCATGCCTCGGCCTCATGGCCCCGCCCATCCAGTTGCTCCATGTTCTCCCCAGCTAGAGGTCAGCCCAGAAGCAGCACGGCAAAAGGTACATGGATCTTGTGCTGTACTCTGCTGGAAGGAGAACTAGGTACCTCATAGTAATTACCTGCACATGGAAGCACGCTCGCTCTTTAATCTATTTCACATGCACCTACCACCATTGCATCTGGGTACTGGGTGAAAAATTAAATAAAGGCAACATTTTCCATAGAAGAGCCCTAGGCGCCTCGCTCTCAGTGCTCTGTATAGGTACATCTCCCACTGTACAACCAGAGTCGCTATTCAGTTAGTGGGACTCCAGAATCATAATGAGCCTAAGGCAATAGAAAATGGAAATACAAGAAAAATTAGAATAAACGACCCTCTTAATTGTCTTCCTGAAACAGTTACTTTCCCATAGCTCTGAAAGGAAAAATGATCTTCCAGATTATTACTGGTAGAATGGTAGCACTTAGAGGCTGCAACAAAGTTTGGGGCCATGTTGTGATAGGTGCTTACAGACAGTCCCGGCTACCAAGAACCAATTATGTAAATAGAGGCAAAGGACGCATTAGTAGCCCCAGGCCATAAATGGGAAACTGAGGCACCAAGTAACTGGCCCGCTGGACGTTTATGACAGAGCTAGGAATTGAACCCACGTCTCATGAGTAACAGTCAAGCGTCTTAACCACAACGCAGCTCAATGCTTCCCAAATTGTCTTAATGCGACGCAATGTGCAAACTGTAATTCTGTTCGTCTCTAATTCAGCTGTTTAGGGTGCAGTTGCTTTGTGAAAAAACGACTCCGCTCCCAGAGGGTTCCACTGCATTTTCTTTTCCATGGCACATTCAGCGTAGAGCTCTGAGGCGTTTTTGAAGGAATCGGTGTAACCAATTCATTAGCTGACCCCACCATCCCAGATTTGCATAGGCCGCTTTGCACTGTAACTCTAGAATAATGATGGTGATTATAAACACATGACAACGAGTGGCGGGGGTGGTGAAAACCATTGTAATTACACATGGGGTAATGTGCTGAATGACATGCGGTGGTTACAATGTTGCGGTGCAACAAACTGAGCTTCCATATGCTGCCAGAATTCCAGTGAAGCTACGAGGCTACATTTGCAACAGGAATTCTCCTGCCCCAGAGGGACAGCCCGATACCAAGTCATTGTTACTTGGGCAATGAAGAAAAAACATTGCTCTTTGAAAATCTTCCACCTGACTTTCAAGACAATGCAAACTTTTGAGCCCTCACGTGCAGTATATTCAGCATGGCTCTCGGACCTCCAGTTCCTCTGAGCTGCACTTGGGTCAGAACCAAAGGGGCAGGAGGGAAAAAGAGGCTACATCATCTTTGCATTTCCCTGATGCTGGAGAAAGCCAGGAGCCCATTGAGCCGCTGACACAATTTAGAGCAGCCTCAGTGCTGCTGTAACCTATTCTAGCTATGAAAGCTCACTATGGTCTGTTTCACTGACCCAGGACCCTGGAGTATGGCGTACTCTGCATATGCCATCTCTCAATGCAGAATGTCCCCTGCCTGCCAGGACCAGGAGGCGTAGAACAAGGGGAATCACCAGCTGTCTGTCCAAGCCAACTTCCTATCCCCTTTGTGCCATCAGAGTGGCACAAAACGGATGGATTGGGCCCTGCATTTGAGCCTATATGTACACTGAATCCCCATCTAATCTTTAGGTATATATTTAGACACACACATATAGTGAGTCCACATAGGGGTGTGTGTGTGTGTATAATAAACTGATATTTATGTAAATCCTGGAGCTAGAGTGTTATTCTTGGCAGCCTGTTCCACAAGCTGGTGCATGACAGATTCTTTCTTTGAAGTCAGCAAACAATTCTCTGTATCTCAGTGCATTCCATGTGGAATTGCACGGGCCAAGGGCAAGGGGAGCTGCCTACAAATGTGAAATAACCTGCCCCTTATTTTAAGGAACCGGCAGAATTTTTCAAACCTTGTTCCAGACAAATACGGATTTCTGGGCTCATCCATTTGCCTCTTACACCAACGTTCCGGACACCCCTGCTAATAGGTCTGCGGTTACTTCAGAGTCTGCTTCTTTTTAAGAGTTTTTGCCGTGATTTTTCTTCCTGTTATCCCCTCCTTTATTTTTGCATTTGTCTTATAATTGTACCTGCTTAGCCAGGCAAAATGAGAGAAGAGATGTAACCTTTGGGAGAAGCTCATTCATGGTTAAGCTCTTTTCTTCTGTGTGTTCTGCTTAGGGTGACCAGACAGCAAGTGTGAAAAATCAGGACAGGAGGTGGGGGGTAATAGGAGCCTATCTAAGAAAAAGACCCAAAAATCAGGACTGTCCCTATAAAATCGGGACATCTGGTTACCCTAGTTCTGCTTTCATGTCTGTTCCCCCCTTAACTGAAAGGCTGATAAACCTGGAAAAATTGTTATTTGGGTAAATGATGCTCAAAGCATTAGCTAAAGTGATTATTTCAAACTCTCACCATGAAGTCTTCTCTTATTCAGTGGAACATAGGAACTGCTAAACTGGATCGGACCAATGGTCCATCTAATCCAGTCTCCTATCTCCCACACAGGACAATATCAGAGACATCAAAGGAAGGTGCAAGAGTCTCCACAGCAGAATTGAAATGAAATTATGGAATAAAATGGGAAGTTTCTTCTTTCACCTGACATTTAGTGGTAGCCTTACAATCTCTGAACATGAGGCTTTTAACCCATATATATGCTTACCCCATCTGACAACTGTGGTTCACATTATTGATATAAATGACTGATTCTTTTGGGAATGCTGGCAAGCTTTTGGACTCAACAACATTTTGCAGCAAAGCGTTACACCGGTCAACTGTGGAAAAAATATTTCCTTGTATTATGTCCCATTTCCCTTGATCAGTGAAACGAACTGGATTCTCATACCCTTAAGAGGCTTTGATTGGAGTCTTGGCCCACAATCCCACGTGTACTGACTCGGAGTTGCCTTATGTTTTCAGCGTGTGGATTAAAAGAGGGAGGGTGTCTCTTCCTTCCAGATAACGCAACTGGAAAGGTCTGGAGAAGAGGGGAGGATGGTACTGCTCCTTCAGATACATCCTTAGACTTATTCCCACCCTCTCCTTGCTCCCAACCTGCTCTATAAGCTTTTGTTTTCAGCCAGCTCCCAACATTTCTCTTCTCTTGCTGTAATGTTTCTATTTTAAATGTTGCCTAATTTGGAACCCACCTGCAGCTGCTCTGGTTCTTATTGGCTGGGCTTCACCAGCCTAGGCTGACATCAATGACTTGTAGAGGATTGGTTCCTCAGTTTGAATGGGCCTTTTAACAAGCAGGCACACAGACTACCTTGATTGTGGGTTACCGGACAGGTGTGTTGTCACAGGCAGGAGAGAGGGCACTCCAGTTTGGTCATTGGGTGGGTGACTCTGGTTTTATGTATGATAGGGAGACGAGAGTCACCCCAGCCATGTCCAGGGAGTCACACCAGCATAGAACTGGGGTGAGTCTGAGGAGAATCAGATCCTTTTTCTTCCTTAAGGAATTGTTATTTGGGGAGTTTGTTTGTTTGTTTTGGGGTCAAAGAGACATTCATTTAATCCATCCCACCCCGTCCCTGGATCTGACAATGACTCACTGCCCGCCTGTACCTCAGTTTCCTCATCTGTAAAATGGGGACAGTAAAGGGCACTGGCTGGTTTAACTTGTGGATGTTTTTCACTAAGTATTGTATCCAGTGAAGCCTCTCTCAAGTGACCACCCAAGAACCCCCAAATCAGTCACCTAGTAGAGCTGCTCTTTAACTCAAGATCAGACAAGATCATGCTGGAAACCTAGGCCCAGATCCTCAAAGACATTTAGGTGCCTAATTCCCATTGGAATCAGCGGGAGATGATGTCTAAATACCTGTGAGGCGCTGGGCCCAAGAAGGTAGTTCAAAGTGGACTCGTAAGACAGGATGGTGCCTACGTGAGGTGCAGACCTTTAGTGGTTTTCACTGGTCTAGGTCAGGATCAGCTGTTCACCTCCCCCCCCCATGCACCCTGCACACATCCTTCCCCACACCTTGCTGACTGCCATTTTGGCATGTAATTTATGCCCTGGAGGGCAGCATGTCTTCTGGACCGGTGTTATTGCCACTCCTTAAACCAACAAACAGGGCTGCCAGCCAAGGCTGCTCTCTCACAACAAGGATCAATTTCAGTGGCTGAGTGTCAAAGTCAATTCCCAGCCCTAGCAATGTCATTAAAATCTAGGATCTCCACGCTAGTGCAAACGAAGCGCCCCATGTTGCTGGAAGGTCAGAGTCGGGTTTGTTAGTTCATTTAGGGTCTGATCCAAGAACCATTGAAGTCAATGGAAGTCTTTTCGGGCTTTGAATCAGAACCGTTTATGCTGTATCTTTGGTTACGAAGAACCCAGAACCACCCTTGGCTGAACAGTGTCCCACTTGCTTAACTTGGGTCTGGCCACTCAAGTTTCCTGGGCATTTCCCAACACTTCATGTCTGGTAACCTTATGTCAGAACCATTGGACCAACCGCAAACTCAGCACCCAATGAAGACAGCAGCTTCCTATAAGACACACATCCATGCATGGAGATGTAAAAGACAATGGGAAAAGGGGCTGTTGGAGGAAGAGCTTTGTTAACTTAATACATGTTTTGTGGTTATGGATTATGTGTTTAACAGATGTCTACTCTATTGTCGTACAATTCCCTTCAATCAAGAGGCTTATTCTAGCCAAACGGGCCACATTTTCCCTTGTTTTTTTTTTTTTTTTTTTTGTTAAGAGTAAACCATATGTGCATCAGGGAAGTTTTTATGGGCAATTAAGGAGCACTTATAGGTGTAACGGATCAACATTCCTGTAAAGTTAAATTAATTACCCATCGGGATTGGGAACAAGAACTCCAGTTTCCCAGCTTTGGCTGAAATTCCCAGATCTGCCCTCCAATTCCCTCCCGAAGTGGGAACTTAACCTGATTAATCAAGGCTAAAGGTATTTCCGCTCACTATTCAAAACACAGCTACTCCCCTTTGTCCTTATCGTCGTGTTACTCAATCACTCACTGCCATGGAGGAATGGACTTGGCTGAGGGACAGAGAGACAGAGCATGATTCCTTTGAGTCAGAGCCTACCTTCCTTTCCTTTAGAGTCAGTGTAGCATCTTTCATTACTCAAAGTCCAAGAGCAAAGCCGCCTCCTCCTCAGGACACAATGAGATGCTCAGAGCTGACAGCTACGATTGCCAAGAGAAAGACAAAGGGATCCGCATTATAATTTCACAGACTTATGTTTCCTAATGGAGGGGCCCGTGCCGAGATGCTGCCTAGTTTCCCCTGAGAATGACGTATGGCTTTTCCTACGCTTCCCTCTTCTGGTCAATAAGGGTTAGAATATATAGGCTGCTGCCATATTGTTTGCTTAACTCAGGGCCCAATTTCCAGTCCAACATGCAAATCCTGGGGGGAAAAGGAAAAAACGGTTACTCACTTTCTCATAAGTGTTGTTCTTCAAGATGTGTTGTTCATGTCTGTTCCAATCAGGTGTGTGCGCGCGCATGGCACTGGAAGATTTTTCCCATAGCAGCATCTGTTGGGTCAGCCTGGGTGCCCCCTGGAGTCAGATCTTCATGGCACTCAGTATAGACCCTGCCGACCCACCACACCTTCAGTTCCTTCTTGCCGGCTACTCTGACAGACGGAGTGGGTGGGTATTGGAATGGACATAAACAACACATCTCAAAGAACAACAGTTACGAGAAGGTAACTGTTTTTTCTTCTTTGAGTGCTTGTTCATGTCAATTCCAATCAGGTGACTCACAAGCCCAAGTTCAGGAGGTGGGGTCAGAGCTGTCCACTGATTGGAGCACTGCTCTGCTGAAGGCGCCATCATCTCTGGCCTGCTGAGTAATGGCATAATGCATGGTGAAAGTATGGATGAGGGACCAGCTGTCAGACGTGTGGGTATAGCCTGTCAGGACCTTTGAGGAAATGGCTGACCATAGGGTTGGCAAAGACCAACCGGCTCTCAGCACCTTGATGGAAGGCCAAGATAATGGCCAAGTGAACCCTTATTGACGACATGGACAGCCCCTGCTGCTTGAAGTGGAGAAGGTAGTCCAATATACGCAGAATAGAGGTGAGCGTGGGTGACGAACCATGTTGCATCGATGAGACTGAGAATCTTTTCCACTTGGCCAGGTAGGTAGGCCTGGTGGAGGGCTTTCTACTGCCAAGGAGGATTTGTCTGACCGGATCCGGTCACTGTATTCATTCTTTGAGTGCTCCTTTCACCCTATTAATCTAAAAATCTCTGGCCACACAGGAGCCGAACTCACAAAAGAGATAAAAGAACTATCAATCCGTTCAATTTAAAATAAAGGCTACAAGTTTAAGTTTAGGATCAGGTTTATAAATGGAGCTGGGTTTAAGTTTAGGATCAGGTTTATAAATGGAGCTGGGTTAGAACAACTAGAAAGCCCTGCTGGAAAAGTCACATGAGGGAGTAAACTGTGTGTATTAGCATAAGGCGCTCAAAAACGCAGCTCCTTTAAGAACCTTCTGTGGTTGTATTCAAGCATGGGGTTTTTTTGGGTCCATGTGACATATTCTGAAGGATCCCTGAAATATTAAAATAAACAGAATGCTTGACTTGCAGAACCTGTCTGCTAAGCCAGGAATCACATTTCTTGCTGCAGTTTCAAACCGTCATCCAGAGACTTGTAAAACATTGACAAAACCCTCTTCCCCTCCCTCCCCCTGAGAGCTTTCAACCAAAACAACAGTTCTGCATTCCCACCCCATCCCAGAAAGCACAAATATTCTAGAACCAGCACGACTTTGATCCCCCTTGCTTTTACTACTACACATGGGAGGAGTTTTGAAAACAATTTCATTTTTAAAAATTACTTCTGATATGGTTTTAAGGACTAGCAAGCTCCTGTGTGTCATATATGGGGGGAAACAGTTGCATTATCGATAAATTAAAAGAAATATTAA
Source organism: Trachemys scripta elegans (assembly GCF_013100865.1). Lineage (NCBI taxonomy): Eukaryota > Metazoa > Chordata > Testudines > Emydidae > Trachemys > Trachemys scripta. The sequence goes on from NC_048312.1 coordinate 16,952,253, forward strand.
TAACATTAAATCCAAAGTCCATTTCCTATGAACTCTCCCCACCTCATGCCTCCAGTTCTTTCAACTAAATGGCCATGTCTCCTCTGGTAGATTGCTACTGGAACAGAGACTAAAATCTCTGTGGGGGGAAGTGATACATCGCATGACAAAGAGGAACCTCTTTTAAAATAAAACAGCTTCAAAGAAAATTGTTGTTATTAACTGTAGTGCAGTAACAACTGCGATCAGGGCCCTGTTGAGCTCAGCACTCTACATATACATGGAAAGACATCCCATGCCCCACAGAGCTTACAGCCTAAATAGACAGGACAGAAAGGGTGAGACAATGGCGTGCAATGTACAAGTAGAAGATTGCCTACTGAGGCACAGGGAGATTAAGTGATCTACCCAAGGTGACATGGGAAACTCTCTGGCAGAGACAGGAGCCAAACCCACATCTGAATGGAAGCAGGATTAGTCACTGTGTGAACATTGATAGACTTTGTCACAGCTCAGGGCACCGGCACCTGTATTCCCCCTTGGGGGTCCAGCCAGGACACCCACTCTAAGCTCCTGTCTCCTGAGCAGTCACCTCTCTTTGGTGGAGATTCATCTCTCTCCCACCTCCTGTCTGGGTTTTTTCCAGGCTGCACAGTTCCCTGCCTACTCTGAGTTCCCCAGCAAGTCAGAACAGGCCTGCTTTGCTTTTCTCCTCAGAGGCTCTAAACAGCGTCATTGTCCACAGTTTTGAGGTCTCACACAGCTTTTCCTAAACAAGCACATTTATTCTTAAAGTAAAAGCATTACAGATAAAACATATTAAAACAACAAAAGAAACTACACACATGCTTACCAGAGATCACCACAACTCCAACGAGGACTCTGGGTAGAGTCAGTCTTTCAAACCCCACACAGGGGTTTTTATGGGCTTACATGTTCATAACGTCTTTTGCTCAGAGCAAGAACACCCAGGAATTGGACAGCCCCTCCTTCATACAGTTTGAGCCTCCGATCTTGTCCTCATGTAACAGGTGATCAGCAGACAAAGGCCCATTCCTCAGGGCGAAGCTTCAAAAGACTGAGTTCTTGCATAACTGGAGGGGTACATTTGCCTACACTTCCCCCTAGAGATTTCCTGGAAAACCCCCTTAACTTTAAAAGTTCATTCTTGTCTTTGCCCATTGTTTCCAATAGTCCTTTGAAGCTCACAACACTTCCCCAAGTTTATATTAGTCATGTCACCCCCTGGAGATGTTACCCACAATCCCACAGTAATCCATGAACATTGCATTTTAAGGGTATGTCTACACTACGGGATTATTCCGATTTTACAGAAACTGGTTTTTGGCAACAGATTGTATAAAGTCGAACGTATGCGGCCACACTAAGCACATTAATTCGGTGGTGTGCGTCCATGTACCAGGACTAGTGTCGATTTCCGGAGTGTCGCACTGTGGGTAGCTATCCCATAGTTCCCGCAGTCTCCTCCGCCCATTGGAATTCTGGGTTGAGATCCCAATGCCTGATGGGGCCAAAAACATTGTCGCGGGTGGTTCTGGGTACATCCTCCCCCTCCCTCCGGGAAAGCAATGGCAGACAACCGTTTTGCACCTTTTTCCTGAGTGAACAATGCAGATGCCATACCGCGGCAAGCATGGAGCCTGCTCAGCTCAAGACAGCAGTCATGAACATTGTAAACACCTCGCGTAGTTATCGTGCAGTTTATACTGAACCAGAACCTGCAAAACCAGGCGACGAGGAGTAGGCTATGGCAGCGTGGCGACGAGAATGATGAGGACATGGACATGGAATTCTATCAAACCGTGGGCCCTGGCGCTTTGGAGATCATGCTGTTAATGGGGCAGGTTCATGCCATGGAACGCCGATTCTGGGCCCGGGAAACAAGCACAGACTGGTGGGACCGCATAGTGTTGCAGGTGTGGGACAATTCCCAGTGGCTGCAAAACTTTCGCATGCGTAAGGGCACTTTCATGGAACTTTGTGACTTGCTTTCCCCTGCCCTGAAGCACCAGAATACCAAGATGAGAGCAGCCCTCACAATTGAGAAGCGAGTGGCGATAGCCCTGTGGAAGCTTGCAACGCCAGACAGCTATCGGTCAGTCGGGAATCAATTTGGAGTGGGCAAATCTACTGTGGGGGCTGCTGTCATGCAAGTAGCCAAAGCAATCACTGAGCTGCTGCTACCAAAGGTAGTGACTCTGGGAAACGTGCAGGTCATAGTGGATGGCTTTGCTGCAATGGGATTCCCTAACTGTGGTGGGGCGATAGATGGAACCCATATCCCTATCTTGGCACCGGAGCACCAGGGCTGCCAGTACGTAAACCGCAAGGGGTACTTTTCAATGGTGCTGGTGGATCACAAGGGATGTTTCACCAACATCAACGTGGGCTGGCCGGGAAGGGTTCATGACGCTCGTGTCTTCAGGAACACTACTCTGTTTAAATGGCTGCAGCAAGGGACTTACTTCCCAGACCAGAAAATAACAGTTGGGGATGTTGAAATGCCTATAGTTATCCTTGGGGACCCAGCCTACCCCTTAATGCCATGGCTCATGAAACCATACACAGGCAGCCTGGACAGTAGTCAGGACCTGTTCAACTACAGGCTGAGCAAGTGCAGAATGGTGGTAGAATGTGCATTTGGACGTTTAAAAGGTCTGGCGCACTTTACTGACTTGCTCAGACCTCAGCCAAACCAATATTCCCATTGTTATTGCTGCTTGCTGTGTGCTCCACAATCTCTGTAAGAGTAAGGGGGAGACCTTTATGGCGGGGTGGGAGGCTGAGGCAAATCGCCTGGCCGCTGATTATGCGCAGCCAGACACCAGTGCGATTAGAAGAGCACAGCAGGAAGCGCTGCACCTCAGAGAAGCTTTGAAAACCAGTTTCATGACTGGCCAGGCTACCGTGTGAACGTTCTGTTTGTTTCTCCTTGATGAAAAGCCACCCTCTTGATTGACTCATTCTCTGTAAGCAACCCACCCTCCCCCTTCGATCCCAGCTTGCTTTCAAAGGAAATAAAGTCACTATCGTTTAAAAATCATGCATTCTTTATTAATTGATTATAAAAAGAGGGAGAGAACTGACAAGGTAGCCTGGGTGGTGTTTGGGAGGAGGATAGGAGGGAAGAAAAAGGCCACTAAAAAAGTTCAAAGTAATGATAGCCTTTTGGTTGGGCTGTCCACTGGGGTGGAGTGGGAGGGTGCACGGAGCCTCCCTCCCCCCCCCCCGCGTTCTCACACATCCGGATGAGGAGGCTATGGAGCATGGTAAGGGGGGAGGGAGGTTATACAGCAGCTGCAGTGGCACTCTGTGATCCTGCTGCCATTCCTGAAGCTCCACCAGACGCCGGAGCATGTCTGTTTGATCATGCAGCAGCCCCAGCGTGGCAGCCTGCCACCTCTCATCTTGAGCGTCCCTCATGGCCTCAAGTTCACTGGCATCTTTCCTGTACTTTGATACCATGTCCTTCCACTCATTCAGATGAGCTCTTTCATTGCGGGTGGATTCCATGATTTCCGAGAACATTTAGTCTCGCATCCTCTTTTTTCGACGCCTTATCTGAGATTGCCTTCGGGACGGAGGAGGGAGGCTTGAAAAATTTGCAGCTGCAGGAGGGAGGGAAAAAAGGGAGAGAAGTATTTAAAAAGATACATTTTACAGAATAATGCTTATACTCTTTCACTGTAAACAACACTATTCATATTACATAGCACATGTGGTTTCGGTACAAGGTTGCATTTTGCATCTTAATATTGAGTGCCTGCGGCTTTGGTGTTAGAGAGCACAGATGCAGGTCTGGGCAACAGAATTCGGCTTGCATGCAGCCATGGTAAACCATTGTCTTTCAGCTTCTGCGGCTTTCCTACAAGCAGCACCCTCCTTTCCCACATACCAAGCAAAACCCGTTGAGTGCTGCGGTTTTCCTGTTAATGTGCTGCAGCAGAAACCAAACTAACCGCCCCACCATCCAATTCTCTGGGATGATCACTTTATTCCTCCCCCCACCGCGTGGCTGTTATCAGGAAAGATTCCCCCCTCCCCCCACTTGGCTAACTGCAGGGAAGGATTTCTTTTCAGCCACAGGCAAACAGCCCAGTAGGAACGGCCACCTCCGTCCCCTTAATTAAATTCCCATATTTCAACCAGGTTACCATGAACGATATCACTCTCCTGAGGATAACACAGCGAGATAAAGAACGGATGTTGCTTGAATGCCAGCAAACACTGGGACCATACGCTGCCAGACTTTGTCATGCAATAATACCAGATTACTTGCTACTAGCATGGCATGGTCAAGTGTCCTACCATGGTGGACGGAATAAGGCTGAACTGCCAAGAAACCTTGTGGAAAGGCTTTTGGAGTACCTCCAGGAGAGCTTCATGGAGATGTCCCTGGAGGATTTCTGCTCCATCCCCAGACATGTTAACAGACTTTTCCAGTAGCTGTACTGGCTGCGAATGCATCCCAACTCCTCAGGGCAAATTAATCATTAAAAAACGCTTGCTTTTAAACCATGTTTTATATTTACAAAGGTACACTCACCGGAGGTCCCTTCCATGGCCTCATTGTCTGAGGGTTGGGAGGGTGCTTCAATCAGGCTGAGAAAAAGATCCTGGCTGTTGGGGAGAATGGAGTGCTGTGTGCTCTCCGCAAGCTCGTCGTCATCCTCCTCCTCCTCCTCTTCCCCATCCGCAGAATCCTCAGGCATGGCTGAGATTACCCCCGCCTCGGAATCCATGGTCAGAGGTGAGGTAGTGGTGGCGGCCCCCCCTAGAATTGCATGCAGCTCAGCGTAGAAGCAGCATGTCTGCGGCTCTGACCCGGAGCAACCGTTTGCTTCCTTTGTTTTTTGATAGGCTTGTCTGAGCTCCTTAACTTTCACGCAGCACTGTAGTGAGTCCCTATTGTGGCCTCTCTCCATCATGCCCTTGGAGATTTTTTCAAATGTTTTGGCATTTCATCTTTTGGAACGTAGTTCTGCTAGCACTGAATCCTCTCCCCATATAGCGATCAGATCCAGTACCTCCCGTATGGTCCATGCTGGTGCTCTTTTTCGATTCTCGGCCTGCATGGTTACCTGTGCTGATGAGCTCTGCATGGTCACCTGTGTTCTGCACGCTGGGCAAACAGGAAATGTAATTCAAAAGTTCGCGGGGCTTTTCCTGTCTACCTGGCCAGTGCATCCGAGTTCAGATTGCTATCCAGAGAGGTCACAATGGTGCACTGCGGGATAGCTCCCGGAGGCCAATACCATCAAATTGTGGCCACACTAACCCTAATCCGAAATGGCAATACCTATTTCAGTGCTACTCCCTTCGTCGGGGAGGAGTACAGATATTGATATTAAGAGCCCTTTATATCGAAGTAAAGGGCTTCGTTGTGTGGACGGGTGCAGGGTTAATTCAGTTTAACGCTGCTAAATTCGAGATAAACTCCTAGTGTAGACCAGGCCTAAGACAATGAATGCCTAAGATACTTCAACTTAATTCAATAAGGTTTATCCAGGATATTGGCAGAAATTGCCATCTCTGTTGCAGACCTAGATGGCATAAGTTTAGAGAGTTGGACTCTATCTTGGATTTCCCCATCAGTCTTTACCTGTAATAATCTTATGAGAAGATACATATTAAGCAAACAGAAATAGTGAACATTCATTGCTAGGGCAAAAGGTTTATAATACAGCTGAGAAATAGAAAGCTTTCTTTACTCCTTTATTAACTGTGTTGGATGCTTGATGCTAAATAAATAGATGGAAACTCACAGGAAAGGATACTGGTAGTAATTTATGGATATTTAAATGGGATCATGTTGTTATTAATGCTATGTAGGGTTTTCAAGGGAGGATATTTTGTTTAAACTAAAAAAAAAAAAAAAAAATGACCCTTACCAGCTCTGATCCGCTTCCAATCTTCATCTTTCAAATGGAATGGCCCTTTTTTCATTGTATTAATATCTACGGATGCACGATACATATACATTATATAGGTGGAATTTTAACTTGAGGAAAAATAACCCAAGCCAACTCTTTACTGTCTAGCTCAGAATTTCCTGATCAACAATCCTGATTAGCAATTTTTCTGACAAGACCAGTCGCACTCTCCTTTTACAGCACTGCCAAGAGGGATGGTGGACAGCCAGGCTCCAGAGCCAACAGTTTCAAAAGTGGCTGCTGATTTTCGGTGCCCACTGTGAGAGGCCACCATTGTGTTACTGGATACACATTGCCTCGAGGTGGTATGTCTGAAACTGGGCACCCAATAACTGAAACAACCCAAAATCAGCCGCCCCTTTTGCAGATGTGGCTGCATGTGTCTAAAGAGAAACGCCTAGCCCAGAATGAGAAGACGGTCCCTTTAATTTAAGGCCCGTTCTCCTCTGCTCTGCCTCTACCTCCCCCTCCCCCACACACCTTTTGAGACCTGGGAAATAGCTTGCAATAAAATGTTATCACATAAGGGGTCTGTTGTCTTACATTTTTGCTTTAGTCTTTGGCAACTCAGCCTCTCAATATTTTTGCTGAAACAACATCTTGTGCAAACTCCAAGCCCCATGAGGATATAAAACCCCATGTAATTCATGGACCTGGCCATTAAAATAAGAGTCACTGTGACCAAGTCCCTCCAAGCTGGTGAACGGGGCTCATTTTCTGCAGCCAAGGGACTTGTATGTCCTTATTCTGCAAATTCAACTTGTGAAAGAGCCTTTAATAAAAAGAATGGCAAAGCCCAGGCGATGGCCCATCAGGCTGATCTCAGGGAGTGTGTGTCGATATAGCCATAGGAGATAGAGAAGCTAATATATAAAGGGAAAGAAAAATAGCAAAAAAATGGAAAAGGAAGTTCTCTCACTTTATATCCGTTCGCTTCAGACTGGGGAATAAAATGGTGGCCGAGCTGTCATGTCCACACACAGCCATTGTGACTGCTCTTGTATGGGTTGGAGGGAGGACAGAGGAGAGGGGAAATACAGAGGCCTTCTCCTCTTGTCCACCTGCATCAGGGGACACCCAGAATGCTGCTGATTACATTCCCTGCGTGAAAGGGCCAACGTGTCTTGAGACACTCATGATCCCAAATGGAGCAGAGTTGGGCAGGTTGGTGCTAAAGCCTAGACCCAGTCTTGGCCTCCTTTCTTACCCCACTGGAGCTTGCTTACTACCACTAGAAGGCAGTGTGATAAATGCTGCTTTTCAATTGCAGGATCCCTACACGCTCCTTCCTCTCAGCATTAGCACATTGTTGCACTCCCCAGCTCCTCCCGCCTTGTATATAAACAACGGACAGGATAGGAGCCAAGTGGTGCCTTGAAAGCCTGCCAGTAGTGCTGCTGATATGGAAGGGGGCAGCGCCTGGCATTGTGGGGCAGTTAACGCTCAGAGGAAGATTCACAGGGTATTTTTGTGGAAAGTACATAGGGAAACAAACACTGGCAAAGACAGCATGGCAATGCAATGTATCTTAAAATGTATCATGTGGCTGTGAGCTCACTCTCACCTTGACACAAATTTTGGTTTGGCTGGCGTGAATCCATCCAACACAACCAGCATGACAGAAAGGGGGTAAAGGAGGAGTAGAGCCTGTGTTTGATCCAAGGGTCCAATACAGGGCCTGCTTGCTATTCCAATACAATGCCTTATAAGACCAGACTTTAAAAGCAGAACTTTAAAACCCTTTGTCTTCTCAAAAGGTGCCAGATAAACCTAGCATGACAGGTAGGAGGCTAGTGGATCAGAGCCACCCAAATGGCTTATTTGGAGAGAGGAAAGACACCAAGTCCCAGAGAGAAAGTCCTGAGCCACTTCCAAATGCTCTGGTCCTTACCATGGTGTCAGAAAGGAGCAGGGCTGACTGGTTGATGGGAATAGAGTGAGGTGAACAAACCACACCAGCCATCCCCACCGAAACAGCCCTTCAGATTCTGACAGATCCCTGCTTGGCAAGTGCTTTGGCACCTGGAAGTGTTTCCGTTTCTTCTTCCCCACTGACACTTCATATTTGTCTCACAAGTCTTAACAAGAGCCCTTATTTTCATTTTTAAAACAAGAGTGTGTCGCCAGCCAGGTTTTCCTTCAGCAAGTCTGGCTCTACTTCAAATTGTGTTGAGCTCATTGAACACAGACGCTCATTGCCTGGAGATGAAACTCAGAGAGGCTGCTGAGACATGGGGCTAATTCTGAGCTGGTGGAAGGGGCTGGGACTCTGCTGAAATCAATGGAGTTGCACCTTCATTGGGCCCATTCTCTTCAGGTTTCCCTAATGTTTAACTTCCTTGAAATCTAGAAGCCAGGGGTATAATCTCTGATCCAATGAAGTCTACGGAAAAATCACCATTGACTTCAGTGAGGCCCAGATTTGACCCTCAGGTCTTCAGGTGAACATGTCCTGGCCAGATGTAGAAAAAAAATATTGATGGAGATGGTTCTCAGATTTGTGAACCTCAGAAAAGGTTCAGTTAGAATTTGGGGCAAAGTCTTGTGTCTATTCTTATTGTTTCAGAACTGGTTTGTTTGCCCATTCCCGCATGTGGCTTATACTAGCCTTACATTAGAAGCACTAGCGAGAAAAAGTGGATGAGGTACTATCTTTTATCGGACCAGCTTCTGTTGGTGAGAGAGATGAGGTTTTGAGCCACACAGAGATCTTCTGCAGGTCTGGGAAAGGGACTCCCGGGGACTCATTAGAAGCACCAGAATGATTTAGTTGGTGATTGGTCCTGCTTTGAGCAGGAGGTTGGACTAGATGACCTCCTGAGGTCCCTTCCAACCCTGATATTCTATGAAAGCTTTGAGAAAGGTGCACATCTACAATGCTGCATAATCATTCCCCACTGGAGTGCCAGTAAGAAACTGCCCATGTCATTTGTGGAATGAGACCAAGGAATACAAATACACACACACACACACTCTCTCTCTCTGCCAGGAGTAAAGAGAGAAGAGAATTGGACTGGATCTTAATAGCAGAGCTGAGCTGGAATCGAAACCCTGGATCTGAAACCTCCTGCACTTTGAGGAGATTGGTGTTCAGATCTGAATTGGGTGACTGCCCTGTCCAAATCCCTGAAGACACCTAAATTAGGAAAACTCAGCTCAGAATCCACGTTTCACAAATAGCTTCACAGTAATTCCAGGGGGAGCTGACAGAAACACAGATGCCTGCAGCAAGAGCTATATTGGAGGGGGAAGGTAGCAATCTTCTTTTCAAGTGCTGAAGATAAAAAATGCTTTTGACAGCTGCTGCTTGATGGGCTTCCAGGAACAACTGCAGCTCTAACAAGTTCCCAGCCTGCAAAGCTCAATATCTGTCCTGAGAATGGAAGCCAACTCTCCCTTTGTTGGACTGGTGACACCTGCGCCAGCATATCACAGCTAAGGCACTGACTGGCTTCCCATGCCCACTTGTATGGATCCTGTGGCTGACATCCTGTAGGGATGCCCTGATGTTTCTCAAAGACCTCTCTGCAGAAGTGTAAATGGCACCTCAAAGGTCTATGAAGAGAATCTGTAATGTGGCCTCCCCCTGTCTATCCCATCAATATGCAGCAACATGCTTGGTGTGAGAAATTTGTTCTTGGTACCAGGCCAACACCCAAACAGACAAAGAAATAATGTTTACCCCTAGGCCCTTTCTGACAAACAATAAAAAAGCAATAGAGTCATGAAAGATTACACATCAGCTAAAATACTGCCTCTCCGTGCCAATTCCTGTAGAAATAGGCAAAGCTGCCCTCTATACTCAACTAAAACTGCTGTTAAAACGCTCAAGGAAAATAATCATTTACACAGAATTTTTCTATTAGCCAATGATATTAATATTCTTGCTAAAGTTTTATTGTGACAATCTGTTTCGTGGGGAGAAACAGTTTGCTTTGTTTGAATGTACAGTTGCACAGAGGACTTTGGGCGTTTGAGGCAGAGATGAATTGCCTAACAATGGTGTTGGGTGGTCACACCAGCTTGCAAGCAGAGGCGTGGGCTACTTTAGGTGTGTGAACAAATCCAGTTCAGGTTTTCCTGCTGCTTCTTATTCCATTCACACCTCCTACTCAAAAAAAGATTGAGGAAACTCTGACCCTATTGGACAGTCTGGTAGATCTGAGAGCAAACTTGTTTCACCTGAGCTAGTAAGGTCCTAGCTAAGTCATTGACTGGATTCTTGTATCCACCGGAATGGATTCTGATGACAGCAGGTTGAATAATACAAAAGACAATTTGTGAATATTTTTGTTACTAAATGTGACGAGTTTTTTCCATTGCTGTGGGGGAGGTGGGAGGGAGGGAGGGGAGAAGGAAGGTCATGTAGTTTGTTGTTTGCTAGTATTTGGACAGCCACTAGTTTATCATCTGTAAATTTGTATCAGTAATTCATATTCATCTTTGAAATATCACCAATCAGGGAACAAAAATAATGTCATGTGATTTAGGTGACCAATTGGCACACCCTAAATGACAAACAGTCCAAGCAAACAGTTTGTAAACAATCCATAGGTTGAAATTTCTTTGGATAAACTACTTGGCCAGACTCATGAATAATGAACACAGGATCTGTTTGCAAACGTGCAAAAGAGTTACAAAATCAGATCAGCTTCCCCAGAATTTTGTTTGAGAAAACAAAACAAAACAAAATTCTGGCAATGTCAAAACGCCCTATTTTGACATTTTTGGAATGAAACGTTGATTTTTTTTTTTTTGAACTGACTTTTCACTTCAAAATGTTTTTATTTTCTTTTACATTTTATATTACAATACAAGTACAAAATAAAAAAAAAGTCAAAATCAAAACACAAATTTTATCAAAACAAAGTTTCAAATGACCTGAATTTTTTTCCCCCTTGGTGGAGCATATTAAAAATTTCAGTTTTCATCCCTATTCAGAATAAATTTCAATTTCAGATTTTTGGAATCTCAAAACGCCTCTGAGAAATGGAACTTCCATTTTCCAACACAGCTCTAAACATATTGGTCTCTTCTGGCTTTGAAATCTATGAATCCTAAACCCAGAGTGGCAGGCAGCTGAAATGTAACTGGTGACTGACTCCCTTTCTTTGTAGGCAAATTACTGGTTGTTTTTGGAGAGAAGGAATTACTCACCCAGCACTGATGTCATGAATCGTTTCTCCTTGAACCCCTAAAGAGGCCATGTGGACTAGCAGTGGTACAAGAAAGCAAAGGACTAAACCAGGAGCATCTTGGGTTCTAATCCCAGTTAAGCCACTGCCTAACATTTTGAACCTGAGCAAGTCACTTGACCCCCTTGTGCCTCATTCAGCCCAGCTGTAAAACTGTGTAAAAAGAAGGACCTTGCTGAAAAACAGATGTTACATCTGAGCTGAGCTTTGCTGGGTAAATATACATTTCCCAAACCCAACTCGATGAAACACCTGCTGGGGAATCCAGGCTTGTGGTGGATGGAGACATTTGTGTATCCTATAAATTCACACTCTCTCCATGCAGATCCCTAAGGTGTGTGTGGAGGTCTCTTTTCCCTCATGTTTGATCTATCCTGAGGGTGACCAGAACAGGATCTCCAGTGGTGAAGCCCCAATGCTCTCGCCAGCCAGTAATTTTAGTGTGGCTCAGGCTTTTCCGGAGCTTCTGCAAAGGGTCAGACCCTTTGCTGGTTTACAGCTTGTGCAGTCCTGTAGACGCTGAATGGAAGTCAGTGCCATGGCAGATAGAAGCAGGCTAAGTCCATCCATGATTTGGCCCACAGAGCACACGCAGTACTGTAGTCGGAAAGCCTTGTTTATTCATGTGCTCGTTTTTCTGGTTTGGTGAACAGCACATGTCAATATTTAGTCATTACTGTGGGAACAGCAAAAAAAGAAAGAGGGAAAGAATAGGAGAAAACACTATTTCAAGGCTGGTGCCTCTCATTCATTTATTTCATTTCCATTTTGCTTATGTGTGCCGGGCTCTTTCGCACGGAAGGAAAACAGGAATTCAAAAAGGGAAGTGGCACCTAAATGTTGCCATGAAATCCTGGAGAAGAATGGGAGCCAGACCTTCTGGGAATCCCATCAGCAGCCCTTGAGAAGAGCTGCTCAGACCCACTACGTCTACAGGGCTACTGTTTTTTCAATTCTTTCTTATCAGGGTTTTTGAGGTGGCCAAACAACTCCATGTTGGAGCTGTGAGACTCCCCCATTCTCGGCTGTCCTATACCATCGTGCCCCAAAGGTCCTGGGTCAGAGAGTCTTCCTCTTCTTAGTTGAAAAGAACGGCATGAGCGTTTGAAGCTCTTCAGTGTTGCATGTTAATCAACTGGAAGAGTCATTATTGGGGTGATAAAGGACTCCTTTCCTCCAGCCAGTGCTCTTGCCAGTCTGGAGAGGGGTAGTGTAAGCATCTAGGACCGGAGTCTCCCGTGTAGTATAATACTATGCACTAGGCCAGGCTTGAAACACATAGGACCTGGATTCTCCCCTCACTACAGAGAAGCCAAGAAGACTTAACTCCATCTTAATAAGTGAGCCCCTCCGCCCCCATCATCCAATGAAGGGAGCAAGGAGGGGGAGGAGCTAGAGTGCAATGTGCCCCAGTGATCCTGGGCTGTCAGAATGGATCCTAAGGGACCATTTCAGCCAGCATAAGTTAGAGCAAGTCTGTGGTTCCTCTAACTTGAAGTAGGGGCTGATTTGCCCTGGGTCAGAGAATAAGCAAAGATGGCCTAGAGGATCCAACTCTTCACGTTCACAAAAAACGTGCCATGGAAATGCAGTAAATAATATTTTAAGGTTTATTCATCATAATACGTTTTCTAACATGTCTTATGAAACATTGTTAGAGAACGAACTATGAACTATGTTGCATTGACAGCTATCAAATGCATATTAAAAGAATGTCTAAAATTTATGAGCAGGACCTTCATTAAAAGTGTTGCCAACCATTTGCTGTACGTTGGAAGCAGAGTAATGTGGAGGAAAACGCCTTAAAAAAAAAAAAAAGGACATGAGACAATCCTCTCGGATTTTTCATTTAATGAGTTATATGCAGTTCAAAAATCAAAATTCACTGCGTATTCCTTCCAAGGTCTATTACTACCTCTATACCAGTGAGCTAGGGAAAGTCCACTTTGTCTTTGTTCATATTTTTAAGCAGATGAGGGGTGTATCTGGTTCTGATTTAGAGAAAGTCCATTAATAACCACAGTGAAGGTTAATTATTAGCAGTTGCATTAAACAAGCAGAAAGAGCCAATGTTTACTGAATAATGATGTGCCTGCCTAGGTCTTGTAGAGTCCAATTCTGAATTGTCCCACTGAAGCAAATGGGAGAATTTACATTGTGAGTAAGGATTGCAGGGTTAGCCCCATAGTACGTAGCGCTCTAATTTATTAGTAGGAAATTAGCCCCCGGCCAGAAGGACAGATTCCTGATGAAAGTCTGAAGGAAGATGAGCCTGTGGCCCTAGCCCAGGCTTTGGCAGTGGTGTTTATGCACCACTTGGCTTCCTGATTGCAAAACGAAAAAGATGCCATGTTAGCAGCAAGGAAGTTTTGGAGTTTTGTATCTTCCGATCTCTTCACAGGGCTGCAGAGGGCAGAAAGTTTGAATTTCTGCCAGAGAGGCACCAGGGCTACCAGAGACTAAGCCAGCCCAATGGTGTGTTTAGACTAAAAATGTGACTCTGGTTTCCTGGTCTACACTGGGGAGAGGCGGGGGGGAATCAATGTAAGTTACGCAACTTCAGCTAAGTGAATACGGTGTCTTCACTGCGGTGAATTGACTGCTGACGCTCCCCCGTCGACTCCACCTGCACCTCTCGCACTGGTGGAGTACAGGAGTCGACGGGAGAGTGCTCGGGGGTCGATTTATCACATCTCGACTAGACACAATAAATCGACCCCTGCTGGATCGATTGCTGCCCGCTGATCCGGCGGGTAGTATAGACATACCATTGTGACTGTTGATTTTGGGGTAGTCTCTCCTGATGTAAGATCTGAATCAGCCCACACAGAAGCAATATAAAGTAAAATGAAATATAATGAAATTCATTGTCCATATATAGAGCCAAATCCTGCTTTTGAGGCTCAAATGGACAGTCAGCTACATAAAATGCCAACATGAGCATAGGCTCTCCTATTAAGGAGCCCATGTTTGAAAATTGCACTCCCTTAGAAGTACTGCCCTTTGGAAAAACTCTTTTCTTTGCTCTCAAACAGAAGTGGATTGAAGCCACAAAGTTCAGACAGGAATCCAAACTTCTCCAAAGTATAGGGCAGTCTAGAGCTGGGGTGTGGTTCTGTCTTTCTGTCTATGTACTTATCTGGTCCCAATCATCAGAGGATTTGAATATGATTTGACTCTTTATAGTGAATGGGGCAGGTCACAAAGTTTGGACTCAGCTCTGGATGCAAGCTCCACTATCACTAAGGGTAGCATGTTTAGTTCAGGCCAATAGGAACATGGGAATAGCCAGACTGGATCAGACCTAAGGTCCATCTAGTCCAGTATCCTGGCTCTGACAGTCGCTAGTACCAGATGCTTAAGAGGAAGGTGTAAGAACCCTGCAGTCAGCAGCTGTGGCCCCTCACATAGGTCTCGTCCTGATCTTGTATAGACACTAGCTTAGGACCTGAAGCACCTCTACTCTCGGGGTAGGTCTACACAGCAAAGAAAAACCTATGGTTGGCCCATGAGTTGGGCTGCAGGCTGTTTCATTGCTGTGTAATCTTCTGGGCTTGGGCTGGAGCCTAAGCTCTGGGACCCTCCCATCCCACAGGGTCCTAGAACCCAGTCTCCAGCCCGAGCCTAGAAGTCTACACAGCAATGAAACCACCCCTCAGCCCAAGCCCATGAGCCTGAGTCAGCTGGCATGGGCTAGCCGCGGGGGTCTAGCTGTGGTGTAGACATATCTTCAGAGGCCAAAGCAGTTATTTGCCTGTCTAGGTCCTGGACCAAATTCTGTTGCTCCATTTGGCTCTTTGTTATGAATGAGAAGACTGTGGAAAGTGACTTGCATCTCCGGTGCTGCGTCTCCATATAGACTGGTGGTATCTAGACTTCGGAAGAGTGAGTAACTTGTACCACGGTTGCGCTGTGAATGTTCAGTACACGCAGTCCCTTTTGAATCACAGGAAGTATGTAGGCTTATGAGATTATCAACCCATTATTAAGGTTTCAGAAAAATATAGAGTGGTTTCCGCTTTATCTGTTTACTCTGTGGCTGATAAAATATTAACATTTTTCAACCTCCCGTTAATAATCCCCATCCTCTTACTCCCAGACAATATGGGGTGTGTGCTAAGCTGATCACCCAAAATGGAGCTGTTTCTTTTGGCTACTGTCATGCAGGAAGCTGGGGAAAATAAAGTTGTTTGCACAGGATTTAAGCATTTTGGGAAAAAAGAAATTAAAAATGCGACACTGAGGAAAACACCAGGCAAGTAGTAAAAGTGCTTTGCATGTGCGCAGCTGTTTCCTGGCCATTTCTTTTTTATGGCAAGGGCACTTGGTTTACAGGAAATTCCAGTTCACATACAATGCCAGTCACTCCAGAAGCTGGGCTCCAGAGTGAACGGCATTGATCTCCTTTGCACAAGCTGCGGTGGTTGCGATTTCATCACTCGCGCTACCTTAGGCTGTGGGGATTCTGTTCTGATTCCCTGGGTAGTAAACTCCCCTCCCTCTGTTTTCTCATTGGGATTTGATTTCTCACAGTCAGGTTTCAGGTGGCCCGTCCAAATTAAAGATAGGCCCAAATCTCGCTGAGATTGTAAACTCTTGGGGGCAGGGCCTGTGTTTGTACAGCACCTAGCACAATGGGGCCTGGTCCGTGACTGAGACTCCTAGCCACTAAGTAATGGTAATGAACCAAAACTCCAGATCCACAACTTGTCTTGTCATCGAGTTAACTGGGCAGGGAGGACTGAGAGCTGGAAATGGACACAGATGAGGGTCTATATATACCTGGGCTGAGACTCGATGAAGCAGTTGGTGGCCAGCATCACTGCACTGGGTCAAGCTCTATGATGTGCCCCGTTTCAAGCAGGAGTAAACTGCACTGGTGCAAAGCATTGCTTTCCTTGTCCGCATTTGGGGTTTGCGCCAATGCAGCTAAACTGGTTGCTGATCATCGATGGCTGAATCCCAAGTAGAGACGAGGCCTGGGGCAGTTTACATTTCTAGGAGTTTTCTTGAGTGTTTTTCCAAGTTGTATAAATAGCTACAACTGGAGATGGGTGGAAACATAAGACACCAGTGCTTATTACTTTCAATGTTTAGCATTTGTTATCGTACTGAAACGCTAACCTGCTCCAAGCCTTGGCACATCTCACTGAAGGAGAAACCACAAGGCAGTCTCAGCCATCATGGCTTCCCATCCAGAGGCGCTGCAAACGAGACAAGTGTGGACAGGATTAGTGGGGGGAGCTCCTGTTCTGCTGCATTGGCAAAACGCCCTCTAGAAGCAGATGCAGGGGAAGCAAAATGATAAATGGGCTTTGGAAGGCAACCCAAACATGTACATACAAATTAGTATTTAACATACAGTTGCTACTTGCAAATTACTCGTTTGCCACTTTGCTTCGAAGTGAGAGCAACTTTGTTAGCTGAACAAACAGCAGCCGCGGCAGCGGCAGTAATGTGCTCACACACACACACACACACACACACACCCCCCCTAAGCACAAAGCTAGTGCATATGCACGCATGCACATGTGCACGGGCACCCTACCAAACAGCACACATAAATACTCAGGATCTGTGTCTCTTCTCCTCTCCCCGATGGAGTCAGGCCTTCCAGTGGCCCCCAGCAGACAGCTGTGCGAGGGTGGTGCAGAAGAGATCGGTGGCTGGGTAAAGTCTGTGTAGAGAACCTGATTCAGAGGTTAGGTAGGTAATTTTTTGGCGGAAGGGAGAAAGCCAGCTGGGCGCTTGGCCAATTGCTTTTGCCAAGGACAAGCTGGGCTGCGATTGCAGCTTTCAAACAGGAAATAATATCGTGGCAACATATTAATCATAAATAATATCACAGTGAAAGTAACTAGCCAAGGTGTTCCAAACACCTGAGCATCCTGGATACTAATCCCGAGTGGCTGAATGATTCAGCTGTAGTGTCTTTACCAGAAGGGCTTTGCTCTGACATACACGCTGAATCTTAACAAGTAACAGAACAATAGACCCTTTCCATGCTAGCCAGATAACTACTATACTGGCTACTGGCATTCACATCCAGATTTAGGCCCTGGCATGGGAGTCATCTGAGAGCACTGGAGATGTCCACGAACAGGCACTGAACAAGGGAGAGTGAACTGTTGCCCACCTTTGGGTAACAGTTCCCCTGACTCGTCTGCAATCCTAGGGGGTCTCGATTTAACAGGAACTCTGTGTTATTCAATGGAATTCCCCCTGAAGGCCAGGACTGCAGACCTTTCCCAGACACAGCGGAAGAAAAGGGTTCACTTTTCAAACCAGTTTTTCTTTCCCTTTGCAAAGAGAAGTCACAGGGGGAGCCAACCAGCTGCTGCAGTGTATGATTTAGGAAGATAACAAGGAGCAGAGAGACGAGACTATGAAATTTGCAATATATGCCCTAAAAATAACCATCCAGAGAAAGAGTAAGCCCAGCAAGGCTAGAGATGTCAAACCAGGATGACATGGGTCTGTCCACTACTGTCACTCACCCTTAAGCTGCTTAGCTTGAATGGGAGCGATTTATGAACATCTGAATGGGAAATGGTATCATTTCCTTAGGGCTTGTCTAGATGGGAAAGTTGCACTGGTTTAACCTAAGGTGAGTTAAATTGCCTTTCCATTTAGCTTGGGAACAGGTTTAAGATAAAGCTGCTCTTAAATGGAAATGACAGGATCTACACTGCTTTGACTAAACTGGTTTAAAAACCAATTTATGTGAAACCACTGCAACTTTCTGTGTGGGCCAGGCCTAAGGGGCAAACCCTGAGTTCTTTCCCAGACAAGGGCAGAGGTTCCAGTGGAACCAGAGCAAAACCATTCCATCTCCTGTACAAAACAGAAAAGGGGGTGAACAGTAAAAGTGACAAAGTTTGCAGACGATACAAAATTATTCAAGATAGTCAAGTCCAAAGCAGATTTCCAGGAGTTCAGGGGGAATCTCACAAAACTGGGTGTTTGGGCACCAAAACGGCAGATGAAATTCAATGTTGATCAGTGCAAAGTAATGCACATTGGAAAAAATTATCCTAACTAGACATATAATAATGGGTTCTAAATTCGCTGCTGCCACTCAAGAAAGATCTTGGAATCACTGTGGATAGTCTGAAAACTTCCTCTCAATGCACAGCAGCAGTCAGAGCTAACAGTATGTTAGCAACTAGTAGGAAAGGGATAAAAGATAAGACAGCCATAAGACAGTATCACCAGACAAGACAAGACAATATCATAATGCCACTATATAAATCCTTGGTGTGCCCACATCTTGCATACTGTGCCCAGTTCTGGTCGCCTCATCTCAAAAAGGTTCAAAGAAGGGCAAAAAAGATGACCCAGGGTACGGAACGGCTTCCATACAAGGAGAGACTAAAAAGATGAGGGCTGTTCAGCTTAGACAAGAGTTGACGGAGCGGGGGTATGATAGAGATCTCTAAAATCACGAACGGCATGGAACAAGTGAATAGAGATGTGTTATTTATCCTTTCACACAACACGAAGACCAGGGGTCACCTGATGAAATTAATAGGTTTAATGCAAACAAGAGGAAGTACTTTTTCACACAACGCACAACTATCTTGTGGAACACATTGCCAGGGGACGTCGTGATGGCCAAAAGTATAACTGGGTTCAAAAAGGAACTGGATACGTTCATGGAGGATAGGTCCATCAGTGACTAATTAGCCAGGCAACCCCACACTCGGGGCAATCCCAAACCTTTAAGCACCAGAAGCCAAGAGTGGAATACAGGGATGGATCACCCCATAATTGCCCTGTCATGTGCACTCCCCCTGAAGCTCTGGTACAGGCACAGCTGGAGACAGGATACTGTGCAAGATGGACCATGGTCTGACCCACTATGGGAGTTCTTACGATCTAATGGGATGGGAGGCAAAGCCAAACTCTTAGGAGTGATCAGTCAATAATATTGCCTAAGCTGCCAGCGTTCCAGGGCAGGGCTGGTCTCTGTCTGGGTTTGTACAATGACCAGCATCCCAGCACCAGGAGGCCTTGATTCTTACTGGGGACTTTGGCCACTACCACAATAGAGATGTTTATTAGTAGTGATTCAGGGTGGACATTTGGCGAGTTACAAACATTTGGTTGAGAACTACTTGGGAAATGATTTTTTTCCCCCATGAAAAATGTGTTTATCAAAATTTTCTTTTGTCAATGTTACTGGCTTTTCAGCTGTGTTTTTTTTTGGGGGGGGGGAGAGTTGACAACTCCCCCCAAATGCCATTTAAAATGGACATTTCCGGTGGAAATTTCCACTCACAGGGAAAAAGCCATTTTCCATTAAAACAAAAAACCAAACACCCCCCCCCCCCCCCCCCACCCCCCCCCCCCCCCCCCCTTTCCAACAAAAAATCCGGCCCCTTCCTGTGTTTGGGTCCCCCTCTGCCCCCCCCCCCCCCCCCCCGTACACCTTTGCAATTCGTGAGGCTCAAGGAGCCCACAAACTCCCTACACTGGCCTGGCCTGTGCCACCCAGCTAACGCGTCGGAGTGAGTGCCTGGCGCTGGGGATTGTCTCCATTGCGTTAGGCACACTGATAACACTGGCTGCGCTCAGACTGTCCACATGCTGTTTCTAATAAAACCTGATCTCGCTCCTTTTGACATAGACGACAGGAACCATTCCTGGTTTAAGTCACCCCCGCTGGGGAGCACACTGTAGAACTGGCTCCAGATAACTCTGAGGAGCTGGAGAAAGGGAATCAGGAAGCAATAAATCAACTCTGCTGAGTTATGACACTGGTGACAAAGGAGTGGGTTTCCCGACAAATCCTGCTGAAGGGACTCACTGAGGTAACTAGCGCATGACCAGGGTTGGACTGGCAGCAGCACAGCTGTGAGTATTTACTTATTCTAAACACATTGTAGAAGTGGCCAACTCTGCCCTGCTTGTTTTATGTAATAGACAATAAATAACAATCAAAATGTATGATGATGATGATGGTAACCTCTAGAAGCCCCAGCCAAGTTCAGGGTCCTGTTGTGCTAGGTACCATGCAGACACATAGTAAGAGACAGTCTCTGCCCCCACACAACCTAAACAGGCAAAGACAGACTGTCCCCAAATCACACAGCGGAGCTAGGACAAGAACCCACGTTGCCTGAGCAGTATTCCAGTTCCTGGCCCATGCTGTCCTCGCCTCAAGCATGCTAATGATTTTCCCCTATAAAAGCACCAGGTTTCAAAGGCTCTTCCAGGACTTTACAGCCATTAATGGGTTGTACCCCACGGCCCCCCACAATGGTGGAAGATTATTGTCCCCATTGTAAAGATAGGGGAGGCCACGACCAATCTCCTTCTCAGGGCAGGTGGAAATAGCCCCTTAGGTGCCCACCTTGGAGCTTATGTGGGAGCAATGTGCCCAAGGCATTTGCAAAGCTGAGCTTTGGCCCGGGCCAAGTTATCCGAGTGCCCAGTGACTGAAGTGCTCCGATGGGAAGTGGGACTGGGGGCTGTTCAGTGAGATCCGTGTCAAACCACAGTTTCAGACATGCTTAGCAGCTGCTCCAGAGGTTTCATTGCCTCTTCTAGCTCCTGCTACACGGTGATGTGAAACAAGCCCTTTGGCTTGCTACAGTTCCTCCAAGGCACACTCATCTTCAGAGTAACATTAGCCTTGAAACTGTCCCCTTCTGCAAGCAATATTCACGGCTTTCGGATCGCAGCATGGCGGGAGTTTTGAATGACTCATGGTAGACCGCTTTCGTGCTGACCTTGTGCCAGGGTTTCTATCTCAGTTAGTCAATAGTATATTCTGCTATTTGCAAACATGAGATGATTTGGAAACTGTAAGATCAAAGAGTGGGGATAAAATGCTTTCATTTTACTTAATGCTACTCTGTGTTTAAATATAGCCGCGTGTCCAAAGATATCAAAGTGCTTTACGATCACTCATTACAAGTGTAATTATGAACCCTTCCCAGGGAAGTATTGCTCATTTCATAATGGCTAAACTAAAGGAAAGAGAAGTCAAGTGACTTTCCAAAAGCCACTACAAGTCTGTGATAGCAGAGGGAATGGCTGCCAGTCGCATTTTTTCATTGCTACATTGCTTCCCTCCCCTACCAGTTTAAACAGGTGCCCATTTAGCGCTGCATGGTGTCATCGATCCAGCTCCACAATTTGACTTTCAACCAGAGCTCAGGAGTAAGGAATTTGTCTGGACAGAAAAATGTCGAGGTGCGTGTGCTGATTAGTTTGTCTGCATTTGACACACGACATGGCCATGGAGACTTCCCAGAACAAAACCTGATGCGTTCACAGAGTGATTTACTCCATCCTTTGCCTACTGGAAAGCGGAAGGGTCTGCGCCAGCGTCACATCTCCAGTGACCCTACATCTTCCCAAGCATCAGGCTCCAGGATGGAAGGAACTTGGCCCCCAGTAGAGGAAAGGTTCCTGAAATAAGTGTTTGTCTAGCATTGTATGGCCTCCAAAGCAAACAGCTAAACATGTATTCTGAAACCTCAGCTTGTAAAAACATAAGGTCGCCCTGTTTGCAAGAGACTCCTCTCTGCTATTTGTTCAGACAGAAGGTAAAGGCACGCCAGGGAAGCAAACAAGCGAGGAGGAGGAAGTCACACAAAGCATTGAAGATTAAGGTCCCACGCAGCAGTGCAGGAGGATGGAGTCTGCCGGCTGTCATCATGTCACCCCACCAAGTTAGCTGTTCTTAAGCAATGCTGCTGTTTTCATCACAAGTCTTAAAACAAAACCCTCCCTCACCAAAGCAGCCTTGGATCAAACGGGCCAGCGAGCTGACCCATCCCCATCATCCCGGAAGGGCCCCCTCCTCGGCATGACTGAGGTACCCTGGCAGAGTGTTATGCTGCGGAGTGTGACGGCTGATGGCTCTGCTCTATGGAGTCTATGGATAAATAAAGGATTCCGGCCTCCAGGGTGCCTTCACCAGCACTGAATTCATATAGATCTGGTTGTGGGGCCTGACCTCTGCAGTCTCCTGCACCTTGGGGCGTGAAAAGGAGTGTGAAACGCTGCTGCTCTGATCTGCTGACAGCTCACACTTGCCTTGCACAGGTAGAAGTGGCAACGCAAGAAGGGAAGGGCCCAGTAAGTGAGTGCGTTAGGTGGTTTATAACATGGCCACTATCCCTGCTGAAAATGTGTTTCCCAGCTGATGGCCACTTAAACATTTGTCCTTCTTTTGACATGGGTTCAATCTGCTGCTCTCTTTTCTGCCGGACTCAGTCCTCAAAGAATAAAGGTTACACATTGAGGGCCCTGACTTGCAGATGACTCTATGTGGACAGTTCCTGGCACCTACAAAAGAACCCCAGGGACAGCAAGAGAAGGTTCCATGGTCACAAGGGGCTGCCCAGCGAGGAGCTGCAGCCCCTTTCTTTGACGAGTGATTTGTTTGCAAACTGAGCCTGATTTTCCGCAGGGTCTTCATTATTCCTAAATCTTCACCCAACATCAGACCCTAACATCCTGATTCATAGTAACCAGCACCCGGCTTGGCCACTGACGCCAATGGGAGTAGCCCACCAGGACTTGCCTGGATAAGGATATGAGCATCTGGTTCCAAGTGACCTGGATGGAGAATTTTCAGACCGTGGCGGTTTTGTAAGCTGTTCACGTCAACAGTTTGCTATTGCAATTCTTGTGTGGTTGGTCAGCTCTGTCACATGGTAATATTTGTGCCCCCTGACCAGACAACTGACATATTTTAAACATGGGGAAACTGACAAATGGCAAATAACAAATCACGTACTTTCTGGGGTTGACTATCCCAAAGAATTAATAATGCAACCCCATGGATCATTTCAAGGCAAAGTAAGCACTTCTGTTCCCCAAAATACCATTCCGCCCCACCCCCCGCTCTCCCCAGTTTGCTCCTACCTGACATGATCACTTTGTCAGACGTTAACTGGACAATTCTGTGGCAGCATTCGTAGATGGGATGTAATACAGATGGGATCGTGATGTATAAAGAAGGAGGCTGTCACTAAATCAGACATTTTTGCTATGCCAGCTGGCAGCCCAGTTCCACGTATGCCCAAGGAAGCCATAATCCAGTTTCAGCAGCTAGCCCAAGAGGTGATATCTCATCCCCACACACTCTGGCAGGGGAATGGAGATGCGGGTTGCCCATCGCTGGTGGGAGGGGCTGCGTTTCCATGTGCATGCTGCAGAATTTTGAACCCACTCATATCATGACTCAGTATTTTCTAAGGGAAATGGATTTTTCAGGGCTCATTCAAAACCCAGGGGCAATCTGTGCAAACCCAGCCCTCACTTCCTTTGCCTGACTGAGCTCTGAGGTGCCGCTCACTTACACCAGTGTAAGTCCATTGACTCCAGTGGAGTATGGAGGAGGAGAAGCAGGCCCATATGTCTCGCCCTTCTAGCTTCTCGGTGACAGATTCCTCAGTCACTGGCAGGCCCCTTTCCTGTCTGGCCTGCAGGTTGTGGATTTCCCTCCCCCCCCGCCCCACTTCTATGAGACAGAGTGTGATAAATTGAAAGCTACGAGGGTCTGCACATTTGACACCATAGGCCAAATTGAGAGGTGACGTAAATCACGGTGTGAATTACACACTGGGTGTAAGCTGGTCAGAAACAGGTGTAAGTGGCCAAGCAGGGCAACATGCTTGGATCTGGCATTCAGTGGATGTGCAAAACACATGTCACTTACCCTGCTTGGGTATTCTGTGGGAGCATTGCGGATGGTGCAATTAAAGGTGGCTGTGGGGACAGAAGGGTGCTGCCGTGTATTACACCTCTTATTTATTGTTCTCCCTGAAACATGCCGCTTCTGCTCCCGGGGCACATGTGTCAGCCTGGCTTTGCACACCCACCGAACGCCGAGTTATTCCACTTTCCTTCTCGGCACCTGTTTCCTGACTAACTTACACCCTCTGTGTAATTTACACCATGGCCAGGGCTAACGTTGCTCCAGTGCCTCCCAAGCAGAGAGACCGGGGTGGAGGGGTGTCAGATTTTCCCTGCAACTTGAAATGCCACCAAACTTCATGACCATTTCAGCCCCGAGAGCCAGACCCAGAAAGTCAGCTCCTCCCCCGCCGGCGCAAGCCCCATTGACTCCAATTGACACGAAGCTGAAGGCTGGCCCCAAAGAGTCTCCTCTCCTCCTTATGGGAGGTAAATGCAGAGCGGCTCCCCTGAACTCAGCACAGTGACACGGGAACGTATGAGGTCCCAATCCTCCTCTCCCTTCAACTGTGTTTACACAGGTGGAGCTCCATTAACTTCAATGAGTTTACACCCCGTGTACAGAAAGGCGGTGCCATTCCAGGATGTGCCATTTGTCTTCTGAGCACAGCTCCGGGTGACCCTTTTGGGGCTGGTGCCCGGAATGGAGAGAGGCTGCTGTGATCATTAAACATCCTCCCATGCCCGCACTATCAGAGGTTTCCCCAAACCTGTTCGGCCTGTCTCTGTTTACATTCATTTTGAACTGTATAAGGCTGGAGCTATGCAAATACCTCCCTTTGGAACGGGCCCATTCCTCTTCCCCTACCCAGGCAGCAGATTAATCTTGTTAAGGTCTCAGTTATAATCCACAATGCAATGCTTTGCACATGAAAGCTGATTCAGTCGATTCTGGAGCTTGTTGAGAACAAATTTTAAAGGCAAGCCCATGGACGAGCAGAGAAATAGAGGAGGCATCTCGATCCCTCAGGAGCTGCTGGCCCCCGTCCATGGGACTTTCATAGAGCTTAGGCAGAAAAAAAAATCATGTAACACTTTTCTCTCATTAAAATTCTGCTTTTTCATGAGCCATGAAAGGATTTTCTCTGCCCGGGAAGGGCTCACACTCCTCTCGGCTCCGCGCAAAGGGGAGAGCATGCGTGCCAAGGAATCCAGCAAGGACGGAGGGTGGGGAAGTGGGACAATAAAATACTCCACCTGGCCCTGGATTTAAAAAGTAACAAGCCACCCAGCCCTCCAGTCCGTTAACGTGATCCCGGAGGTCTGAGCGTGCGATTGGAGTCACAGGGCAGGGAGTGATTTACGACCTGCAGGCGCTGATTGACAGCAAACTTAGAGGAGTGTTTGCAAGGGGGGGGGGCAGTTCCCTGCCAAGGTTGGGCTCAAGTGAGCCATGCAGCTTGTCCTCTCCTTCAGAACATGTGTGGGGTGGGACCTGCGGGGAGAGCACACAGAGGCAGCCCCCCAGCCCAAGAAAAGCAATGACCCCAAGCTGCTTTGCACACTACTGCTTAGAGTTACATTGTCATTCAAGGGGGAAGGGCAGCAGAGTTGGGGGTGTCACCTCCAGGAGGCAAACGCTAAGGTGTGGGTCGCCTCTGGAACGCAAGCAGTCAGGATGAGGAGGAGGGTCACCTCTAGATTTCAGCTCCAAGCCCCCTTTAAGCCTCCCTGGATCCTGGGAGAGGCAGACAGGGGCTGAATCAGCCCCTGGTGCAAGTCAGGGGCTTCCTAGGCCCTGCTCCATTACCTGAGGGTTGATACAGTGCAATGGACTCCAGCCCTACCCCCATCAGCCTCTATCATGCCCCGTCCGCACCCCAGGATGGCCTGCCCCGGGGAATCCTCGGCTGCCTCTTTCAAACAGCTCGGAGGTCACTTTGCACCGCTCCAGTGACACGAAGTGACCTTAGCAGGCCTTGGGATCCAGCCCTCAATCATTGAGCCATGTGGGAGGGAGGCGTCTCCTAAAGTTGTACTGGACACTTCTGCCAACAAAGGGCTAAATTCTGCCCTTGGTTGCAGCCCGTGCAATGCTGTGGGGCTACCCAAGGGAATGAAAGGGCACACCTGGAGCAAGCAGAAACGGCAGACCAGCATTTAGGATCAGCCTCTCTCTCGCTAATAAAAGACAGGCCCTGTCGCACGAGGTGGGGCCTGCCGCGGCGCTAGGAGCGCCTCTGACCTAAACCCTGCTAGAGCGAGAACCTGCAAGACTTCCCTCTCCTCCTCCACCTGCCAGTTCCCAGCAGGCTGCTGTCCGCAGGCCCCATCAGTCTCCTCAAAGCCCCTGTCAACAGGTCGGTCAGTCGCTCCCAGCCTTCAGCACCCTGACACCTTCGCTTGTGCTGCACATTCTCACACCCGCTCCGCTGCAAAACTGCTCCCGGCAAAATACTTATCCGGCTCCTTCTCTACACAGGAGAGTAACACTAGGCACATGCGCCGCAGTGACGCCGGCTCTGCTGGGACTGGGAGCTGGGGAAAGCACGTGCAGGGGCCCACCCCGCTAATAGCTGAGCTTTGTATGTTTTCTGGCTGCTGTGCCCATCATACGCCCAGGCATGCCAAGCCGTTCGGGACGTGCCAGTGTCAGCCTGTCAGCACTGCTGAGTGGCACTGCTGTCCCATCATTGGCAGAAGCACCACAGTCAGGCAGAGGTGCTGTAATGACTATCGTGTACATTATGCTGGAGCCTAGAGACCCTCGGCCCCATGGTGCTCGGCGCTGTACAAACGGAGAGGGAGACGGGCCCTGCCTTGAAGAGCTTACAGTCTGAGAATAAGATGAGCGCCAGCAGGTGCATACAGCAAAGAGACACGGGGAACACCAGGAAAGGATGGGAGTTACTGATGCTAGGGTGGAAGCCTTGGCAACCCTCATCATCGGTAGGTAGCAGTGAATCCGCTATCTCCCCGTACGCCCCAGGCCTGCCTGCCCTTCGCACACGCGCTCTCTCGCTCTCTCTTTCTTGATCTCCTTGAGTGCAACTACATTTGAAGAAATGGTTATTTTCCTGCAATCAGAGATAAACATGGTTCCTGAAAGGCCTCTCCCTGGGGCAGGGTGGTGGAGAGGGTCAGATTCTGTATTTGCTTACGGCTCATGCAGCCCACGGTGGAGCCACCACTGGCATCGGTTGGAGATTTGCAGAGGGCAAGGGGGAAATACAGCCTTTCGGGAGTAATGACATTTTAATTGTTACAGTCAGCCCCACTGTGAGCAAATCTGCTCCCCTTTAGGTCACTGCTACTTCTGCCCTCTCTCCCCTGTCCCCATTCTCCTGTCTCTGAGGCTCTCATCCCTGTTCCCCTAACTTTGTGAGTCTATTCCGTCCTTCCCTTGGAATTGCCATCCCTGCAGCAACTGCCACTTCCCCGAGGGCTTCCCTCCCACCTGTTCTCATTCCATATACTAGGAAGACCAGCTGTAGAATGTTGGCATAGAAATGTCATCGCTGGAATTTAGAGTAGATGTTCTACAGAGATAAATGGGGAGCCGGGCAGTTCACACCTCTCAGAGCTACTGTACCAGGCTCTATGCAGACTCAGATAGTCCCCTTGATTTACACTTGGCTCATATTGGGAAACTTTTCTTTGCAACCACAATGGCTAGAAACCTACTTTTTAAAATGAAAGCTGAGATTCTGGAGAATTTGAATATGTCACATGAGAAAGGCTCTGATTGGGTCACGGAGGTCACAGAAATTGTGAATTTGAATGAAGTCTGTGGAATCTTGGAAGTGGCTAAAAACACATTGGATTAGGTCACCAAACTAAGTAGTGTTGCGACCTCGCACACAGGGTCACAGAGCCAGTCAGGTTTGGCCATCCATGGAGGACCTGAGTGGCGCTGTGATCCTGTGTGCCAGGTTGCAGTGCCCAGAGCAGGAAGCCAGGCCCAGCCCCATGGACCAGGAGCTGCCACTGAGGGCTGAGGACAGGGTGGGCTCGCTTTCCAACCTCCCCACTCCTTATTGTTTTCTTCCTACCCTCTGCCATGAAATTGACTACATATTTAAATACCAGACTCACAGCCTACCATATGGGCCACTGAAATACGCCACATGGGATGGATCTGGCCTGCAGGCGTATGGCTGACAGCCCTGGCCTAGAGCTTCCAGCATCTCAAAGCAGCTTAGATTACAATAAGAGATGGAAGGATGAGTATTGGCACCTCTGAAAGGCCCTTTCTGCCTTGCAGCTCCATGCAGTTCCTTCTAAGTGGGCCTTGGGCCAGCTCTGCCTGTCTTTGTGCTGTACACACCAAGTTTTATCTACTCCGGTCTGCCAGCCTCTTTCATTTCTTCTCCCAGATTCCCTCCCTCTCTCTCAGGATGTAGCTGTTGGATCAAAGAGCGCAACTGTTCAACTCAGAATATACGATACACAATATTTTAGCTTGATGAAACTTTGGAGATATTCATGTGACCATTTCCCAGCTAGAATTTGACCTTCAATCTGAAACCCATTTGAGTTCATTTGATTTTATTGTTACCTGGTTTGGTTTTTAACTTTGGCATCAGGCTACAGCTCCAAAAGGTGTCAATTTACCCTAGCTATTGAGCTCGTCTCATCCCTGCTGCAGATCTAGTGATGTTAATAGGGCCAGGCCCTTAGTTTCTGCTGCATGTTGCTGCAGAATTTTGGCTTAGCACTGAGAAGTAGGAATCAGTTTCCTCTGTACAGGTAGAGGCAGGTCTCGCTTTGGCTGAGTTTCCCAGAGAGACCCAGAGAAGCATTATTGGGCTCCCATAAAGGGAATGGTAAAGCACCTGCATGCGTTGAAAGCCAGAGGCAGAGCTGCTGCTGTTTCACACATGTTGGTTAGTTTTTTTTTTTAATTGCTTCGCTACTAGTCTGAGCGCTACTGTGGGATCGGTCTGTTCTCATTCCTTGGGAGAGTTAGACA
This sequence comes from Trachemys scripta elegans, assembly GCF_013100865.1. NCBI lineage: Eukaryota > Metazoa > Chordata > Testudines > Emydidae > Trachemys > Trachemys scripta. The sequence continues at coordinate 16,981,010 of NC_048312.1, forward strand.
ATGGAATGGGGCCTTAGTTCTGCTATAATTAAGACAGTGCTCTGTTCCAGTTAGAGTCACTAACAGCTGAAGCGGGGACTAAGGTTTCATACTGGATTTTATGACTTTTGCCCATTTGTAAAGGAATCTGGTTTAAATGTTCTTCAGACTCAGCTGGCTAATGTCGGCGGAGTGGCTCTTTTGTGCACGGTGCTGGGGCACATTCGCTGCTGTGAAAGCTGATGATGACAACCAGGGCTCTCCAGTCAGGAACATATCCAGCAGCTTTGTTACTTAATTAAGCATGCACGCCATGAGAGAGGTGCTTGCTAATGCTAGCATCTGGAGAGAATTAAGGTTCCCTGTATTCTGATGAGCTGAGTTTCTGTAGCACAATAGGCACTATGCTATAGAAACAACATAACGTCCACACCCGACACCATGAATATCATCCCCTGCTTCCCCAACTAGTGAGACTTAATGCTCATGAAAGTGGGAATGAGGATGCCACCGGCAGGGGCCAAACAAACTCCACATACTGTCCCTCGGTTCCAGCCTGCCGTGTCCTTGCTGTTCTAGTTCTTGAGACATGGAGAGTCATCTGCACCTAGAATAAGTTTCCACCACTGACTGCGGGAGCAGCAACCTAGATCTCAAGTTTACACAAGAGACCTCCAAAAAAAACCCCTTAGAGTGCTGTGGGAGGGGGTGTTGACAGCAGGTGCCACTCTCTATCCAGAGACAATACTAAACCAATGCCTGGCATGAAGCATGTGCTGCTGGAGGTGCTGGTGTTTGGAGGAGTTGTAAAACTGAAGTCAATGCCTCTTCTGGCTATTTGAGATCCCATGGCATTTTCCCCAAGAGTAGAGGGGCTCTATCCAGGGTCTCAGCAAAATTTCACTTTGGGGGAATTCCCTCTGCGAGTTTGATTGGATACAATATTCTACTTCACTTCCTGTCCCAAAACATGTGTGTCGTGCTTGTAAGAGCTTATACGCCACTCTCTGATACAGAGGTGATTGGGTGACATGGTGCCTATTTATATAGGCGATGAACTTGGCACAGGGAGACTGTAGATTACATGTTCCTGGAGCAGTTTACCTCCTGCATCCCAGGGGGATTCTGCTTAGGGGCGGGCTCAGGAGGTTCCCGCCATTGCCCTCCCTCAGGCTGTGCTGTGGGAAAAGGACTCTACGTTGCAATTGTCAGAGGCTGCTGAAGAGATGCACATTCCTTGGCCTCTTTGGCCTCAGTCTCTCCCAAGAGAGAACCACCCACTTTGTGGGCAGTGTTGGACTCCTATGAAACTCCTAGCAGAGGTGAAGGTTTCAGTAGCTTTGTGCTGTCTTGGTGGACTTCCTGCACCTGGGTGCAGAGAGGCAGAAGCCATCCCATACACCCTGAATTTGGCCCATAGTTTGTAAAGAGCAGTAGGTTCCCTTTCAGGTCATTCCCAATGGTGCCAGTTACTGCTCCCGTTCTTGCGCATATCAATGCACCATCTCCTCTAATCACCGTCAATAGCTCAAAATCGGCTAAAGGACCAGGTGAAGGTGGGGGCTTCGTTCCAGGGCTTTCCCCCTTCACTCTCCACTGAAACACCAACAGGAGCTGCAGATAATTCACTCCGTTTCACAGATTTTCAGGGGACAACAAACTGCCTGTATCATTAACAGCTATGGATTTCCGCTAGCAGCTGCTACCCATGATAGGCTCAAAAGAACAAAACACTCAAGAGAACTGGAGGAGCTAGGATGGGTTGGGGTAAAGACACACAGGGGAAAGGGAAGGGGTGATGCCTCAGAATTATGCTCTTACTTCTCTACCATGAAATTACTTTGGACTCATCCATTTGTACACTTTGGGAGGTTGGGCTAAAACAAGAGTCCAAGCACTTTGAATACCGAATGGTGATTCTGTATTGTTCCATCCAACAATTGCAAAAGCGACAGCTCCCTATAACATGCAAGTTTATGAGATTTGTACCTCTCTGCCTCTGAAAAGCCATTTCTGCCTTTGGTGAGTCTAGTGAAGGTATGTGTGTGTCTATGAGCTCTCTGTGGATATATGTGTCTGTATGGAGAAGCTCAGCAAACCAGTTGCCTAAGTCCTTCATTTCATGCATACAATGTGAAATGAGTCTCCTGGTAGTTGGGGGCTGTAGAGGTTAAACACTTAGTTACAGAACATAAAGTTTAAATTCAACCCCCCACACACCAAAAAACGAACTACACATTCTGGTAAGTTCAGGGCAGGGGCCTCGCTGCACCAAAGCAAGGAGATTTCATGTTAAAAAGGAAACTTTGTCCTTTACCCAGTTCTTTCCAACAGAATACGCACTCACATAACTAGCTGCGTAAGATCTAGTCACAAGAGTTGCAGCTCTGAATGCCCTGTGACTGTTCTTTTCTGCCATTTAATTTCTGTGATGCTTAAAAATACATTCTTGTCAATAAATTAAAAAAAATTAGCCACTAGTAGAGCTGAGGGAATAATTGCTGCCAAATTATTTGTCTGGCGAATTTTGTTTCCAATTTTTTGCTCCTGGAATATGCATGAGCAGATCCACAATTTTCTTGAATTAACTTACTGTTTGAAAATCATTCCATGAATATTTTTGCACATTTTATTTTTAACAGGGTGATCCTGCTGTTCCAAACAGCCTGAAACCAGCCTCTGGAAAGGTGTGAACTGCCCTTCTTTATGGGGAGTTAGCTCTGGAATCGAACAACTGAAGTACTGTTTGATCTCAACCTGCCTCTTGTATGTTCCCCAGGTGTCAAAAGGCCCCACTGCCCCTCCCAACCTCTCCTCTCATTATGTAATTATTCATCATTAACATAAAAAACGGCAAGACATTGGGAAGTGAAAATGTGAACACTAAGATAATTGAATGTCCAAGGTGATAACATAAGAGGGTACTCTTCTGATTATGCTATTCGTTTTCATATTTATGATCTTCAAAACCTTCATCTTTTAACATTCAAATTAAGATGCCACAATTTACAGCTGGCAGCACCAGTGCTGTAGACAGCACTGAAATTCAGGTGCAGCTGGCTTTGGAACACATGAGACCTGGATATACTCTGACAACGTATTTTGAACAGAAGCAACGCTGACAAACAATCAGGGCCGGTGCAAGGAAGTTTCGTGCCCTAGGCGAAACTTCCACCTTGTGCCTCCCCCCTCCAGCCCTCCCCCAGCTCCCCCCCCCCCCCCCCGCCCTGAGGTGCCCCCCCCCCCCGGGGATCCATGCGGCAGCTCCCCACCCCAGCTCACCTCTGCTCCACCTTCTCCCCGAGCACGCCGCCCCTGCTCTCATTCTCCTCCCCTCCCAGGCTTGCAGCACCAAACAGCTGATTGGCGCTGCAAGCCTGGGAGGCGGGAGAAGTGGAGCGGCGACCATGCGCTCGGGCAAGGAGCATAGGAATGCTGTAAAAAAAAATTGGGGGCACCCCCAAATCTTAGCGCCTTAGGCAACCGCCTAATTTGCCTAAATGGTAGCACCAGCCCTGCAAACAATACTCTGGTCTGAGCTTTGCCTTCTGGCTTGGAATCACCCATTGTGTCCTCCACCAACTCAGGAAGTTCTTTCAACTTTTCAGAATCCTCCAGCATATCAAGCTCGCTCTAATTCTTCCTCCATACTTTGTTTATCAAGAGTTCAGCGTGACCCGTTGCTGAAACAGCAGTAAGCAATGTGATGCTTATCTACAGCCCCGTAGACTATTTAGGAAGAATGGATGGGCACAGGTGGTGATAAACCTGGTACAGCTGAACTGGGTGAACCCGCTACCTGATAGGGAAAATTTATACTTTCCAGTTTGTGGAGGTGTCTATGCTAGAGCTGGCCGAACTTGCTTTATAAAGTCAAAACCTACCCAGACCTTTCCCTCACACGCCAATCAACTTGAACCAAACCCCTTCAGAGATTCAAATAAGTTTACCTAAATTTCCTTCTATTTTTTTAATTTCCAGGCCTGTTTCTAGCTTCTGGCTGACACTAGAAGCACAAGTGCTGAACAAAGCAAGAAGGTTTTCTGGTATTTATGGTCCAACCAGAAGCAAGAGGTAACAGAAATCTTACAGGAAAACACTGAACTTGTGAGATTCACTGCCCAGTTTTGAAGTCCCAAGAGGTATAGTACATAAGAACATAGTAGAATAGGATGGTGCTTATCCGAGAACTTCAAGCCTTTTGCTGCTCACCCATCTATGATAGACAGTTAAGATAAAGAAGAGTAACAACTTAGTATTGTCACATAACTAAATGTGTCACTTGGTTGAAGAAGTGTATCTGAACTTCGATGTAGAAGTTACAGGATGATTAGACAAGGTTCTAAACCCAAACTTAGAAAATAATAGATGAAAAAAGGTGCGAAATGCAGCATGTTTTAAAACTTGTGGTGACTGGGGGGTTGCCATGGATACACACGCTCAGAAGACAGAGTAGCTTAAAGTTTGGCAGTTCAAGGAAACCGAATAATTAATTGTTTTGGTCTGAAGTGTGCGTGTGTGTGTCCTTTTCTGTTGGAACTGGATGAACTGCTCCAAGATGTGCCCTTCACTTTGACCTGAGACTAGATTTTTCATTGTTTTCAAAGGGAAAAAGAAACAATTTTTCTTGAAAATGGACAACAGAACCTGTAATGATGTCAACATGCCCAGACCACCTAGCCGGTTCAGCTGACTAAGGAAAGCCGGGCCTTTGAATTATTCCCCCATAACTAACTAGCAATGAGGCAAGCCTCCAGAGCTTTAGCTGTTTGCTTACTTACAACTTTAGATGCTTTGTGACAAATCGTTTTGTGTCTGCAAATCTGGGCTGGAAATTCCTTTGGGAACAGAGTCTATCCCGAGATCCCCAATACTTTTGAACTCCTCCCTGCTCAGGACAGAATGACCATGGGAACAGCTCCTTGGGACTCCTGTTTCCAGTTCCACCAAAATGAAAAATAACTAGAGGAAGAAGGGAAGCGAACTGAATTTTTTCAGACTCCAAAATAGATTTGGTTCTGGTGCCATTCCGGTTCGGGGCAAGGGAGCAAGGCTTATACAGACTGGCTCAGCCATTGTTATTGGGCTGATCCAGTTCAGTATTGCTAAAGCAAAGTTCTGAAATTATTAGAAGTGCTGTTGCTGGGAGGAGACTACAAAGCAGTAAACCATAGTAACTGGTGCCTGTTTGCGGATACAGTAGATCAAGTGATAGGAAAATATTCTGATTTTACTGGAAGACAATAATGATTGTTTTAAACAGTGTCCTAGGTGTGCACAGTGCTTTGCTAAGACCTAAGATGACAGCTTTTTTCCCTAAACTGACAGACACAGCATGGTGAGGGAAGACAATACACAATGAAGTGGGTGTGGAGGAAGGCACAGGTGAGGGTTACAATAAATAAGGAGCCTGTCATTTGTTTGTTAAGTTGTACAGCCTCATGGGCTGTTGTTTTCTCCCCACTGGGGGAGAAGAGTTGGAGCTGGCCCCGCACAGAGGAGCTGCGGATGGCGGCTGATGGAGAGTGGTAAGTTCTGTTCAGAGGAGGAATCTGAAGATGGAGTGTGAGGCTTCACGTGGGCACGGTCAGGAAGGCTGCTATAGACATACGGGGAGAGAGTGGTATGAAGAGACAAATGGGGCCAGCCCTATATTAGTCCTTGTTTCCATTGTCAGCAGCTTTAAAAATGACCCTGGGGTAACCATGTGACCAATCCTGGCACTAGTGTTGTGTGAGGTGTGACTGATGCTTATAAAGGGAGTTGAACTTTTGAGGAGAGCTGCTGTAAGTGTAGCATGTTACAATTGTTTTTATTGCTGGGAGAGCTGCAAAGGTTCTGAATTAAGTCTGGGACAGCCCCCACGAGCTGTTTCTCCAGAGAGCAGCTGAACGACATGGGCCTAGAAATTTGGGCTAGGAATCCCATGAGAAAATCATCCCAGGTGTGGGAGTTCACAGGCTCAGTGCTGGTTAGAGCTTCTGGGGTGGAGCCAGGAAGGGCAAAGGAATGGGAAAACAAAGCGGGGTGGGGAGGGGTCTCACACTCTCAGAGGTCCCCACACTTTCAGTTCCGGGTGAAGTCTCGGCTGTTCTCATTGTATCTGGATTAGTTCCTCTCCTGCTAGGAGTCTGAAAAGGGTGGGGGAAATATTCCTCTCCTAGCATCTGAAAGGGAGGTAAAAGACTTTCCTGCTGTGAACTTGTGGTCACTCACTATAAGGTCTCGTTTTCTATCACTTTCCAAGGCCAACCTGACGGGGAAAACTAATGGAATCTCAGCCATCAGCCTCGGCAAAAGTGACTTCATTATTCAGGCCCTTCTCCTGCAGTCCATACAGTGGTGCTATGATTGGCTTACAGCAATCCTGTACTGTGTATTTCATGCTGGCCCAGCAGGACGGCGTCTAATTACATCAGAACTTGCGTTACCCTTCCTAGCAATGCTGCATCCATAGTGTCAGCAGTGTACCATCCATAAAGAGCAGCTCTTGCTGTTATACAATGGTGGGGTGCCTTGTTTGTGTCTGTAGCCCATGTGTCATGCCCCAGATGCCAGATCAGTATGGGAGGGGAATGTTCAAACCTCATCATCATGGAAGGACACTGATCTAATTTAGAATTTCACTCCTTCATTTTCACCCACTTTGTCAGGGAGAGGTGCGGCTCTGATTATGATCCTGTGTGCTCTGCATTGGATGTCACTGATCAACTGACACACGGTGTATACGCACTCAGTCCACGGCCTGGTCAATTTTGTAAATAGCTCTAAGGAAACAAAGAATTACAGAACAGGAAACAGCCACTTGGCCCAATGAGTGTAGCCCCTTAAGTTTATCTCAAACCCGACTCCTTGCTTTGTCTTTGCATCTGCAAATCAACTCTCTCCTCATAAAAATGTCCAGCTGTCTCTTAAACCCATTCAGAGTAATTGCCTAAGGTGACCTAACTTGGCAACTATTCTATAGCATGTTGTCTAGTCGGAGTGAAATAATCCTGCTAGAATCCCCTGTTTATTTTTCACATTGCCTGCAGTCATGCCACACTGGGCTGTGATCTCGTCAGATAAGCAAGTTCTGATCTGTACTCAGATAGGAAATAACCACAGAAAACCCATGGCGGTGACTCACCATCTGAAAGTCTTCCTTTTGAATCGTTCCTGAGCTAATGCCCCAGCCTGGGCTGGGGCCACTGGGTCGCTGAAGGCACTGCTTTTCAAATGAGTTGTGACCCTGAGAGTCCTGACCATTTCTGCTCGTTAAAGATACTAAAGCACCTGACCGCCTGGTGAAATGCCAACTCTGGTTGTTACAGTCAAACCTAAAGTAACTATAGTTCCCCCCGTGGTTTACAGTGAATAATTTATTCTTCTCTTTCTATAGCTGCTCTTTCTGCTACTTCACGAACCATTTGCCATCCTAAAGTTGGGTCCAGTTTGGTCAGAGGTGATGATGCAACATTACTAGATCTCTCATCGTAGAGAGTATCAGAGGGGTAGCCGTGTTAGTCTGAATCTGTAAAAAGCAACAGAGGGTCCTGTGGCACCTTTGAGACTAACAGAAGTATTGGGAGCATAAGCTTTCGTGGGTAAGAACCTCACTTCTTCAGATGCAAGCCTCTCATCGTAGAGAGAGGCTTAAGACACTATACAGGGCCATGCTTTCCCATATAGTCCCATATTTGATTGTCATCAGGCCCTGGAGCACAATGAGACTAGCTAAAGATTCTACCTTACCATCATTTAATATACCTCTTATAGGACAGCGCATGAGAATGAGCACCACCCTTTCCCTCTTTCCACATGAGATATATATTCTTAGCCTATGAAATAATACTGCTTACCCTCACATTACAGTCTCAGCATAGGGATGGGGTTATTCATATGAAAACATGAGCAAAACGGAAAGCCTCCCCCCCTGCTATTCAAGACATTTTCAGATATCCTAATCATAAAGAGAAGACTTTGGTCCTGACTCGAATCACATTCCCACAAACACTTGAAAACGCCATTGTCCAGACCAATGGATAAGAATCTGCCGTCTCAGTGTGAAGACTGTGCCAGCTCTTCTGAACATGGCTATTCTGCCTCTGTCCACAAACACACTTGGTAACATTTTTAAACAGAAGCATCCATGCTGTGATCCTTCTACAGCTGCCTACAATTGTTCGTATCTTGTAACATTTTTGTGGTATCGGTAGCTATGAAACTGTCATGTCTTTTGTGTACCACACCTTTAAATATTTAAGGACTTTTGCATGTGCAGAGTTTATTAGCCATCTTCTTGGGTCATGGTAGCCTGTATGAGAAGAGATACACCCACTGATCTCCCTGGGAGACTTTAGTTCTTGCATTTAATCTACAATAAAAACTCTTTTGTACTGACAGTGTACTTTTCATTTTCTTTTAAGTGCCTGTCAGGCTGCAGTTAGAAAAGGAGGCAAACATGTTTTGAAGAGGAATAAAAGGGCAAGAACAAAATTATTGGTTAAACATCTGGAAGTGTCACCCAAAGTAATGCTGTTTTCACTCTGTGAAATTCTCATGGTGAAACCAAACCAGAGGATGCTTGTGAAAAGGCCTGCTGTACAAAGCTTCACTTAGCTACAGGTAGTCTTGTGACTATTCGCGTGTCTAGCAGAAACTGCCGTTCATTTCACCAGCCTTTGAGATACTGAAAATACTTTTGCCTTTGTTTTTTTCCTACAGAAATGCCAAATGGGCAGAATTCACCAGTCAGGAGATACCAACATACACATACACATTGCACAGCTGAACTGTTTTCTAATATGGAGATATATCTATCTCATAGAACTGGAAGGGACCTTGAAAGGTCATTGAGTCCAGTCCCCCCAGCTGTATGTATCACAGCTACTTTAAAGAAAAGCTAGTCCTAATCTAAATGTATACATACAAATAAGGGCTTTGCAGACATCCAAAGCACACTTTTAAAAGTTTCCCTACTAAATACAGTAACAGGAGCATACAAACTCATTACACCATAGCCTCTCCGCTCTAGCTCCTACTAATTTACAGAGCTGCTGCTGCTGTGACCTTTTATAGCTGACCCAGCTATCCCAGAATGCTCTGCTGTGTCCCCCCCCATTGCTTACTCATGCTTAGCCACACCCATTCTGCAGATAAGTCAGCTAGCACCAAGGTGAGGCTCTCCTACACATTCATTCATCCAGGGAGGAAAAGTCAGAGAGAGAAAATGCTAAAGAAAAGTTTCTCTAGGCCCCTGCGGGAGGCTGAATTGTAGTATGTTTGCTTCCAGCTCCTCACAACCAGTGTTTTGGTGAGTTACCTTGGATCTGGGTAGCCCTAACTATGTGAGTGTTTGAACTCCAGACCCAAATCTGAATTTCACAAATGACCCCAATGTTTATGAGTGAGACAAGGTGGGGGAGGTACTATCTTGTATTGGATCAAATGCTGTTGATGAAAGAGACTGTTAGTCTTAAAGGTGCCACAGGACTCTCTGTTGCTTTTTACAGATTCAGACTAATACGGCTACCCCTCTGCCACTTATTACTGTTGTTTGATCATTGGCACTCAAAAAATGGTAAGACCCTTATATGGCTAGTGGCCATTCACAGTTGCATTAGATAAGAGGTAATGCATTATCAGGGATAGACATATGCCCTTGTACTACAGGGCATTACCTAACCCCTCACTAATGGAGGTGAGAAAAAACTTCCCCTAGCAGCAGATTTTCACAGTGGTCATGATGGAGTGTCTTGCACCTTCCTCTGAAGCATGTAACTGGCCACTGGCAGAGAAAGGATACTGGATTAGATCAGAGGACAGTCAATCCTGCAGTTTAGGTGCTAATCTAGCACTTGAGACCCAGGTTCAAATCCCTCCTCTGCCACAGATTTCCTGTATGACCCCGGCAAGTCACTTAATTGTTCTGTTCATCAGTTCCCAGTCTGTGAAATGGGGATAACAGCCTTGCCTTACCACACAAGAAAGGTGTAAGGATAATTAAAGACTGCAAGGTGCCAGATACTTCAATAATGGGGGGCCATGTATTAGGGAGACAAACTGCTAGTCTGCTGCAACATGGTGGTCCCTGTGCGTTCGGCACCATACATGACGTGAAATGAGAAAATCCTTTTACAACCTAAAAAACCAGAGAGCAGAAAGGAGGCAATGGGAAACCCAAAGGAAGGTATACACTGCTCTCATAACAGGACTTCTGCTGAAATCTGCCTTGGGGGTTGGATGCCCAATGGCCTCCAAATCTCCATGGCAGATTTGAAAATCTCAGCCTCAGGCACAAAACGTTTAATTACGGCTTCATCTTTCTCAGAGCATAACAGCCTCTGATTAAGGGTTGGTGAGGGAATGGAAACAGGGGATCACCTTCATATCAGTGCTGGAAAACAAGAGGCTAGGCTGTGGGCCTGAGAATCATGAACAGAGACTGGGGAAACGGGGGGGGGGTGTTTCTCCCCAAACTGTATATGTTGATGGGGGGGCACAATTTAAAGGTTCAGCTGCCCCTGGATATGCCCCCCCTTACTCATAGGCAACACAATATTGCTGGTAGTGTATGTGTGGGGTAATTTAAAGGTTATAGGGGGGCACATGACCACCCCACGCATCGCCTCTGAATCTACAGAGGTTTTCAAACAGTGGGGCCCACCTTCCTAGATGGGTGCGCAGGAACATTCATGGGGGCAACGCGAGACAGCTTGGGCCAGGCAGCTCGGGCCAGCCCTGCCCAGCTGGGCTCAGGGAGGGAGCACCACATCTGCCCACTGACTCATTCATTAAGTATCCTGTAATATAAGGACCACTAAAAATCGGTAAATCCAGATGTTAGACCTACACCAATTACTAATAGTATTAAGCACCTCCCCAAATATAGACGTCAAACTACACCTGTGCAGAGAATCAGGAAATTCAATCCGCTCCATGGGAGGGGAAAGCCTGTCGTTGTCTAGTGCCAGCATAAAGCAGAATGGGGAAAGATGAGGCTACTTGGAGCATTAAAGCACAATGCAGCAAAATGGTGCCTATCAAGCCGAACTGCGTCACTGTTTAGAGGTGGGAAGTCGTCATTAAATAAATCACTTGAACAAAGAGGAGGAAATTCTGTCATTGGTGGGGGCAGGGCATTGCAGCAAATAAAGCCCAGAGTGGCACCCAAAGATGTGGTCCCATCTTGACATCAAAATGTTCTGAGAGACACCAAACCAGTGCATGCCACACACGGGGCTGCTCGTTGTCACCAGACAGGCACTGCGGGTGGAAAGGATAAGTGCATTGTTTTTCCTCATTTATTCCTTAGCAACCGAAAGCTCCCTTCCGCCCCCCCGTATTTTCCCATCTTTGGGGCTTATGCACTGGATCCCCATGCGGTGGCATTCTACCACCATGAATGATTAAGGAATCTGAATCTTCACAAATTGCTGGATCTCATTTCTGTTACTTGAGAGCGATAAGCTAATGCACCCCGGGGACTTTACTTGGCTCCATATAAAAGGATCATTGGGTAGTGGGGCTAGGAAAGGGAAGTCTGGGGCACGGAGGGGTAGAGTTTCCCCTTGATGCATGTGCTTTGCAGGGGTACATGCAGACATTCACTTAGACTTGGGGCTGGCCTACACTGGGAAATATCCACACCCCTGAGTGACATAGCTCTGCTGACCTAAGCCCTGGTGCAAGGTTGATAGAAGTATTCTTCCATCAACCTAGCTACCGCCCCTCAGGGAGGTGGATTAACTACAGTAACAGGAGAGCCCTTCCCAGTGGTGTAGATAGTGGTTATGCTGAAGTGCTACAGGTCCACAGCTGCACCACGGACGTCGTGGTGTTTTAAGTGTAGACATACCGTTGGTGTGTTCACTAGGGAAAAGGTGTGTTCTTAACTCCAGTTAGCGAGCTTGAGGCAAAATCCCAGTGACGACGGAGACGTATGGAGTTTTTGCATGAGTTAGCAGGCCGAGTTAAAAGCTAGGCATCCCCATAGTTCTTAAAATTGACCAACCAACGTGTGTGGAAACTACAACCTGCCTTGTCTTCACTAGGCTGCTAGCTTGTGTTAGTTAAGTGGAGTTAAGAACTAGGGCCGGTTCCAGGCACTAACTTGTCAAGCAAGTGCTTGGGGTGACCGCTCTGGAGAGGGGCGGCACGTCCAGGTATTCGGTGGCAATTCGGCGGACAGTCCCTCACTCTGCCTGGGAGTGAAGGACCTCCCGCCGAATTGCCGCCGCAGATCCCGATTGCGACTTTTTGTTTTGTTTTGTTTTGGCTGCTTGGGGCGGCCAAAACCCTGGAGCTGGCCCTGTTAAGAACACCCCTTCTATCCTATGGAAAACAAGGCCTAAGAGGAGTCATGCCCCTTGCTTTAACATGTGGGTCCCAATGTACCCCCAAACCTCAAGGGACTCAGCTGCGACCACATGATTTCAGTTAGTTTCCAACCAAAACTTGGCCCATGTCCACTCCAAGTTCTACCCAGCCAGCTTGCTCAGAAAATTCATCCTACGTGGTTCACTCACGGCCCCGTTTCAGGCTCCACTCCTTTAACGCCCTGAGTCGTAGCCACCATCTTTGTTGCAAAAGAGGGACAAGCAAGGCCGTCTATGCAGCCTACCAGCACGATTAGTAATTATCCAGCAGGAGTCACTGCTGCAAAGTTGTGCAAGGCTCTCTTTCCCCTCCGGAGCTGAGCGCAGTGAATCATGGGATTATTTGACTGGCTTTCTTGCTATGCCTGGGACATCTTCCACCCTGAGCAGGGCCTGAAGAACCTGTTTAACTCTGTCCCTTTTCTGACTGGCTGCATGATCAATGCTGCGTTTGCAATGGACTAGTTTCACCTTCTCATTGTTCTGCACCTACAGTTGCACCAGGAGGAGGAAACGGGATTAAAAACCATGGGGCAGGAGAAGGCAGCCATAAAACTTGGAATGTCCCAGGCAGTCATACTTGACCTTAACATTTGCAAGCTTAGGGAAATGGTAATGTAACCAAGAAAGCCAGCAGATGGAATTCAGCTCCCTAGCAGGAACTGGAAACAAATGACTTGACTAACTGAAATATACATTCACACTGATCTCTCTGCATCAACAGCACACTATTTACCGTCGAGTACAATAATATTGAATCAAGATTTGCATGGAAGGGTAATTTCTATTCCATAGCACAAGATAATTTCCCAAGACCTTTTTTTCCCCCAGAGATGCAAAAACATTTACTTTAACGATAATGAAAATAAACTTTTCAATCAGATAAACCATAACTACCAACTGTTAGGAGAAGGATTAACTTGGGCTGACTTTTTTTTTTTTAAATGTAGCATGAGGAAAAGCCCTGGGGACAAAACATTTGCAGGCTGGGTTTTAGTGTACATTGAACTAATAGTTTCTCTGAGGAAAAATGTTTAGCGCTGACAGGTATCAGTTTTCGTTACTTTGAGTGTCGACTAGCAAAGTTTTAATCAACAGGGTTATGGGCAAAATCAAGAAGTGTGGTCTGCTGGTTAGAGCGGGGCACTGGGAGTCAGGTCGCTTTGGTTCTCTTAGCTGTGAAACCGGCTCTGCTGTGTGACCGTGGGCAAGTCACTGAACGCTGGATTGTGCCTGCACAGCGGAACTATGACGGTTTTGTTGCCTCGCTCGGCCACTGGGCCCAGGCACTCAGGAGTATGTGGGTACAAAATGTACTTTTTATTATTTGTGTCACAACAGCACTAAGGATAGGTCGACAGTGGAATCAAAGACCCGTGACACGGCCACGGCTGGCCCGGGTCAGCTGACTCAGGCTCACAGGGCTAAAAATTGCTATGTGGACATTCGTGCTCGGGCAGGAGCTGAGCTCTGGGTCCCTCCCCATTCATGGGGTCCCAGAGCAAAGGCTCCAGCCCAAAGCCTGAATGTCTACACTGCAATTTCACAGCCTGAGCCACAGTCAACTGACCCAGGCCAGCCATGGGTAGGTATTTAATTGCTGTGTTGACATACCCTTAGAGGCCCCAATCATGAGGGCACTGGTGTGTCAGGCACTGTACAAATATATGGTGACAGAACGTCCCTGCCCCAAAGAGCTCACAAACTAAACCAAAGGAGGTAGGGGGAACAGAGACAGAGGTGAAGGGACACACCCAAGGTCAGACAGCAGGGTAGCGGCAGAACCAGGAACAGAACCCAGGTGTCCCAAATTTGCTCCCCTGATCTAACCACTAAACAGTCATCTACCTTCCTCATCTCCGGAAGCTCTTCACTAAGACTCCCACTCCTGCAGCCCTTAGAAGACCAGGTTGAAGTGTAGCAAGCTGCTCACCCACTGCAAACATAACTGGAGAAAACTCAGCATTCGCTTTCCTTCTTATCAGAAACGTTAGACCACAAGAGATAAGGTTATTAGCAGAAACATAGCTCTGGTGCTCCAGGCAGATAGCAGGAGCGATATGCTGCTTATCTTATCAGCTCCCTTATAATGGATCCCCTGATGTCGCTATAATTTTCTGATAATATTATAAACAGAACTGATAACATTTTATCTTTCTTATACTGTTGGCTTTGGCTTCTTTTCACCAACCCTTTACTAACAGGTTGGCTTTTCCCTTTTCCACTAAATGGATTCTCCCTGTATTTTTGTTGCTCTGTTTTAATTCCTTTTAAAATCCATTTCACCCTGCTGTCCCCTTGAGGTTTCCTGACAATCCTCGTTCTGAACGGTCACTTTATTTTACCAGGAGATGCCGGGCTAATTGACTTTTTTCATCCATAACAGCAGCAATTTTTGCACTTGCATACAGGAGCATCTCTCATCCATAATGTTCCTGAGACGCGTTCGTTAAGAAAAGGCCACAGAGTCCCCTCCTTGAGTTTTTTCCTTGCATAGGGGAACTTCATGAATTTGGTCTCTAAGAGTTTCCTTCCGATCATTGCCGTAGGGCAGCAGGATTTGCCCTTCTGCTGTATGTGTGTATTTAGAGAGAGCGCAAAGGGCTTTTCCTCATGAGCCGCTGCCTTGTGTTCCTGTCTGCACGATCGAGACGTCGTCTGGAAGAGACGTCTATGCATCCGAAGAAGTGAGGTTTTTACTCACGAAAGCTTATGCCCAAATAAATCTGTTAGTCTTTAAGGTGCCACCAGACTCCTTGTCGTCTGGAAGAGAATGATTTCCCAGATGGCAGCTCTGCAGATAGGACATTCATTCAAAACATCTCTCTTCTAAATGACATTTTGGAGAGAAGTTTAATCCTTTTGTAGTGAATTATTCCGGAACCATTAGCATAGCAACCGTAGTTGGCCAGCAATGTCTGCCATGCTTTAAGTGAGTTTCACTCTATCTAAGCCTGACCCAAAGCCCGCTGAAGTCCTTCCACTGACTTTAATGGGATTTGGATCAGGACCTATATCCCTTTCCAGTCATCTCTTCTCAGTTTACTGTTAAAAACTCCCCCCTCCCCTTTGTTGGCACCACACACCAAGCAGCTATAACAAATAAGCTGTAGAGAATGATAGTTAGTGAAAGACAAGATTATCAGGTCCATCCCCTTTGCAAAAGCAGGACAGCGGGATGTCAGAAACAATAGCAAAGAAGAGAATTTCTAACTTGAAACCGACAATAGTGAGAAGCATTAAGGGGCGCAGCAGGGGTGGGGTTAGGTCCACATGGATACTCAGAACAGAACATAAATTGGGTCTGAGCAAGTACAGTGCATCCAGAGCCCTCTGCCTTGTGAGCAAGATCAGCTCTGGATTCAGATCCAAACTCAAATGTTGCATCTTAGGCCTCTCTCTGTCACGAGACAAACTGCAACGCCAGTTCTGAATGCTCCCAGACTTGGGGGGAAATTTGGATTAGGATCCAAGCCCAGATGTGACTCAGGCCCATCTCTAGAACACAGCTGAATAGGCTGCAACAGTGCCAAAGTTCTCTGAGCCTGACCGAAGCCAATACCTCTGAGGTGTGAAAGCCGTCCAATCGGTGGTCTCTCTGCCGAGACTGCCAGCATGCAGGCCAACTAGTGCCGCCGGTGAAACAGAAACATAGGCCCAGATCCTCAAGGGATTTAGGTGCCTAACTGCCATGGGAGCTAGTCACTTGGAACTGAGCTGGAATCTGGCAAAGGTACATTTTTATCAAGTCATGTGGTACAACTACGGCCTTAAAAATAATTTAGTGGAAGCAATGCCCTGGTTCACCAGCCAGCCAATCATAGCAGCAGTTAGCCTTCAGTTTGGGGCTGGGGTTAGGATTTAAACAGACCTGACTCTAACCATGACAATGCCCAGTGTCAGGACTGAGGTGTACCAGTGTCTGAGGCCCCTGCAATGGTCGGGAATTAAGTGAGATACCCCCAGATAATCCCAGCGAGTGACCCACAAGACAGGACCATGGGGAAGGTGAACCCACCCAACGTCACCGTCAATCTGATCTAGAGGAAGATTGGTTCCCAACCCCACATAGGGTGATCAGTTAGATCCTGAGCATTTTAGCAAGATGCAGCCAGGCACGAGAGACAGAATTCTCAGTACTACCTCACAGCACTGGGCCACCCTGTCCAGGTGCCCATCTCCCGCTGTGGCCATCTCTGATGCTTCAGCAGAAGGAAACCACCCCCCAGCCCACCATAATACATTGGTGAGGAAAATCCCCTCCTGGCCCCTGCAGGTGTCCAGCAGAAGCCCTGAAGCACATGTGGCACCTTTCGAACATAGGAGTAATATTAAATCCAGAGATGAGATCTGACTGGGGTCCCTGGAGAATGAGTTGGCAGGCACCTCAGAGCCACCATGTTTTTACATTATTCTTGACATTCTCACATGGAGGGAATTACAGTATCTTCAAAAACTAAGTACAGCCACCCGCCAATCTGTATATTCCTGTGCTGAGAAATTACAGCATTTGGAGACGGTAACTTTTGGGAATTAATTTAGATGAAATAGTGCCAAAGTAAGTCAGGAAGATAAAATATTATTACTTTTGTATTACAGAAGTGCTGAGAGATACCAAGATAAGGGTCCCATTGTGGAGGCATTGTACAAACACATAGTAAGAGGGAGTTCTTGCCCTGAAGAATTTACATTCTCAGTAGATAAGAGGAAGGAAATATTATCCTTGTTTTACAGATGGGGAACTGAACTAGAGAGAGATGAGGTGATGTGCCCAAAGCCATACAAGAAGTCTGTGGTAGAGGTGGGAACCGAACTCAGACCTTCCAAGTCTGTCTTAATCACAAAGCCACCCTTTCTCGCCACACCTTCTTAGAACTCAATGGTCTCTAGACAGTTCTCTTTAGAGCCTCTTGAGGTATTTGTAAATCCGTGTTCAGCACATTTGTATGGGTAACATCAGTGATAAGTTCAAGTTCAAGGCAAACCTACACATTGATATATAACATCAGAGAGGATGTGTGGATGTTGACGGGGGGGGAGGGCACAATTTAAAAGTTTTGGTGGTATGCAGCGGGGTTCAGGGCAGGGCATATAAATCCTGGCAGAAATTGAGGGGGGGCACATGACCCCATGTGTCCCCCGCATGCATCTCCTCTGCATAACATACCCCCCAAAATATAACATGCCATAATTTTCCACCGCTAAACTCCAAATTATGGATTCCTTCAATTCATTTTAGAAACATGGTTTATCTAAAATTCATTGCCCCTTCTTTACAAGAGTCTCTCTCCCTCTCCCATATAATACTTAGTCCTGCCACGAGTGGAGGGGACTGGACTAGATGACCTCTTGAGGTCCTTTCCAGTTCTATGATTCTATGATATTCATCTAAGTATTGTATTGGGCCTCATGGGGAAGGCTACTACCATGTTTCCCAATATAATGAAACTCCATTCTAATCATAGATCTTCTTTGCTTTCCTCTTGAGAATGGTGTTACAAAATGAAGCTGAATTAATGTCCTTTGGTCATTTAAGGAACTCATGAGGTTTGATTAAATCATTAAAGGCAGAAAGAATTGAACCAGACACTCTTTAGCAGGCAGACGGTTTCCACAACTCACTTCTTCCTGCTTTCCTTAGGTTCAATGTTCCCCATTCCGCAGCTCCAGCCAACATCTCATTCCTCATCTTCTCACAAGTACCTCTCTGTTTACCTCCATCACACACACCTGGCTTCATACATTCCTGTATATTACAGCAGCACCTCAAGACCCACCTAATATCAGGTCCCCATTGTGTTAGAAGCTATTCAAAGACAGTCCCTCCCCTGAAGAGTTTACAATCTACAATTACAAAACTGTCAAAGGGTAGGCTGAGAAACAGAGAGAGATGAAGGCCCAGATCATCAAAGGTATTTAGAGTCTTTGAAATCAATGGACGCTAGGAGCCTAAATACCTTTGAGGAACTGGGCCAAAGTGACTTACCCAAATCACACAGCAAGTCAGTAACAGAACCATGAATAGAGGCCCGTCTCTTGAGTTCTAGCCCCTGGCCCACCCTTCCTGTGTTCTTGGAAGCTCCCTCACTCTCTTGAAAACCCACTAGTTCCATGAAACATTCCCTTAACAATGACCAGCTACCACTATATTTCTGAATGGCACGGTTTGCTCTATGCTGTACCAACCTGTGGCAGTAGAACGGAAACCCAATGGGAAGGGTGATTTATTTAACACACCCACCTCGCTCTACACACACACACTATATATATATATATATATATATATATATATAACAGATGTACATCTACAGTACTTAATACATAATTTTAGGCATTAATTAAATGAAGGGCTCACTTTTAATATATTGCATGTAAAAAAAAACAAAAAGTCTATGAGCACCAAAGAGCCAAAGATGGACTCTCAGGACTACTTAAAGGCGGGTCTATTTAAAGGGCCTCATTCTTGTTTTCACTACGGGCCCTTTATGCCGCTCTGGCATAAAGGGGCCTTAATGTAAACAAGAATCGGCCCCCAGATTCTCAAGGTCTTGATCCTGCATCCCTGAAGTCAATCGGTTCTTTGCCACTAATTTTAAAGGCTGAGGGGTCAGGCCCTAGAAACGAGGCCCATAATCATTTTGGTTGTATTGTGTCATTTTTCCTAAGAGGCTGTTTCAGGTGGAGCGAAGTTCTAAAAATGGCCCAGTTAAATGGTAAAAGGAGAGAACCTGGTCACAGCCATCTGCACACTGCTTATCGTGCAGTGATAGTCAGGCTGAAAATCTGGGGTGTTACCATGCAGATTACTCCTAATTTCAGATCTCTTTACAGAGCCTCGACACAGGGATTACTTGCAATCTTTGTCAAGGGGTGATCTCAAAAGTTTACTCTCCATTTGATAGCTTGCTTTATTTGTGTGTGTGTGTGTGTGTGGTTCAGGGATGATTAAAGCAGAAATGTTTGCAGGTTCTCCTATGAAGAGTCAAACATTGTTCCTGGAAATAAAAAGGTTGGCAACTGGCAACCTGCAGCCAGGACAGTCATTGTAATATCTAAATACCTACTCACAAGAGCTGAAATATCAGATCTGCATGCAGCTGTGTTGTCTACCCACTCCGTTCGCAGAAGTCCTGCTTCCCAGAGTGGTCCTGCTTGGAATAACATGACAGCCGTTTATTTCTCCTACTTTGACTGCCTGTTGTAGTCATACATTTTCTTCTTCTGTTACTTCCTTGGGAGGTATTTGTGTGTTAGTGCCTTGGAGGGTCTCTGCCACAGCGGGTCGCCACAAATCCTCAAATTGTGGAAAGCAGAGAGGGGAAGCGTGTATTAAAAGATGGAAAGCTCTGTGCTAGTGCAGGATTGTTCCTTAATGTTATATTTTACTAGTGTTCTCTCCCTTAGTACATGGGTATGCGAGGTACTTCCAGGACAATACAGATATATCCCACAACACATGTATGCGTCTTACTTAAGGGATGTGGTCTTCAGCAGCTGGAAAACACAAACCAAGGGGATTTTTCCTGAACTATGAAGACATTTTTAAGTTTCTGGTTTGGAAACCAATTTTTTAGAGTCCAGTTAACTCCAAATGGAAGGCTTGGGGTCCATGCAGCCAGGGGCTGGGTGTTTTGCAGCTGAATGTTTGTAGTTATTTGTGCCTCTACCCTACCAAGTATTGCTCCAGTTCCTTTTTCATCCCAGCAAGCCCAGACTGCCCCCAAAAGCCCTGTGTTGTTGATTGATGGGGCTTGTCCAGAAAGACGGAGCAGTTTGTGGTGTTGTGACAGTGATAATTTTGGTCACCCATCACAAATGGTTTATAAAGGGATAATAATTGTGTAATAGAAGCTTAATTTGGCCTCCATTGTATGCAAGGTCTAAGAACAAATTTTAAAAAAGAAAATAGTTAAGGGCATAGAGGTAAATGGTAATTGGGATAAAATACAACATAGTTTTATAAAAGGTAAATCATGTCGGACCTACCTGATCTCTTTCTTTGAAAAGATAACTGATTTTCTAAACAAAGGAAACGCAGTAGATCTAATCTACCTGGATTTCAGTAAGGCATTTGATAGAGTTCCACATGGGAAATCATTAGTTAAATTGGAGAAGATGGGGATTAAGAGAAGAATGGTGGGTAAGGAACTGGTGAAAGTTGAGATTACAGTGGATGATATTGAAAGGCGAATGTCCGGCTGGAAGGAGGTTACTACTAGAATTCTAAGTGATCGGTCTTGGGACCAATCTTATTTAACATTTTCATTAATGACCTCAGCATAAAAAGTGGGAGTGTGCTAATAAAATTTGAGGATGACTCAAAGTTGGGAGGTATTGCCAATACGGAGGAGGACCGGAATATCATACAAAAAGATTTGGATGACCTCAAAAACTGGAGTAATAGAAATAGGATGAAATTTAATAGTGCAAAATCCTGCACTTAGGAAGTACCAACAAGAATGTTTGCTGTAAACTGGGACTGTATCAGCTGGAAGCAACAGAGGAAAAGACAGACCTGGGTGTATTGGTCAATCAAAGGATGACTATGAGCTGCCAGTGTGATGTGGCTTTGAAAAATGCAGTCCTAGGATGTATCAGGAAAAATATTTCCAGCAGAGACAGGGAGGTGTTATTACCATTATACAAGACACCGGTCAGACCTCATCTGGAATATTGTGTACAATTCTGGTCTCCCATGTTTAAGAAAGATGAATTCAGATTGGAATAGGTGCAGAGAAGGCCCACTAGCATGATCAGAGAAATGGAGAACCTACCTTACAAAAGGAGACTTAAGGCGCCTGGTTTGTTTAGGTTAACCAAATGAAGGCTGAGGGGAGGTATGATTGTTCTCTGTAAATACATCAGAGGCATAAACACCATTGATGAAGAGGAGTTATTTAAGTTAAGGGCCAATGCTAGCACAAAGACAAACAGATATAAACCTGTCATAAATAAGTTTAGGCTAGAGGAGTGAAATTCTGGAACAGCCTTTCAAGGGGAGTTGAGTGGGGGCGGGGGGCGTAAAAAAACCTAACTTGCTTCAAGACTGAGCTTGATAAATTTATGGAGGGGAT
Source organism: Trachemys scripta elegans (assembly GCF_013100865.1). NCBI lineage: Eukaryota > Metazoa > Chordata > Testudines > Emydidae > Trachemys > Trachemys scripta. Next base: position 17,002,422 of record NC_048312.1, read on the forward strand.
GGGATGATGAGATTGCCTACAATGGCACATGGCCCATCTGCGACGGCTATTAGCAAATATTTCCAATGGCCAGAGATGGGACACTAGATGGGGGGGCTCTGGGTTACTACAGAGAATTCTTTCCCAGGTATTTGCATCTCACCCACATGCTCAGGGTCTAACCAATCACCATCTCTGAAATGGAGAAGGAATTTTCCCCCATGTCAGATTTGCAGAGACCCTGAGGGGTTATTGCCTTCCTCTGCAGCATGGGGCATGGGTCACTTGCTGGTTTGAACTAGAGTAAATGGTGGATTCTCTGTAACTTTAAGTCTTTTAATCAAGATTCGAGGACTTCAGTAACTCAGCCAGAAGTTATGGGCCTATTATAGAAGTCGGTGAGTGAGGTTCTATGTCTGCAATGTGCATGAGGTCAGACTAGATGATCTTGATGGTCCCTTCTAACCTTAAAATCTATGAGATGTTATAGGCATGTTATATACCTGAGTAGCACATGCTAGATATAATTATAAGCTCATCAGTGGAAAGTATAATAAATGGTTTTAAGTGACCCTACTGGATTCTATAACAATATGTTACAATTGATTAACCATTTATTAAAACATCTATAATTAATTCTTTGTACGCTATTTATAAACAGAGCCTTAATAAAAAGTGTGACCACAATTGCCTTTCAATAAATTGGGGGTCATTCCCCATTCTATTTTTTCTAGAATCCCTTCAAAAAAAACAACAGAGAATGTAAGTAAGAACAAGAAAGACTCTTTCCTGCTCACAACTCAGACCACAACCACGAAACAAATTAACTCCAATTCACATGAAAACCTTAAAGCAAGAAGACCAGCAATGGGCATGTGACCCTCCAGCAAAGATATTCCTGAGCAATGAATTCTTAGTGGGGTGAGAATTTGAAAGCTCCTGAACTCATAGCCTTCCTCAGATGCCATATGCCCAATTCAAATAAGGAGGAGAGCTCAATCCCAGGTATACCATCAGCCACTGCTAACTTTCACCCAAACTCAAAATGAACTGGGATCTTTAGTTCAAAAATGGTTCAGCAATCTTTAAAAAAGAAAGAATTGGCTCATTTATGCACTTCCTGGTTTCATGGGGCTCATCTAAAGGGAGATGCATGGTCGGAGCACAGCACTCACTACCAAGAATGTCCAGGTGCTAATCTGGGCTCCAGCACCATCATCTTCTGTGGCCTTGAGTTTAGCTTCACTGTGGTTTATTTTCTCCAGCAGTAAATGGGGGTAGCAATATTTATTTACCCTCCTCACAGGGGGTTCATTGTGAGGATTAATTAGTTCTAACTGGAGCACCAGGAATCTTTTCCTGTTGGACAGCCAAGAGAACACACTGAGAAAGAGGCAGAGGGGACCAGGTGTTGGAAAAGGAAGTGGCTACATGGGAGGATTGCTGGAGAATGGAACCACGGGAGATCCACCAAATCAGCCCATCTTGGTAAAGTGAAGATGAAACATGTTGTAAACATGCTAAGTATTATTGTTGTGTGGAAATACTTAGATACCAGAAGCAAGGCTCTTCTGTTGGTATTTTGGACCCAGGTGAACCCAGGAATCACTTTGAATCAGTTGCAGATTTATTTAGAAGCTTGAGGTGAGCTGTACAACGTAACACACCATGGAGTTATTAAATGAACGAATGGGCGATCTAGACAAACAGTTTTTAAATGTGGATTACATTTAGCCACATTCCCTACCCAGACTACAGCCTTGGACATTTCCCAACTCTGCTACGGGGCCTGATTCTGCTCTTGCGCCAGTGCAAATGTCGAAAATGCAGTTATACCAGTTTAAATCTGGGATAGCGAGAAGAGATTCAGTGTTGAAATGCGGCCAAGCTTGAAGTAACTGGGTCTCCTGCCACAGTTGTCATTATAGTGTAGACAGGCCCTAATTGGTCTGTTCTTTAAAAAGCTTTGAACTTTATGCAGGATCCCTTGGCCAGCGGGAGTCACAATGTTCTACTTATAGAATTAGCACAATGGTAAGTAATCCTGGCTGAGCTCTCACATCTCCTCCCCAATTGAATTTTATTAACTAATGGGCCAGTGGTGATGGCTCCATGATGAATGACTTACAGGTGCAATCAGCTGATGCAAATGGATGGGGATGATACACAGATGCCGGAGCCTAATGTATTCTGCAGTGGGCAAAGGATGAAGCTTGTGAAACATTTATTTTAAGTCTTAAAATATCAAATTTCTCATAACTACGGGCTTCCTAAATCTAGGCCTGGTAATTACAATTTTAGAGCCATGAATAATTTCATGCTAGGAGGTGAATTAAATTTAACTGCCCCCCGCAACCCCTAAAAAAACACATTACCAGTAAGGACAAGTTTATGATCTGATCCAGGACAACTGGTGCAATAATAATAAATGAAAACCGAGACAAAATTTCATTGTCCTATACACGGGGATCTTAGAAAAAGTTCCCTTTACAATCTGAGACTGCAATGAGAACTCCAAAGGTGTATGTGAGATTTATGGACCCTTTCCAGACACATGACTCTGACCCCTCTGGATCAGCGGGATTCTGGGCTGTAGGGAATGGGGAGGGTTTTCTGCATCTCCATCCCTGGGATGGCTTATACTTGAAATCTTTAATCTTACCTTCACCAATAACCTCTGGAGACCAGGGGCCAGATTGATCCCTGCTGTAACATGATTGGCGTCAAAAGAGTTACACTATTTGATCCCTGGAGTTTGCAGTCTTGGTGTAATTTATTTGGAGGGATTGGCTGAGATGGCAAGAATCCATTGTCACTGTCTGGCTGCCACACACATTTCTGTTGTCTCAGAGTTCTGGCACCAACTCCAGGGGCTCCACAGCTTGCATAGAAGTTGCATTCCGGTGTCCTTCGGATCAGAGAAAACGACAGTCATCCCAAACGTCCATCGGGGGCATGGCAGCATCAAGCACATCCATCATTCGGATTGTGTCCAGGACTGGATTATAAATGACTCATATCACACAGCTATAAAAAATACAACCGCGGCAAGCATCAGGCAACATTCAATAACGTTAAGGCTGTGATACAAAAGGAAGGGCAGAATTTAGGACTGATTTTCCTTCCTCGGTTTTCCCTGATGTGCCCAGGGTTACAATCACTGTGTGATGTTCCTGACTCATACTAAAGCGTGATGGGGACGCAAAGAATAGAGAATTGACCTATCACAATGAACTTCTAAGTTTGTGTCCCATCTTAGTCGTCGGCGTGTTGTCAACTTCATTCTCAATAGCTTCTCTGTCCCTTTAAAACTACCAACCACCCAGGGCTAAATTCTACCCGGATTTATGCCACATGCAGCCACACTGATGTCAAGATTCAGAAATAATTGATATTAACGGGCTGCACAAGGTAGAATTTAGCCCCAGCGGCTCATCTTTAGTCTTCTTGAGAAGTAAAAGGGCATTTCTGATTTCACTCTCACTGGCCTTTATACCAGTGTGCTTCCTGTGCTGTATTTTGCTTCTGATCCCAGCTAGGTTCTGCAGTTGCAGAGTCACTTGAAAATGAAAATAAAGGGGGAAAAGTCATTAACAAACATAACATCTGAATGATGAAATTTGCTCCTGGAAATCAAAAACACAATGAAAATCTCCACGGGTTTCCCCTGTCGTCTTTGGAAAGCTGTAGTAGCAGATGCTTTAAATTCTCTCTTGGATGAAGGGGGGAAAGGTTGGGTTACTGAAAAAACAAGGCAGACTTCAGTCTGAGGAGGAGGCATTAGTAGCTACTTAGGATCTCAGAACGGCAACACCTTGAACCCATCACCAGCCAGGACCATGATGGATGGGCGAGGATAAAGGGCAGCCTCGTTGACCCAGGATGCCTTCCAGTGCCCTCGAAAAGCCAAGAAGAAAAGAGATTCTTATCGCCCCGTGAAAGAACAGAGGGGAGAATTATCATTAAAATGCCATCCAAATAAAACTAACAAACATGGGCTTTTCCCTCTCAACCTCTGCTCCCCCACCCCCATACTGTACAAGTATTCAGACAGGTCTGATAGCAAGTTCCACACACACAAAAGATGACTGTGACGCAAACATTTTTATCTTTGAATTAACTTTCCTGAGTCAAGGTCACATCCCTCCAGTTCGACTTTGGGTTTTTTAGACACTCTTCTTTGAACACTTAGCGGGATAAGTAATCAGCTAGTCTGGGCATAAATTGTAGATTCATTAAAATGCATGGACTAAAACGTCTGTACTCACATTCTCTACTTATCAAATGAGGCTTTGAAGCTGATAATGAGGCACTTACCAATCAGGTAAACACAATCGGTCTAAGTCAAGAAATACCTCTGGAATAGTGAGAACTAATTTAATATGCTATAGAAATCTATTGTGCAGTGGAGGCAGTGTGGCCTAGTGGACAGAGCACTGGACCTGGCTTCTAGTCCTGGTTCTGCCACTGGCCTAATGGATAACCTTGGACAAATCACTTCATTTCCTTGTGCCTCTGTTTCCTCACCTGTAAAATGGGAATAATGATTCTGACCTCCTTTGTAAAGCCCTTTGAGAACTACTGATGATGAAGAGCTATGTAAGCATAAATCTTGGATGCAGTTGAATACTGTTAATCAGGTGCCAGAGGTCTCAGTCTAGCTTAGCTGACCGCAATCTTATGTCTGAGTCCGAAGGCTGTGGACTCAAGTTCCACTTATGTCTTGGTTTCATTCCTAAGGCTGTGTCAATGTCAAAGGGGTTCTGCTGGGAGTTAAAGTAAGGTCCCTCCAGCCTATGTTTTGCACCATGGGATCTTGAACTCCCATGTGCACTTTTTAAAAAGAGACTGGGCCAAATTCAGCCCTGCACTAAGCAGGCTCAGTTCCTGCTCAAGTTCATGAGGGCTGGGCTGGCTTTCTTTGCTGCTCAAAATGGCCCTGCCTCCCTAAGTTAAACAGATTCCAGTCTCCAGGATGTTCATTGCCAGCCACTAACCCAGTACCGGTAATGTACCTTGAGCTGCTGTGATGGATCAGTGGCAGCATAGGAGTAAACAGACCTCATGATCACTAGCTAGCCTGCCTGCCAGCGGCACAAAGACTAGAACTCTGGACCTACCTCCCCACACACATCTGTCTGTCATTTATTTGTCCCTCGGATGGAGGCAAGTAGACATGTCCTTTTCATTCAGTTTACACCATATGCTATGCAAATTGGAATCTGTGATTATTATTGTCTTGCCTACAGGTCCACAGTGGGGCCCAGACCCTGTTGCCCTAGGTGCTGCACAGAAATAGAGACAGATTATGGTCCCTTTCACAAAGAGTTTACAATCTAAGATTCAAGTAACACACATGAGTTTCCCACGGCAGCTCCCCCTGGGCTGCTCTGAGCCCCGAGGCTTGTGGTCCAGCTTAATGTGTGCACATTTCCTAAAATCTGTCTTCCTCTCTCTCTATCACTGCATCTTCTTATGTTCCCAGCGCCGGTCTGCCTTTATCGCTTCTTACTGTGTTCCCAGGGCCCCTCTCTCTCTCTCACGTGTGGTTCCCAGGGGTTAGTCTCTCTTTCCCTGTTCCCAGAGCCCATCTTTCTTAATCTCTTTCTCTCTGCTCCCAGGGCATCATACCTCTCAATTTCCATGGACAGGCTTTGAAATAAGTACAAATTAGTTGGAAAGCCAACGAGCAGGAATTTCTATTGACGTGCGTGTGTGTGTGTGTATTAGAATCTGGTATCTGTGGTTGGGGAACATCTGGTGCCATGTAATCCAATGTCTCATGAAGCCCTCTGACTCAAATTCCACCTGTGCACCAGGTTGTTTATTAACCAGACACTCTGACCCATTTGGAAAACAGTAATAGTCCATGGCGCAAACCCCAGAGGGAGGGACTCTGCATCCAGCTGCCCTGGTATTTTGGCTGGGTATTAAACACTCCAAAAACAAGAGAGACTTTGGCTCTTTGAGACCAACCCCTCTCCCCAGTGTTTCTTTCTAAAATGCTTGCATCATGCTGATCCCCCAGGACCTTTGGAATTTGCTCTCCAAGTCAAAGATGACTTCAAAGGCTTCCAGGAGGCAGGGATAGGGCTGAATATATTCATTCATAACAAAGGAAATCTCCAGAGTTCCCTCACTGATCTCTCTTCTAACGTGGCTGTCCCCCTACTTTCACCACATATCAAAAAGCCCCTTCCCTGTCCATCCCCACAGTCAAACTGATACGGGAATTGCCCCAGTCCTTCCCCTCCGGATTTACTCAAGCCAAGAGTATCCAAAACATTGATACTGCCAAGAAGCCTCGGCAGCAAACCAATGGAGTAGAGGGTCACCGAATCAAACAGGAGGGGACGCTGGAACAATTCACCGAGCGCTACAAGACAGAAGGCGCAAATATTTCTTTGCTAAACACATTCAAGTCTAGTAACAGGTGTGAACCCTTCTCTATTTCATGCCGTCTCAAAACTGCCTGGGAGCTGACATGCAATTCTTTGTGTCCAGCAAACTCTGACCTGTATTTGTTTTAAATCTCTCTGTTTCTCTCACACAGACACAAACACAAACACCCCCCCCACTCCCTCCTGCCCAGATCTAACTGCACACACGTGCACACACACACACCCCACTCCCTCCTCCCCAGATCTACCCCACCACCACCACCACACGCACACCCCACTCCCTCCTGCCCAGATCTACCCCACCACCACCACCACACGCACACCCCACTCCCTCCTGCCCAGATCTACCCCCCACCACCACCACACGCACACCCCACTCCCTCCTGCCCAGATCTAACCCACCACCACACACACACACACCCCACTCCCTCCTGCCCAGATCTACCCCACCACCACCACACACACACATCCCACTCCCTCCTGCCCAGATCTACCCCACCACCACCACCACACACACACCCCACTCCCTCCTGCCCAGATCTAACCCACCACCACCACACACACACACCCCACTCCCTCCTGCCCAGATCTAACCCACCATCACCACACATACACACCCCACTCCCTCCTGCCCAGATCTAACCAAATGACCAGTTTAGCCATCAGGGAACAAACACCACAGTTTGCCTACAAACAGTAGTACCACAAGAAAGGACTGCTAGGCAAACACTGTGCTGTGCGACCGATGACACAGACATATTTTTGTCCCCTCCCAGGCATCCATCATAATAGATTTACAAATACCATGCAAGTCCGTAAGGGGTAGCTCCCCAGCTGCATGGCTGCTTTCCTACCACCACTGGGAGGTTGTGCCACAAATGTGGCTTCACATCACCTTTTTTGGCGTTTTGGCTAAAGGTGTAACTCAGAGCTGCTACAGTTTTCCTGGAAGTGGTGCCCAGCCACAAGTGTCCCCGAAGAGCTGTTCTGACAGTTGGGGATCACCGAAGTACAGTGGCACTCTAGCCATGTCCTTCTGCCACCCCTCCCGCCTTGCCTGCTGGCATGCCGTAGATCAGGGGCTGTAATAGGGGGAGTAGCATAGGGCTGACTGTCCTAGTGCTCTGCCACCTGGTGATTGCCCTACCACTAGGTGAATCCCCAGGTGGCCAGTTACTCTGGCTTCCAGCTGCTTTGTGCCACTCCAGCGCTAGGTCAACTCCCACTTCCGATCTGCCCTGAGGCCAGTCTCCATCGCCCACCTGTAACATTTTCAAATACAGTTCCTTTGTGCTTTGCCCCATGCTGCTCCTCACCCCGGGGAGCTGCCCCCGGTAAGCACCCGCAAAACCAACTCGTCAGCCTCCGTCAAATCCCTGCTTACCACTCCCCTCTGCCATGATGCCTACACAAAACCTGAGACTAGTTCAGATCTGAAACTACTGCTCAGCATGCTGACCAACGCTGCCCCATTGTTTCCTTGTGTTCCCGTCTGTATCCACCTGTTGTCTCTTGTCTTATACTTACAACCACTGGCTCTTTGGGGCAGGGGCCGTCTTTTTGTTCTGTCTTTGTACAGCACCTAGTCCAATGGGGTCCCGGGCCATGATTAGGGCTCCTGGATGAGATGGTGATACAAATAAAGATTATTATTTTTGTAAGTGCAAGGCAGCCAGGAAGTGTGTCAAGGATCTGACTCTCTGCAAGTTCCCACTCAGATACATTGACTTGGAAACCAGCTCTCTTTGCTGATGCAGCTTCCCCCGCTTGATAGACCCGTACTCACGGAGAGCTGCATTCCCACCGACGGAGCCTCTCTGTCTCTGGAGGGACGGCACTCTCACCGGCTGAGTGGATTCATCAGCCGAACCGGTGCTAGAGGCATTCTTACCACAGCTGCTTTGGGCTGGTGCTGGGTACTAGCTACCTCAAACGAATGCCTGTAAGAGAAAAATAATCAGAAACAATTATTGGCCCGCACTAGTGGGGTCATCTAAGGCCTGTCCCTACACCTGCCCGCTCCATCTTTGGACTGGTACCCAACACTTCCAAGAGATGCCCCTTGAAGATCAGTAATCGCCTCAGCTATGACTGCGATCCGTGCTCAGGGACACAAACAGGCATGTGAAAACTATTTCTGTTTCCATGGGCAGCCATAGGCTTGCATAAGAACCTGCACTTCCAAACGCCACTATGCCTGCATAGCTAAACTACCTCCTTAGAAGCACAAATCACACCGCCGGCCAAAACCCGCTCACTTTACTCAGGAGTTATCTACTAGTGGTACTACTCGAGTAAGCAAGCTGAGCAGGCATCGATCCCTGATTTGAGGCACAATCCCATTGAATGGTCAGAATCAGCCCGGATAGAAGTAGGTCTTGTGCCTATTCCCTTCTTTACCAGGCTTTATGTACTGCTCGCTGGTAAGGCTATTGCATCAGACCTCCAGTTACACTTCATTCGTATTATCCCCCCAGGGGGAGACTCCTTTCCCTCCCGTGATTTGAAATACATTCTCTCTGTGCCGATGATTTACAAAGCTCTCTCCCACCGCTTGCATTTCTGCCTCTCTGAAATCCTATTGTGGATGCATTAAAACATGTCTCCCAAATGTTTCGGTCATAAACAGATATTGCCAACAAAGATTCATTTAATTCATTAAAGAATTACCAGTGCTAAAATCTCCTGCTTTATCCCTGTGGTGCATCTGGCTCTGCAGTCCAGTCATTTAGGGTACGTCTATACTTACCCGCTGGTTCGGCGGTAAGCAATCGATCTTCTGGGATCGATTTATCATGTCTTGTCTAGATGCGATAAATCGATCCCGGAAGTGCTCGCCGTCGACACTGGTAATCCTGCTCTGCAAGAGGAGTAGGCGGAGTCGACGGGGGAGCCTGCCTGCCGCGTGTGGACCCGTGGTAAGTACCTTTAAGTTCAAACTAAGATACTTCGACTTCAGCTACGTTATTCACGTAGCTGAAGTTGCGTATCTTAGTTCGAACTGGGGGCTTAGTGTGGACCAGCCCTTAGATTCCTGTTTATACCTTCCACCGCTTGCAGTTATCGCAATCAGCAAATCATCACCAGCAGGTTGGTGTTGGCATATAAGAGTTTAATTATCTACAATTAAACTCTTAAACTATGCCAACCCCAACCTGCCTACCCTGTAGCAGGCAGCTGTAGGATAAACTGCCCACATGGAAAGTTTCTCCCCCTGCCACATTCACTAGAAGTTGGCTAGCCATATACTGTCCAATCCTTTTCTGAAACCTCTTGGCCTCACTGTTACCTTGAGGCAATGAATTCCTTGCAGGTCAGAGCAGATTTACTGTATGCTGCCAAGGCAGTGTAAGGTAGTAGGAAGTTTGCACGGCTGCTGACCATGCTGTATTTCTGCTGGGGACTGATTTGGGGGGCCTAAGACCTGGTCTACACGGGGCTGTTAGGAGTGTGAAAAAGTTAAGCATAGCTGTGCCGGCAAAAACCCTAGTGTAGGCACAGTTTTACCAGTCACCTTTTTGCCAGTGTAGCTTATTTCCGGTATAAGTTACACCCGCAAAAAACCTCATTTGCTGCTATCAGCTGCATTTCCACTAGGAGGGTTTGCTGGGAGAACTGTAACTGGCAGCCCTGCGACACAGGCCTCCCTTGAGATAGCTTTAAGGGGCTCGATTTCCAGAACACCTGCCCCCTCGGGAGACCAGGCCCTGTTGAGATGTTTCATGTTGGGCACCCACAAATTTAAACACCCAAGTCACTTGAAAGTCTTGGCCCTTATTGCTCTGGGGCTGTCAATCGCTCTTCTTTCATGAGCACCAGACAATTGCATAGTGGGGGAGGTTAAGCTCTTGACTAAAGGGTTTTTCCGAATCCAGTTAGTCCTTGTCTCATAATTTCATAGCTTGGAACCCCTCTCCCCCCAAAAAAACCCCATTCCAGCCATCCTTCCCTTTGAGCCATACTAGGCACTTCCTTGGCAAGCATAGGCACCATATTCCCGAACTGCTTCCCCAGTTGCCTGTCACCCACTCCTCAGGAATGGGCTCACCACAGGGATCTATTTGCTCAAGGATGGGCTGTTTTCATATCTTGGCAATTCTCCCACTTGCTTTCATCACACAGATCCAATGCTGGAGAGCCAGGATTTGCTGAAAAACGCGTCTGTTGTTGGCTAATTACTGGGCACCTCACTATGACAAACAAGGGCTTTTAAAGGCTAGTCATCCCTTCCCCAGGCTTGAGCAGTAGTGCATGATGGTCGTGGGGTCATTTGGGGCACATTTTATACCAACCGTCGTAAAATACAGGACAGAGTCCTGCAAAAGTGCCATAAACTCCTGTTAAAGTTGGTGGAAACTGAAGGGGCTCAGCACCTCTCAGGATCAGGCCCTGTTTATTCAACATTTGATCCATCCACACTGGTGCCGGCTGAAAACCCATTAGGTTAAATAAACAAAGTCTCAGTTAAAGGAATTTAGAAGGGTCTGATCCTGCAAGGCGTGAGTGCCTCCTGGGAGGTGCTGAGCACTTGGAATCCTACCGATGTCAGGGGGAGTCAGAGCCGCTCAGGACCTCTCTGGCTCAGGCCCACCGTTAGTAAGTAACAGCATTGAGACTGGGAGGCCCTACCTCAGGAACAGCCAGGCAGAGAAAAATGAAACTTCGGCTTTCCTTCTTATGCTGTGTCTGAAGAAGACCTCGTCTCATGCCTACATGTGCTAGGCTCCATTCACCACTGCCCTGCAGGCTTGTGTTGCCATGTCCACCAGCGCACAGTGGGTGTAAAATACGGCCAGTCTGCCAGGCCAGCGTTTTCTACCCATGGTGTATATCATCGTCCCTCCAGGCCTGCCGAAATCCCCCAGAGCTGTGCCGTCTTTCCTATGGATATGGGTATCTGGAGCCCACAGAGCTGGGAGACCCCTGGGAGCCAGGTACACAGGCCTTGGGCCTCTACTGAGATTGCCCTGGTCTCCAGGGGATCTCTGAGGCTCTGTCCTCACAGCCTTTTCAACAGAAAGCAACGCAAGCGCCTTTCTCTCCTCCCCAGACAGAATGATATGGTGAGAGGGGGGAAGAGATCTGGTGAACATTCCCTCCCTCAGTTTTGGGTTTCTCTGTGAAAGGGGATGAACTGGGCCAACGTGTGGGCAGCAGTTGAAGAAGAGACCCCTTAGGGCCTGTCTATGGTGTATTTACCAGCTACTGAAGTGTGGATGTGGGTACAAGTCCAACACATGCTGTCAGGATGGTTATTAAATATTGTGAGTCAAGGTGCTGCTTTGATTCAAATCTCTCCCCAATCGCTGTTGGTTTGTTTTCACATTTCCCTTCACTCGCTCACTTCTCTGGGGCTACCGGGGGGCTGTCAGCACCTACAGCCATTGCTTTACGGTTTCCAGTTTACTTAAGGAAGACGCAACCCTGGCTTCCCATGGCTGAGAGGGCAGGAGATTACCGCCCACACACACAATAAAAGGGCTCCTCAGAGAGTCGTCCAGCTCTGACCAATGGACCAACGTTTCTCTCCCCAAGAAAAAGAAAAGCAGTTGGCAAGTTGTTCCTTGTTTTTACTGGTGTGCTGAGTGAACCCAAGAGCCGGCTGTGATAAGTGGATGCAGAAGGATGTGATAAAAAAGGTAAGTTCATGACAAGGCTTGAAGTTTACTGTTCGTGGTCAGGGAATCCAGTGATTTATTCCAGGCTCATCGCCTTGGCTTTCCAGGCACTCACTGGAGATCTAACATGAAGCCTGTCCACTTTTAAATACTCATCTCCACACTGCTCATTAGTGGCTACATCTGGAGAAAGAAATGACAATACCAATAAACAACAACACTACAGTAGCTCACTTTTATCTCAAATTTAGCATTCTGTGGCCCATACTATATTCTCCTTGTTCCTCTGAGAAGCCCTAGAGAGAGGGGTTTGTGGAGCTGTAGCCCCAGAACAGTAGTAGCAGAATGCTGAAGGGGCATATGGAGGCATGCACCAAACAGTGCTATTGGTACTTGCAACAGTGTAGTGCAAGGGTCGGCAACGTTCGGCACGCGGCTCGCCAGGGTAAGCACCCTGGCGGGCCGGGCCAGTTTATTTACCTGCTGATGCGGCAGGTTTGGCCAATCGCGGCCCCCACTGGCCGCGGTTCACCGTCCCGGGCCAATGGGGGCGGCGAGAAGCCGCAGCCAGCACATCGCTCGCCTGTGCCGCTTCTCGCCAGGGTGCTTACCCTGGCGAGCCGCATGCCAAATGTTGCCGACCCCTGGTGTAGTGTGTACTTTCCCCGTGCCTGCCCTGGGGCACTAGCAGGTGTGCAAGGAGCTGGGCTGGGATCTGGTCACACCTTATGCTAGCTGTCCATGTTCTCAAGGAGCACTGCAGAGGGCCCAGATTGTGCCATTCGTGATGTACAGAATTACAGTCCTTCAAAGAAGGCATTTATTAAACAAAACAACTGCAACTACAAACTAACAAAACAGACTTCCACACAGCTTGAATTCCAGCTTTGGCCCCTGTGTTTACCAGATATCACACTCTGTCCAGAACTCTACATCACGCAGAGACATCTAGTGGTTGAATAACATATTGTAAGTAAACACATCATTCATTACAGATTCCGATTGACTTCAGTGGACTTTAGATCAGGCCCTCAGAGTGCTAGTGGCAGCATTCTGCCTGGTGTATTAGGGGTTGCTCATGAGTGCTGGACTGCACATGCTGGCCAATTATTGTGAGATTGCTCCCAAGTGCTGGAATGAACATGCTGGTTTATTATTGTAGGGTTGCTGGTAGTGATTTTTTTAAATAGAAAAATCTACATTGTAAATCTCATTTCAGGTCCCTTGCCATGTATTGATTCACACGCCACCTAATTATTTCCGCCAGAACTTTAGTGCAATTAAATAGGAAAATAATGTAAAAAGCACAGAGCAATTTTAAGAGTATCCCTACTGAGGAATGATTTGGCAGCCACAGACAGACGGTGTGCCATATCCTTTTCCTGGTGCAAACCCCTTGACCTCAAGTGCCTGTGTCAAAGCATAACTGAGAGGAGTACTGGATCCATTATCTTAAAGTTTAAAAAACGGAGCATTTCTAATCTCCCCGATGCAAATGAGAAAAAGGTACACGTGACTAGAACACATGTTTCTTCTCAGGAATACAAGTACTCCACAGCCTGTCCTCCAGAGCTGCTCTCTTAGGAGAGCAAGCTGGGGGGGAAGGCCAAAGGGCATGCTGGAGTTTGGAAGGTCTGCTAGAGAAAAGGAGATGCTGTGGCGCTGCTATTTGAGACCCTGGCGAGGTTGCGAGGGGCCATAACGTGGGTGGCCTTTGCCCAGTCCCCTGCTCTGCTCAGCTTCTCAGGATGTGTTGTAAAAGTTGTTCTCCTTTTCAATGTTTTGGAAGAGAGACCCCGTGGGACGTTACATTACACCTGAGAGGGGTTCCCTTTTCTAGCCAGGGTGTTAAAGGCCCAGCCAGGCAACTCACTTAACTCTCAGCCTTTGCTGACATGCTCCTGGTTGTGAAAGGACCTCCAGGTCCTGTCTGCTCTGAAAATGTCATTTTCTTTCAAGACAGTGTTGGCAAATAACAGAGCATATGGCTACTAATGGAAAATATACAGTATGCACCATCAGAGGTATAACTTTTCAGCAAAGTAAGCATGGTCTAGTGGTTAAAGCAGGGATCTAGGAGTCAGGACTTATCTGAGAGTAAATCACTTAACTGCTGTGTGCCTTAGTTTCCCCACATTGAAAATGGGGTAGTAGTATTTACATGACTCACAGGGGCATCATGGGGCGCAATTAGTGTTTGTCCAATTTTGAGATTTCTGGGTGAGAGGTGCCCTAGAAGCACAGTGTATTTTTAAAACTTCAGTTCTCTCTTTGCCAATTCTTCTAAGGAGAAGCTGCTGTTGCAATGACAGCAATGGGTGAGCTGGTTTGGACAAGTCCGAGTATGCAGATTTTGATGGAAGATGTCAATGAAACATGAAGACAATGAGAATGTGGGGGTAGGGGAACGGACAAGGGAGCCAGTACCCTCCACTCCCATGGAAACAAATAGGACAAGCTGAACATTGCACTAAACCATCAAGAAACTCATTCTGTTTTTCCACCAACAAAACAAACAATTCCAGGAAAGCACAGCAGAACATGCTTGTTGGAGTAGATTCCCCAGATCCCGCTCTCCCCTGGAACATGAAACCTTGCTCAGGGCTGGCTCCAGGGTTTTTGCCGCCCCAAATGGCGGGGGAAGAAAAAAAAAAAAAAAGCCGCGATCGGCGGCAGCTCCACCGCGCCGCTTTCTTCTTCGGCGGCAATTCGGCGGCCGGTCCTTCCTTCCGAGAGGGACTGAGGGACCCGCCGCCGAAGAGCCCGACGTGCCGCCCCTTCCCCTTGGCCGCCCCAAGCACCTGCTTGCTGAGCTGGTGCCTGGAGCCCGCCCCGACCTTGCTGGGATGCAGCAGCCCCAAGCTGCTACAGCGAGAATAATCTGCCCCTCCCACTTCCCCACTGAACCTGGAATATCTAGGGCCAGCCTCTCAGTGAGTGCCGATGGTCGTCGCTCTAGTGAAGTCAATGGATTTACATGAGCTCAGAATCTGCCCCCTACCTTCCAAATTACGCAGTTCCATTTGCGCTTTGAAAACCTGGCTGGTTTTGTTTCTAACTTTAAACGCCAGGTTTGGATTTTCAGACGGGCCGGGCTCCCATTTCCCCACTAAGGTAAGAGCCAGATTTTCAGAAGTGAATTCGCAGCCAAGGCCTGAATATTCACAACGCCATGAGAAGGCAGGTTCATATCGCAAGCAACTGATCATCGGGCCCTTACCACGCTGAGCTCTTTTGAAACATCGGGCCTTTAATTCTGGTGCCTGAATGAGAGCTGAGCTCTTTTGAGAGTCTAGGATGAAATCCTGACCTCCCTGAAATCAATTTCAAAACTCCCATTGACTTTAACGGGGCCTCAAATGCTTGTGGAACATACCTGGCTGACAACCTTGGGGACAGAGGCCTCTGGTTGGGTCAAAGACCATGTCCAGCACAAGCAGCAGCAGTAAAACCAGCCTCACACTGCCTCTCCAATGAGCCATCATCCTCTTCCTGAGGGACCATGCACAGTAATTCTCCATGCAAATGTCTCTTTGCTGAGATAGCCAACAAGGGCTTCCGTTGTGATGGAGGTCTTGCCATCCGTATCAAGGGAAAGGAACCACGGTGACAGGTTACTGGTCCTACATCACTGTCTGTCTTAGTGTATTTTGTGAGGTGATTTCAAACGCGCGGGTAGGGCTCAGCTAACGAGCACTGACACGTCCCTCCTTTTGCTCATTCACACATGGGGGGGGGAAGCTTTAAAGAAACGTGCTTCCTGATTTTATAGTATCAACTGACAACTGGGGCCACAAACTGGTGTGGTCCAGTTAAGGCAGAGCAGAAATGAGACTTTGTCAATGTGTTAACTTTAATAAAAGCTTAATGCCTTAATTAAAGCGAGGAGGGCTTAGTTAAGGGTTGAGCAAAAATTTAATACTTTAATGGGACTAAAGACTTTAATTCATTGTTGGACTGCAAAAAACTAGCACTCTTTTGCTGTGTCAGACACAGAGAGAGCGCGAGAGACAATTATAAAAGAATCTGAAAGTATCAGGTTCTAAAACCAAACCATATCGTGTGCAAGAGGGAATGTGAGGTTGTTTGCATGTCACCTGCCCAAAGCTCCAAGACAGACCACTGGTGTAAGTGTAGCTTGAGATCTTCAGATTAAAAAGACAAACTTCCCTGCTACAATAATCTCTTTCTAAAAAATGTCCTCTGTGTTACTAACACCATCTCGCTTATTACAACTGAAATAACGTTACAAATAATTTCCCCAGTATTTGGGGCCAAGTTTTCAACCTAGCTCTGTGCCCAGCACCTCCCATTTTCATCAGCCAGGATGTTTTCGTAGTTTTTTGCATTGCACACAGCTAGCAACTACAGAAACAGGCTAGTCAATTTCACTTTCTGGTTCTGATGCAGTAGCAGGATAATGTAAAATTTGGGTCACAAATATATAAGAGTAATACATTCCCATCCACAATTTTGCTAAATAAACAAATAACCCCAAATTCACTGGTCTTTCAGGGAATTAGTATCCTAGTTTGTTAAAAAGGCAAACAGTGTGGATTATGTCAGCGCTTAGTTCAATACACTGATTCACTTGCCTCAAAGAGTTGGGAACTGTTAATCAATACAAGATAATTTCATTTACCATTTTACAATAAATATAATTGTTTTTTACATTTACGTTATAAAGCGTTTTCACCTGTAAATGTCAAAGATCTCCACAAAGGTGGAGAAGTATTTCAATTTTGCCATTGGGGAAACCGAGGCACAGTGCAGTTAAACAACATGCTAAAGGTCACACAAGTGACCTTGCACAATTTTTGACCACCCTGCCCTAAAAGGCAGAGTCCAGCTGCTCTCCTGTGAAAGGGATTGGAACTTAAAAAGAGCCTTCGATTTAGAAAATACTGTCACTCTCTTGGGTGTAACCTGATACAATATACAGCTTGGTGATTCAGTTAGACTGTCATCTCTTCAAACAGAAATCTGCCCAACCTATGCAGAAAGGACGCATATGTTTCCTATAATGAGACTGTATGTCATTTTTTATGTGTGTGTGGACTGTATTATATGAAAAGACCTACTCCTTCCTATCCTGTACCTATCAGTTTATCTCTACATAGACTCTGACAAGCCTAATATGTAAAATACATTACAGTTATATAGGACCAGAGCCTCATGTATTTTCAAAGAGCTGATAACATAAGCTGAGAGGAATGTGTGCAAGGGTGTTATAAAGCTCGACTCTGTGTTCCTCCGAGCCTGAGGCTGCTGTTGGCAAAGGCAGCCTCTTTGCGTTAATTAGAGCAACTTCAGTAATGCTCTAACACAGAGTAATTGCTGATAGCTCCAAGAGGCTGAAACCACAGTCGGGGATTAGGAGGGCATAGAGGAGGACCAGGCACACCCTATTTCTGCAGAGGCTCCCCCTACACTGGGGTGATCCTGTTGGGGCTGGATGCACTTTTCATGGCCAGAATGCGCTGGTAGCATGGTGCAAAGACTCAATGTTTGTATGTTACACAGAATTTTGATCTGTGAGGGGAGTTTTTACCTGATTCAGAAAGCCAAGCTTCCTTTTAGCTGACACCACTCCTCAGCGCATCACATAACTGTACCAGGGAAAACCCTCCCCACCTATTGACCTGTCACACCTCCATGGCTCTTGTGGCTGATTGCAGGCCCAGCAGTGGTGGCCTGTGGGGGTTGTATCAGACACTAGTAGTAATTATTCCACTTTGATTCTTGCTTGTCTCTGGCCCATGAAATCAAGGCCACACTTCAGGGGGGGGGAAATATGGGGGGGAGAATGCTCCCATCTTCAGAGATGGGAGCTGGGCCCAGACTGCCTTAACTGGTTCCACAGAGCTATTGCTTTCTGAAGCAAGCATGCCAGAACAATGTCATCTCAATACCGCAGGCTAATCTGGGTGAAACTGAGCGTGACGGACTTCATGCATGACAGCCAGGAAGCCAAGCATGGGAGGTCAGCATTGGCCTAGGCTGTAGCTTCCCAGCAGCCGGTTTAGAGAAAGGAGGCACGCAGGCTGTGTGAGCTACCCCAGAAAAGCCAATCATCTTTGCCATCCACCTCCACGGAACCTGTGCATCTGCTTTGTGAACGCAGGGAGGGACCTGATCCCTAACCTTGCTGGCCTGACAGCCCTTGGCTGGAGTTCTAGGATCCCATCTTCTGACCGAGGTGAACGGCTGCTGTTTTTTCAAACCTGCTGTCATTAACAAATGAGGCACGGGGCTTGATTAATTCCACAGCTTTCTTCCATTAGGAGCCACTACATCATTGCTGCACGAGAGCCTTCCTCCCCTCAGAGCTGACCTTCCTCCCACTGCGTGGCCATTTCCCTTGGCTGTGGAAGTTATTACAGACTGGTTATTTGAAAGACCTGGAAACCGGGGCAGCCGCTGCTTCCTTTCATCTCCAGCTCTGCTGCTCCTCACTCCTTGGCAGTTTGGAAGGATGGTGGAAGTAATTAATGGTTGGGGAGGGGTGGAGGAGGCACTCCTGAGAGGAGAGTCAAAAATTCCTCTTGACAATGACCACATGTCTGAGGCTTGGCTACCAGTTCACCTGACAGCAATAAGGGCTAATAGCCATTAGTCACCACCGCAGACATGCTGCATGCGTTTTTGTGATTTCTTTTTCTTTCTTTCTCCCTGTGTCAGCCATCCTGGCGCTTTCAGACAGCTTCTTTTGTCATCTTGCCGGGAGGAGAGAGGGGAGCTCATGGCTCAGAGAGCTTGGTCAGCGTCCTTGACAGAAGTGGATAAAAATGATCTTCAAGGGGAAAAAAATACTTGCGATACAAACCCCACCCTCTCACTTTAACCAGGGACTTATATAGCCAGGGACTGAGCAAGAGAACAGCAGCAGTGGCTGCTGGGCAGCTGGCAGACTAGTATTAACTTAGCCCACATGACACTGCCCAGCTAATCAAAAAAGAGGAGCCAGATGATGATTGTACAGGGAAAAGATCCCACTGGAACAAAAGATGGGCCCGAACTGGAATGTTCCGCTCCAGCTGTGCCCAAGTGTGAGGATATTTGGATCCAGGGTTTCAGTTCAGGCCCATCTGGAATTGACATGTGCGCCATGGTTTGGGGATTTTTTTTTCACTAATTCATATCACTATTCCTGTTATATTTAATAAGCGCTTGGGAGCCAGGTTGGTCAGGAGGGAAGTCCCAGGTAAGCATCGTTGTTCCCAGGTTACAGATGGGAAAATGTAGGCACAGACAGGTTATGACCAAAAGATCCACTAATTTGGGGTCCACTAATATTTGGGTGCACAACTAGGCACCACTCAGGCCTGTTTGGCATTATTAAGAGCTGAGCATGCATGTTTCCCATTGACCTGTAACAGTAAGACTCTGGCTATCGCAAGCTGAGGAATCCAAAAACTAAGGCTCCAAAAATAAGGAGGAATTTCTGACCCAAAGTGTCTAGCCCAAGCAGGTCAGTGCCAGAGCCAGGCCAGCAATCCAGGTCTCCTGATTCCCGCCCCATCGTCCTATCCTTTAGAGACAGGCCGAAGCAACAAAATGGGCATGCTGCTCAGGACGCTGTTCACCCCCCACTCATACACCTCTAGATCTGGGCTTTCCGTTCAGGCCCATCTGGAATGAACTGTAAATTAGCTGTTTTCCAAGGTTAAAGCTGCCAACAGAAAATGGGTTATGCACCAAAACAAACCGCTATAAAGAACCCGGCTCTGACACACATGAGACCCTTGTACTGAGCGGGATTGCTGTGTGGAGAGGGGCGAGTCTATTTCCTAGAGAATTTTGATATTTCAAAATTTGGCTCCATTCCCGTTTGGAATGAAACCCACAAATTTAGAAATTCTGTGAGAAATGGAGCCCTGGTTCTGGGGCAAACGGCCCCAGAGCGAAGGCTTCCCGCTCCCCGTCAGCCTAACCAGAAGGCAACCGTCAAGGTCTTCCCCAGGCTGCCCTGTGTCTGTCTGAGGTACTTACATGGCCCCCATTAGCACACTGTCTGAGCATCTCACAATCATTAACTCACTTCTCCTCCCAAAATCCCTGTGAGGTGGGCACTGCTACTATCACTATTTTACAGATGGGGATCTGAGGCACGCAGAGACCAAGTAACTGCCCAAGGTCACACAGGAAAAGTGTGGTAGAGCGGAGACTTGAACCCATGTCTCTCTCAACTAGGGCCTTCATCACTGAACCATCCATCCCTCTGTAGATGGCTGTTTAGAACAGAAGTCTATCAGTTCCATTTCAGAGAAGACCGTGTAAGACTTTGTAAGACTGTCAGGCCTTCCTGTCCAATCTGTGATGGCCCCTGTGTGCTTTATAAGACATAAGACAGAGATCTCCATGCTAAAGCCATGCATTATCTTCTCACGGGAGCAGTGCCATCTCCCACTTCCCAGCACAGTACGTGATTTGGCTAGAAAGAAAAGGGTTGCTTATTTCTAGAGGAGTTTTTCGATGTGTCTGACTTAGACATCAGTCACTGTAAGTAATTGTTGTGTTACTGACAGAAGAGCCAATCCTTCCCTGGGTTGAGTGGCCATCCTGTTTTTAAAGGGAACTGCACTCTCTGAGGGAAGCAGCGACAGGCTTGATTGGCATTCAGTTGCCATGCAGAAGTTAAACCAGATGAGCTGTGTCAGCCAGTGGAAGGCAAATGCATGGTAGCTGCTCTGAAAGCCTATCTTCCCCTAAATTTGTCACTGACTGCATTGTTATCTGCAAGGGGGCAGAATGTAATCAGAAACACATTTCTGAGTGAAGGACTGACCTTTGCAGAATCACCAGGAATGTCTGAAGTCATACAGCTGTGCAAGTGTCCTGCTCGCTCAGCCAGGCGGAGCTGCGCCCGGCGCTCTGAATGTGCACGTGGTGCCGAGCAGCATTTCTTGCCACCTGAAATCTGTGCCCTGTATTTGGAAATAAAGTTTCTAGTATCAGCGGGAGCTGTTGGGTCCTGAGTTGTTTTGAAAGTCTGGCCGCTTCATAGATTCAGAGAGTTTCAGAAGGCCAAAAGGGAGCATTAGATCAACTAGTCTGACCTCCTGTATAGCACAGACCATTACATTTCGCCTAGTTACCCCTGTATCAAGCCCAATAACTTGTGTTTGGCTAGAACAGATCTTCCAGAAAGGCATCCTGTCTGGATATAAAGACATCAAGAGATGGAAAATCCACTGCTTCCCTTGGTAGTTTGCTCCAGTGATTAATCACCCTCACTGTTAAAAATGTTTGCCCAGTTTCTAATTTGAATTTGTCTGGCTTCAGCTGCCAGCTATTGGTCCTTGTTCTGCCTTTCTCTGCTAGATTAAAGAGCTCTTTAGTACCTGGTATTTTCTCCCCAGAAAGGTTCTGATCCACTGTAATCAAGTCACCTCTCAATCTGCTTTTTGATAAGCTAAAACAGATTGAGAGCGTTAAGTCTCTATTTTCTCCAGCCCTCAAATCATTTTTGTGGCTCTTTTCTGCACCTTCTCCAATTTTTCAGTATCTTTTTAAAGTCTTCACACCAGAACTGGACACAATATTCCAGAATCAGTCTCATCAATGCCATACACAGAGGTAAAAATCACCTCCCTACTCTTATTCACTGCTCTCCTGTTTAAACAGCCAAGGATCCCATTAGCCCTTTTTGTCATGGCATCTCACTGGGAAGTCACATTGAGTTGCTGGTCCACTGTGACCACTAAATCCTTTTCAGAGTCGCTGCTTTCCAGGATACAGTCCCCCATTCTTTAGGGATGGCCTCCATTCCTTGTTCCTAGATGTATAACACTGCATTTAATTGTAGGTGTCCAAGTGGGAAATGAACTCCTTGGGAGATCTGGACCCAATGGTGGGTGATGAGCACTACTGAAAGTCTGGCCCACAGCCCATAGACATCACATGCTGATGGACAAGCAGGTAAGACAGGCTATTATGTCAGTGGCATTAGAGCCAACGGGAGCAATAGTGACTTGCAATATGGGGGAAAGTGTTCAGGTGTGGGGAAGAACATTAGCAAGTGAGAAGTCTTTGTAAAAGACCATCAGGATGGCTAGCTGACAGCCTATTGATGTTGTAGGTTCTTGCAAAATATTCTATGAATATTCACGAGGCAAGATTCTCAAAAGCACTCAGTACCCAACTCTTTGAAGATCTGCCCCTAGAGAGTATGGAGAACCTTTGTAAACATTGGATGCTCAGTGGTAGAGCTGTGTGAAATTTTTCTGGCGAATCTTTTTTTGGCAAAAAATGCAGATTTGGTGATATCACAACATTTTGCAAACTGGAGTCAGTTTCACCAAATTGTTTCAGTCAAAAAAAACCCCCCAAACAAACCAGAAACGGCTGGAAAATATTGAAATGTATCATTTTGACATTTTTTAAATGAAACCTTTTGATTTTTTTGGTTTGAAACAACTTTTTGTTTCAAAATTTCCTTTCATATTTTTTAAAGAAAGTTTAAAATTGGTCAAAATCTAAACAAAATATTTTTTTGAACCTAAAATGATTTTTTTTTTTACTTTTTTGATTCACTGAAAATTTCTAAAAATGTTGTTTTCGGTTTGACTTGAAATAAAATCTCCCCCACCCCAGTTTTTCGGAGTTGCCAGAGAACTGAAACGTCTGTTATTCGCACAGCTCTTCTTCGCACATTGCAAGACCACTGGTCAGTCAGAGTAAAAGTCCCCACCGGTGTGATAAGCATGGGAAGGATTGTGCCTGGAGAGGCAGCTGAGTCTGAAAACCATTTAGTGGGGTTGTTCCTTCCTGCTGGACTAATAGAATTAAAAAACAACCCTCCATGCAACACACATCCCTGGTGCAGTTACAGAAGAAAGCTTCCTACAGCTTCTTTAGACAAACCACCACCAGAAATTAAGTCTCGTTTACATGAAGCAGGTTTTGCCAGCATAACCACGTCAGTAATAAAATCACCGTCCTAACTGACATTGCAAGTCCTGTATCACTTTAAGTGCAGATCACCTTTTCTATTCTCTTCCGATCCAATGATTCTGTTGGCTACATATCAAAGTTAGGTGAAATAAAACCTTTGCACCAGATAAACAAACAAACAAAAAGCCACATACGTCATTTTAATAACTGACTTTTGTTTTCCTATTTTAATTTTCTTCTTTTAAAACCCAATACGATCAATCAGAACTGAAGAAATTCCTGAAACTGATGAGAAGAAGAAAAAAAAAAAAAAGGACGACTGACAGATTGCAAACAAAATCATCATTTTTCAAGCAAAGCCAGTTTCTGTTCCTAATACCCAGCTACAGTGGGAGAGAATAGGTGAGCCTAATGCGTGGCTGATTTTCTGGCTCTTCAAATAAGAATACGCCTCCCAGATCTCTTGTGTACATAAATCCTATAGCTGCCAATGCACCTCATGCACAGGATTAGAATCATTTCAAGGCTAGACGCAGGAGCCAGAATGCCTTAATGGGAAAGCTACATCTCCAAAAGGTGGTGAGGCAATTTGCAGACAAGTGTCTGCTTGGACAGCTGGGATTTTACTCCAGTGAGACACAAATTGAATAGATACAAGAGCAAGAGCGTTAAGGGCCAGAGTTTCAAAAGACTTCAGCCCCCTTTTAGGCATCTAAAATAAGGGCCAAATTTCCAAAGGGCTCAGCACCAGTCGCACCCATTGAAATACTTACGTGGTCGTGTTGAGCTTTTTGGAAACTTTAGCCACTTGTTGTGCCTAAATGCAGCGCTCTCAGGTCTCGCCATTTTTTGGAGAGCATATATTTACTCTTTTTTTTAAATCCCCGCCTGCTGGAATGAAGAGATTGCATGAGAATCTCAGCTTTCATTCGAAAAAAGAAAAAAGGACATTTCTAGCACTCTTAGTTGCTGGGAAAAGCTTGAAAACATGAAACGAGTGTATCCTACAGACACAGAAACCAGAAGGCAAATAAAAAGAGGTCCGAATTTATTACTGTTTGAAGCCAATCATAATTTTTTTGGCCCAAATCATGATTTTTGAACACTCAGGGTTTGCAATACTGTAGATGGGAGCTGAGCTCTTTTGAAAATCTGGCTTTGTTTAAGAGCATAAACCAAATTGTGTAGTAAACTCACAGCATTTGTAGGACTGGCACTTCAGTCAAAGTGCTCTTTCAAACATAGAAAGTAATATAGTGCTGCAATAAACTGGATTCTTTTCATTCCTTTGCATTCCCTTCATTTGGCACAAGACCAAATCTTCTCTGTTCCCCGCCCAGCCATCAAAGTTATTCTGCTAAATATCCTGTCCTCTTGCAGTTTTGGTGAAAAATAAAATATGTACAAAAGAGACAGAATTATGCCTGCAAGGGTCTCATAAAATTCCTGTGAATGATAAATCAAAACAAAATAATAATTACCACCAGCCAAAGGAGCACATCTACACTTCAGATTTTTCTCCTGCTTTTTCCTAGCTGATCAAGACTAGACCAGGGTGGAAATCCCAGATTCTCCTAAAGATATTGATACGCTTGTAATCTCTAACTCTGAAACTCTTTGGGAAGCCCAAACCCACCGTGTCTACTTGGGGCTTCACCACAGTGCTCCCAAATCTCACTTGGAGTTAGAAGTGGTGCAATTCTAGAAGCAAGATGCCCTTTGTTTTTAAATGGATATATGTATCTTGCAAGCTCTTTGGGCCATATTCTGGTTTCATTGCATAAATAATAAGCACTTACAAAGCGTTTTTCTTCTTAGGATCTCAAAGCAGCCGACAAAGCTGTGTGAAGCCCCTATAATCCCCAATGGTGGAGAATCTATGGCATAGACAGGATAAATGATTTGCCCAAGGTCACACCCAGTGAATTGGTGGCAGAACCAGCGATAGACCCCACGCCTGCACATATCTGCTAACCATTAGGCCACGCCACCTCTCAATAGCTCTTTGATGGATAAAGAAATCTGTCAAAGTGTCATTTGGATTTGGGGCTAGTTGGTCTAGGGGATTCAACAAAAACATGGGGAGAGGAAATATGGAAAAACATATGGGAGGATTCAAGTTGGCCCCAATGAACAAGTTATATGAAATGCTAAAGTCAAGTTTAGAGCCCTTCACAATTTCCTCCTGCTTGGCTTTAATTCACATGTTCAGAGCTCTTCTCAACTATTCCTCAGTGATCCATGGAGCACCACTGGCCACGGGAGGATTTCTCTTTCTGCCTGTAAGTGGAAGAAGAGATATGAGAGAAGAAGGGAGGGGAAAGTTGGGATGATATGGGCCATACTCTACCCTGATTTCCACTGACTTTCACTGTGTTATGAGGAATAAATCACGTTAGAATAGGCCCCACAGGAAGATGGTCAGGGAAGGAAGAGAGCAGGCCAAATTCTTCTCTGACCTACAGCGACTGCAACTTAATTGAACTCAGTCGGGTGAAACAAGGTGCAAAGCAGAACACAATTTGGCCCCACTCCTTCCTGTGCATCAGCTGGCAGCCCAAGGCCAGCACTGAGGAGCCCTCCAAAAAGGGGTCTGGAAGCCAGTCCTAAGTGTGCTGCCCATGCAGTGCCACAGAAGAGGCCTCAGCACTTTGCAGGCAGAACGCTTCTGGCAATCTCCATGCAGGCAGTGCTGTTTCACACACCCCTTAATGGGACTGTCTTCAAAAGCTCAGTAGAGCTAAGTATGCAGATGAGCCTGATTCATCCTTGCCCTCTGCCCCCCATGTGCAAGCTACAGCTGGCATAAAGGGACTGTAACGTAGGTGTGGAGCCCTCCAGTGAGTAGCACTGGTGGAGGGGGCCCTGTACAGCTGGTCCAGGGCTGGCCCCACTACCTCAATGTTCTCCCTGCAGAAATGCCAAGCACAGAGAGCATTTCAGGTGAGATGAGGAGAAGGCATGGCTGGGACTTCACGATCCCTTAGCGGTGTAAGACCCATAGTCCTTGGAACACAATTCAGGGCTGCCTTAGCCAGCACTCAGAAGCCCTGAAGAATCAAAGAGGTGTAAAGCTGCCTCCCTTGGTCCCCGAGCTGGGTTCAGAGCTCAGGCAGAGAAGAATTCTTCCCAAAAGGCACTGCATTCAAACCGAATGAAATTAATTTATGGGACTCTACCAAGCTGTGACGTTATCTGATTAAAATATGACCATATAGATCATTGTTGCAACCACTGTTATATCTGTGCAACAAATCTTGTACAAAGGTTGTCAGGTGAGGCGTCTATGAAGACGAAGGTTATGATTTGCTGGTTATGATTTTGCTATCATGTATGCATGTATCATTTTTGTATTTGAAGTTATGAGTATTGGTTCCATACCTGGATTTCAAATGTTTGCTCCTGGGGTACCGCCCACAAAGTAGCTAGCTAGCACATCTTGGAGGGACTATTCAAATTGAGTGGCCCCTCAAAAGAACATTTAACTGACAATGAACCATGGGAGATGCTTATTACACTTAATGGAATTTCCTGCTGTGAGTAGGCAAAATGCATGATCATGTGATTTGCCCACCTGACTCCAACCACTATGTTTTTACTGTATTTTCCACAGTAAGAACAATGGGATTCCCTCCACATGAAAACCCCTCCATTTTGCCTTTTTCCTGCCCAAACCTCTGAACTATGGACTATACCGGGGTAGGCAACCTATGGCAAGTGTGCCGAAGGCGGCATGCAAGCTGATTTTCAGTGGCACTCACACTGCCCAGCTCCTGGCCACCGGTCCGGAGGGCTCTGCATTTTAATTTAATTTTAAATTAAGCTTCTTAAACATTTTAAAAACCTTATTTACTTTACATACAACAATACTTTAGTTATATAGTATAGATTTATAGGAAGAGACCTTCTAAAAACGTTAAAATGTATTACTGGCAAGCAAAACCCTAAATTAGAGTGAATAAATGAAGTCTCGGCACACCACTGCCGAAAGGTTGCCGACCCCTGGACTATACTAATGGGAGCATTCTAACTGGACTGTGGTCCTTCCAATGATTTGGAAGCAGCCAGAGACTTGATTCAAGCCAGTAGTTTATTCCATCGCTGCTACAAGCCTGAACCAAGAACTTTGCATTTATTGTATGTATTTGATTCCTTTAACCAATTTTAACTCTCACCTTTCTTTCTTTCTATAAATAAATCTTTAGATTTTTAAATACTAAAGGATTGGCATCAGTGTGATTTTTGGGTAAGATCTGAGTTATATATTGACCTGGGTGCGTGGCTGGTCCTTTGGGATCAGAAAAACCTTATATTTGATGAGACTGGTTGTAAAGAACCATCTCTGAATCCAGTGTTTTTGGTGGTGACATAAGAATTGGAATGCCTAAGGAAACTGCTTTATGACTTCTTGTTAGCCAGTGTGGTGAAACAGAAATTTACTTTTGTAGGTGGTTCGGTATTCTTATGGAAGAATAACCACCAGTTTTGGGTTGTGTTTGCCCTATTTCTCATCAGTTTGTCCTAAATTTGGCATCCTCAGTTGTGACCCAAGAAGGCACGGTTACACAAGTCTTTTCTTGAAAGGCTAGCATAACTTCTCAGCGCTTTCTGGGGCAGGTAGATCGCTTCTCGGCCTTTTGGCTAAGAGAGGTGAAAACATAATCTACCATCTGATATTCTGACAGGAGCTGTGGCTTTTTGCATTCTCATGAGAGCAATTAGGTTCATTAGTGGGCAATTAATTCCTTTATTTACCTGCCAAGTTCAGTTGATCCTTAGGGTTTGTTTTAAGATAAATCCCCCATAGGAAAAATTCTCATGAACCTGACAATATTAAGTCTGATGAGTAACATGACAGGCACTTAACTGCAACATTTACTGCATGAGAAAAATAATACTCAGAATTGCTATTAGCCCATTGGAAAGGGGTGCTACATAACAAATTTGTGATGAATCCTGGCTGTTTTTAAATGACAATTTATTAGGAAAGTTTAACAATTTTTTGCTTTTATTTCTTTAGCTGAAGATTCCGAACGTCAAGAAATATAATCTACAGACTCATGCAGTTTGGATAAAGACGACTTCTTAACCTGTGATTTATTGGGCTGAAATTCACCCATGTGCACAGGGCCAGCAAAATGACTATACACCGTGTAGCATGGGCAATAGACCCAGATACTCAAAGGTGACTAAGTCCCATGAAACCAATGGGATTTAGGCACCTAAATACCTTTGAAGATTTTGACCTAGCTAGTGACCCATAGGCCTCATGCGAGCTCTCTGCATAGGGCTGAATTTCACCCTCAGTGCAGTCCAAGGTAACTAACATAACACATTTAGCAAACGATAATGAAAGCCACAAAAGTGATACAAGTACATTCGCTGGCCAGATTCCTAGAGTCCGTAAATTCTTACTCAGACAAAACTCCTTCTGAAGAGAAGTAAGCACTGAGAAGCAGAACGAGCCTTCTCAAAGCGGGCAACCAGGCATGGGAAAAGTGTGGGAAACCACACAAATGGGGTACATTGGTGTAAAAGGAGGGGTTGCGCTAACAAGACAACATGCTGTTTGACTCCATGGAAGCCTGTTCATTGATTAAGGACTGACCGATTTTAGAGGGGGCATGGCCGTGTGGGGAGGGAATGGAGGTGGACATGTCAGCATTAGATGGTATGGAGTCCCCATCTGTGATGTGCGTCCTCCTCCTCTGAAGGAGAGTTTTGAGTAAACTCGGGTAAGTTTCCAGGACACTCCTGTCTTGCCTCTTCTTCCTTAGTCTATTCTCTAGCTATCTACACAAAGGACTTCTGAGCCCTCATCCCCTGCCTCTTGCTCTCTGTAGATTGAACCTTGATCCCTGTATAGATGACTCACAGGAAACGTCATGAATCCAAACTCTGGAAGTTTCCTGGCCCAACACAGGCCTCTTTTCCAAGATCTGGCCCAGAATAAGGGCTGGATGAGTTGGCCTTAAATATTCAGAACAAGGGAGATGTGATGGGAGAAGCTTTCCAGGTTGCTTGCCCCTTGAGTTAGAAATAAAGAACTATATGCACTGTGAGGTCACAGATATAAGTAGCAACTAGAGATCTCCCTAACCAGAAAAATTTCCTAAGTTTATTAAGCTTCCTGCTGCAATGCATCCTGGTCCTCTCTGGTAACTCTGGAGGACTACAAACACCACATTTCTCTAAAGGATTAAAACAAATTAAAGACTCATGTGTATATATATATATATATATATATATATATATATACACACACACACACACACCAATTCACAATAAACTTCAAATTCCTGAAAACTATTTACACTGCTATGTCCCCTTATCAATTGCATGTAAATAATCCTGAGCAGTATTCTAAAGATCAATTCTTTGAGGGGGTCTGATTAGTCTTCCTAACCCTGTTCACTTTTGTTGAGTTTCCACATGGAGTTCCTTGTGGAGGGGGCTCACTTCCTGACAGAGTGCCTGCAGGTCTGAGATCCTCTTTTGTTGCCTTGGGAAATATTGATCGATTAATCCGATTCCTCCAGAGAAGTCCCTTATGAGTCTCCACGAGGTAGGAGCTGGTAGTTTCTGCAGTTACGAGCAATTCTAAGTGTCTGGGAGTTTTTGAGTCAAACTTTGTTCCCTGATCTCATTTCAGGGAGTGCTTTTGTTCTGTGCCAAACACTGAAGTTTTGTTGCTGCCAAATTTTTATTTCAGCATCCCGTTTTCAAAATTGCCTTAGGTCAGGCCACTTAGGTTTAAGCTGTATGGGTTCCACAGGGAAAGGCGTCCTTAGTCATCTTCCCACCAGAAGTTCTGCTGGAGGTAGTCCAGATGCAAGAGGTCTTGATCAATATGCCAAGAGTGCTTTATATGGGTTCACTATTTTTGCTGAAGCCTTTTTGAAGTCTGCACCGCTCTCTTCACCTCCCTGTTGCTCTGGAGATAATATGGACTACTAGTAAAAAGGTCAAAATTAAAGTCCTGAACAAATGCTAAGAATGTTTCCGAGGTAAATTGAGGCCCATTATGAGATATAGGAACTCCATGTCTTGCAGATATTGCTACTTTAGTTTCTGGATGACCTGTGCTGATGAAGTCTGTGTAAGTATAGCCAAGTCAGTATATCTGGAGAAGTAATTAACTACACTAATGTAAGTGTGTCCTTTCCAATAAAAGCAAATCTGTGGCTACCCACTGCCAAGGTCTGTCAAGTAGCTTTGTAGAGAGTAATGGTTCTGACGATTGTTTTTTTTTTCCCCTCGTTACATATCTGGCGGTCCAAGACATTCTGAATTTGCCTACTCAGACCAGGTCGGCATATGGATTATTGTGCTCGTGCACAAACACTTGTTTATACCTTGGTGTTGCTCATGGATTTTGTAGAGCATCTCTTTCTAAAGTACCTTCGGTATAGGAACCGTGTCGTCCTTCAACCATGTGACGGTCACGTCAGTCCTGCCTGTTGGAAGCTGACTCAACCCCACCCTCTTTGGCACAGTTGAGTCAGTTTCTGGCAAGTCTCATCCTTTTGTTGTTCATCTCTAATTTGCTGAAGTTGGCTGGCAGGTTCTGCACCTGCTGCCAGAACAAGGTCAATGTAGACTGACATATTTCTCTAAATCCTTTTCTTCTTCTGTTGGTGGCTGCTCAACTGGGGCTTCAGATAGAGTGTAGTTGCTGTGAGTACTTTCTCCAGTATATGTTCAAAATTGAAAGAAAATTGCATTAACCATAGTCAAAATTTTTGACTCCTAGGTGGAAGGTCATCCAGTCATTTTGAACTCAATCATGCCTCTAAGAGTCTGTTTCTACGTTAAAATTCAAGTCAAAGAGATCTGCACTGAGCTGTTCACAGTGACAAGTGCCTGCTACAGCTTCTTTTTCCACTTAAGCAGACTGCTGCTTGGTTTTTGTGAGGCTTCTTGATATGAATGCTACAGGTCTCTGGTCTCCTTCTGGTTGTTTTTGTGATAGCACTGCTCCTAAACCATGAGGATGATGCATCCACTGCTATTGCTGTTGGTTAGTTACCAAATATTGTGCCAAAGCAGGAAGAGATGTCAATAGTTTTTATATTATTAAAGGTATTTTGTTGTGTGCTCCCCAGATCCACATATTGTGACCATTAAGAAGATCTCTTAAGCATTTTGTTGGTTGAGCTAAATTAGTTAAGAATTTTGTCATGTCCAGAAATCTTCTTACAGCAGAAACAACTTTGGGTTCAAGTAACAAGTAATACCTTCAGTATCTCTGAATCCAATTGAATTCCCCGTTTGCTACAAATTTTATCTGCTTCTTTCCAAACTTATATTTCTCATTTGGGGTGAGACTGGCTTGTTCTAAGCATCTCAAATCTGCATGTAGTCTCTCATCATGTTCACTTCTATCTCTACCACATACCGACACATAATCTGCATGGCAAAGGATGCCAGGCAAACCTGCCATGATCTGAGCGATTCTCTTTTAAAAGTGTTCTGGTGCTGAAGATATGCTAAATGGGAGACAACTGAAACATTACCTTCCAAATGGGATGATAAATGTAGTCAATAGTATAGATTCTTTACCGAGGGGGACTTGCCAGAAGCCTGCTGTAGCATCTAATTTTGAAAAGACTTTGGCTTCTGATAACTGAGCTAATGTTTGGTCAACTACAGGAAGCATGTGTCTTTCTCTGCACATGCTTTTATTTAGTTGTGTAAAGTCCACACAAATCCGAAATTTGCCACTGGGTTTTGGTACTACAACCATCCCCCCCTACCAGTCAGAGGGTTCTTCCATCTGGGAAATAACCTCATAACTTCTCTCTTTAATACTTCTTTGACCTTCCTTAGCAAGGGTATGGGGATGTGGCATGGGGATGTAAGTGCAAAGAAAGTCTCTGAGAATACCAGTTTTATTTTGTACTCTCCTGACAGCTTTCCTAGCCCTGTGAAGACGTGCAGCTACATCTCCTATATAGTTTACATTTTGCCATTAATGCATGCCAGTTACTCTTCTAGGTGTAGTCCTTGTGTTGCTGCCAAGCCTAGTAGGGGAGTTGTCAGTCCTTGGATTACATAGATTATGTGTTGAAGAACTTTCCATCCTTTCTCCAATTTCCCAAAGAACTGGCCGCAAACATCCAGTGTAGTGTCACTAGCCCCAGGTGTGATCTTTTTTGGAACTACAGTTACTGCTACCCCAGTTTCAAATTTAAATTTAAGGTATTGACCCTTTAGATTCATACTTGTATACCAAGATGTTAACTGTTCTATTGAGGCTATAGTCTCTAGTAGTGTGGACTTGTTGTCATCTGAAAACATCCCCTCTTGGATTGTTTCCACTGGTTTTGGTGACCAGCGTGCTAGTGCAAAATGTCCCATTTTGTGGCATCTCCTACATTCTGCCTCCTTCACTGGACATTGCTACGTGCGGTGGGTTGGTGTCTTACCTTATTTTCCAAGTTTCCCTTCTTTCAAGGTTCTTTGGTCTCCCACTCTCTAATTGTGCCCTGTTCTTATCTTGTAAATAGTGTTGTCTGACTGCTTTCACGTTTGTGTCTTTTCTCTTTACTGTGTCACTATTGTCTGATGCGGTCTCCCCTGTGCTGTCTGGATGTAAGTCACGTTGCTGATTTCTTGCATTCTAACTTCTGCTATAGCTTTGGCTGGTGTGAGATCTGGGTCTAATTGAAGCTGTGAGGATAAACTGGTGTCTCCGTTACCAGCAACCAATGGTTAATTACCCTCACAGTCAGGGTGCTGAAAAAAAAGACCGCCAAGACATTGTGTCAAAAGAGCGGCCACATGAGCCAGGCAATGTAGGACAAAATGAACAGCACTAAAATATTATAATCTATCCAAACGAATGCACCCTGGGCTGTGGAACAGCCTGTTCCAGGAGTGCCCAGAGGTGGTGGTGCAGGGAATTAGTGCCCAACCATTCATCGCTGAAGATAATTTGATGTACTGCAGCAGTGTTGGGAGTTTCTCCAAGGCAGAGGCCTGGAATGAGCAGGGTGTGCGGCAGATCAAGATTGAGGAACATTCCTAGATTCATGTAGGGTAAGGCCAGAAGGGACCCCATGATCATTTAGTCTGACCTCCTGCTTAGCGGAGGCCAAGGAACCTCACCCAGTAATTCCCCCATCAAGCCCATGCATGGCGGAGCTGAACAGGAGAAACTTGCACGGCACCTGCCCTCACTAAGCCAGCGCTTTTCGTTTTATTTGCCTAACTACTAAATTCTTCCACCTTTAAAAACCAAACAAAAACACACACCAAATTCCTGGCGCCATGCAACACGATCTTGGAACCTAATTAAACTGTAGTGTGTAGGGTTAAGCTTCCAAACGTTCTCCGCCCTTCCCTGAGAAATGCAAGGTCAGATGCTGCTTAATAATCCCTTCATATTGGTAATTTAGTTAATGTTTGTACAGCACTTTGAACATGCAAAGTGCTGTGGTGTGGAAGTGCTAAGTGCTGTAGTATTTAGCGGCACATCCTGTCATAATCCCTCATTGTGTAATAATAATAATTAGTCATCGTCATCTCATTCAGAAAGGGCCCCACCTCCCAACCCCCCCATCAGGCACTATGGGAGCTGCACAAACTCTTTCTAATGCAGCACGTCTTGACAAGAGAGCTTGGCCCAAGCAGCAAAGTTCAGATCTCAACTGTACCCATGTTCAGGGCTGTTCTGGTTCAACCTAGCCCAGGCCCAGTGGTTTCTAATCTTTACCCAGGACTGTAAGCTCTTTGGGGCAGGCACTGTCTGTTTCCTACATGTTTGCAGAGCGCACAGCACAATGGTGCCCTGATCCCCGATTGCAGCAGCTCCTGGAGGCCCCCAACCTAATTAACAACAAATAGAGCAAGGGGCAAAGTTCAGATCCACCTCACCTTTTGGGGGGTATTGGGAGCCAGGGTTCAGCCCCATTGCTATTAAAAGCGATGGACAATTCACAATATAGAAGGGGATAAAATGTTTCTGCAGGCAGAAAAGAAACCTGAAGCAAAGAACTTGAGAAATCAGTGTGTACAAACTGTAACAACTCCGAAACTTTAGACGGAACTTCCAGGCCAGTAATAAGTGCCTGTCGCATTTACTGTTCCAGCCTTGTGTGGAGATTGACACTGGAGCCCTTTTGTGATTATTTATATGATTTTAAATGTAAATAAAAAGACACTTATCCCAGGCTCTAGGTGCCCAAACACATTGTTACCCGTCCAATAAATACAATGAGGCCCCAGCAGCACTAAAATAATCATTTCAACAGGAACTCAGCCAGCCAGACACTGACAATGAGTCCTTTCCACCCCTTCATCATTATGGAAAGCATGCGGTCAGCCCTCTCCAAAACCCCGGCCAAACGGAGGTCTACAGTTAACTACAACTATTTCCCACTCCATCAATTCTTCCGCCGTAACCAGATTGACCTGGACTACAACTGCCTTCTACCCAGCCAGAGCTTCACCAGAACTTCCCAGAGCCTGGAAAGAGAGAAGAGCCAAAGACTTGCAGAAAGTCCACGTGGGACCTTACTATCCCAATCTATCAACCCGAGAGATGTTCAGCAGTACAGTGATGGGTGCCAGCACAAAACCCTGGATTAAATTAGACTGAGAGACAGAATACCCAGGGCTCAACGCCATATATTTTGTCCCTTCCAGGCACCAACACCATGTATTCGACAATTACAGCACAATAGCCATCACCTGTGCAGATTTACGGCAGAAGCTGGTTCATTTCAATGAAATGCACTGATGCTATTTTACATTCCCAGTGCTACTCCAATCAAAGGAAAGAACCAGAATACTGTATTTTATTCAAGGTAATATTTTCTCCTAATCATTTCCTAAGGCATCTGTCCCAACCCACTTCTGCATTCTGAGTCTTGCACACACTTTGGTTACTTCAAAGACAAAGACGTTCTTGGCAGATCACACAACAGTCATGCAGTGGATGTGCGGTAGACTGGCACATAATGTTTGGATGAGGACTTTTTTAAATTGTAGATTTCTTTTTCATTTGACACAACTTCAATTTACCTCACTTTTCGGTTGCAAATATTTTCTGCCCAAACTGCAATCCGTTTTTCACCAGTTCATTGCACCCAGTTTTGGCAAACACATGGCAAATTTTTATTTGTACATAGTAGTTAGCATCTTTTTAGTTTTAGTCACAATGACTAATTAGCTGGCCTGGGGTGCAATCAGTAAAGAATTAAAAGACAGTAGCACAATTAAAGCCAACCAGCCTGGTGTTACCAAAAATAGGTCTTGCCAAACAAACGAGATATTGTTTTATGATGAGATGACGAGTTTTGTTGATAAAGGTAACTGTGTTGATATAATATACATAGACTTCTGTCAGGCACTTGACTGAGTCCCATTCTGACCCGTGTGCTGTTCTGAAAAAAAAATCTAGCACTATACAAAGTCAATGCATAACATATTAAAATGGATGAAAAACTAGTTAACTGATAAAATGTAAAAAGTAATTGTAAATAAGGAATCACCATCTAAATAGGGGTATTCTGAGTGACGACCTGCAGGGATTGTTCTCAATCCAATGCTCTTCCAGATCACTGATAAAGATATTGGAAAAAAAAGAATTGAAAAGTCCCCATCCAAACACAGGATAGCAGAAAAAAGGCATAAAGAGATCCAGTGCTGGGGAGCTGAAGATAGATAAATTCAAACTAGAAATAACACATACATTTTTAACAGTGAGTGTAATTAACCATTACAACAACTTACTTAGGGACATAGACTCTAATGTCGGAAGGGAGCATCACGATCATCTAGTCTGCAGGCCACAGAACCTCGCCCACCCGCACCTGTAATACGCCCATAACCTCTGGCTGAGTTACTGAAGTCCTTGAATCAAAAGGTGGCTCCTCCATTATTTGCAGTCCTTAAATCAAGACTGGAGATCTTTCTAAACGATATGCTAAAGCTCAAACAGAAGTTACAGTCTTAATGCAGAAATTACTGGGCAAGGTTCTTTGGCATGTGCTATACAGGTCGTCAGACTAGATGATGATAATGGTCTCATCTGGCCTTAATCTATGAACCTATGAAATTAAAGCAAGGGCCAAATTTTGCCCACATCTAGACTGGTGTCAATCCAGAGTAACTTCACAAAAGCTAATGGATGCACTCTGGATTTACATGGGTGTAAGTGAGGTAAGAATATGGCTGAGACTTGTAATTTTTCCTTCCCATGAGAGAACGGGCCAGATGCAACAGGGGGCAGTTAATCCCAGTGTGACATAGAAAGAGTTTAGTCCAAAAGGCTGGGTTGGTTTGGAAGTCTGTTAAGCATGAGTGAGAAGTTCCTGGTGTACACACAGAGAAGTTAGATTAAAAAAAAAATTAAAAAAATCTTATTGGAAGATTGCAATGTAGCAAGGCTCTGTCTTAGAATTCAGAACCCTAACACGAGAACTCCCAGAGAGCGAGACAAAGCAGGCTGCTCCCTAAGGCAGAGAGGCACAACTCAATCCACCTTACTGTAGGCTGGTTCTTTGAAGAGCTGACCTTGATCGCATGCTTCCCTACAGAGCCCTCTCGCCTGCAAGCAGGACCAGGAACTCCCTCCCCACTTCTCCCCCTACTCTCTCAAAGTGATAGCTTGCAATTCCAGCACAGTCCTCAATACACCACAATTTGCCCCATAAATTGGAATCCTGCCTTCTTTGTTTACTCGCCAGCAGGTTTCCATTTGAATCAGGCCAATAGCCTGCGGGCAATAGGTATTTTGGCTAAGAACCTTCAGGCAGGTTGACATTTATGAAGAGTTTGGGTAGACAAGTCTGACTTTGTTCCTCTGCACCATGATAACCTGTCAGAGCTCATCTAACACAGAGGGAAGACTTTCTCTGCAGAGCTGCATGGGGCCAGAAGCAGATTCTTTTCTTTATGAAGCTACACAGGGGTCAGGTGAGCATGACACAGAGGGAGAGTGGCAGCAGATTGCTTGAGCACAGAGAACTCCTTCCGCCAGGATTTCCAGTGAGTCCCTTGATGGAAACAAGCAGTCTCCTCAGAACCATCCTCCCGCTCTGTGTCCAATTGGAAAGAAAGGAGGCAGGTTCCTAAACAAAGGAGTTCAGATTTTCTCTTCTAACAGCTGGAGTAAAGATGTGGTCTAGTAGCTAGGGAACAGGCATGGCATTAAGGAAACCTGGGTTTTATTCTGATCTCTTGGGTGATTGCAGGCAAGTCACTTTAATCGCTCTGTGCCTCAGTTTCCCCATATTTAAAAGGGAGATAAAGATACTTCACTTCATTTGTAAAGATCTAGGAATTAACAGAGCAAGGCTGTAGTCACCAAAGACCCAGCCAGAGAGTGCTGAAAATGTCTTCTCTCCAAAATCCCTTCCATTCCAATCACAGAGATGGCAACTCCGTGGGACAAGACACAATAAAACTATATCAACCAATAGCAGGAGCTACAGTAAAACACAGTCAGGGGCCTGATGCTGCCCTCATTCGCAGTGGTGTGAAGTAGCAATAACGTTGCTGGAGTCATGCTACTGGATTTTTCGAAACGCGTGTGGCCTTGGCATGCAGGGGTTGCTTGCCAAGCTCAGGCTCGCACAGAGCATAATGAAAGA
The DNA here is from genome assembly GCF_013100865.1 of Trachemys scripta elegans. Classification (NCBI taxonomy): domain Eukaryota; kingdom Metazoa; phylum Chordata; order Testudines; family Emydidae; genus Trachemys; species Trachemys scripta. The sequence continues at coordinate 17,039,916 of NC_048312.1, forward strand.
ACAACAACAACAACATTTTGCACTAAAACCCTCCTGGCAGCCCAGCTCCAAATCTGCTCTCTGGCGATTCTGTCACGGCATTGGCATTTATCCTTTTAATCTACTTGAGACAATAAAATAAAACTCTGGCCGTGAACTGATTCCCCGTCAGCAACCAGGTGGATCTTAAGCTGAAGAAAGAAAAGCAAAAAAATCCTCTAGTGCCAGGTTGCAAGGTCCAGTCTTCATAGAATTAAAGGTCAACGGGTGATGTTGCTCCTGCCCCAACTTCCTGATCCTTTTCGGCTGGAAAGGCAGTGCCTGGGAGCGGCTGGACAAGGATGTGCCCGATCACAGTGCTAACTCCCAGCATGGCCAGTTCCCCTCGGAAGGCTGCAGGGAAAGGGAAGCGGCTACTATTCCCACAGGCCCTTGTTTGTTTTTAATTGTAAATGAAACCTCCATTGCTATATCCCATGTGCTCTGAAGAGGAGAGAGATGAGCCAAGCAGGGGAAGCAATGAGGACATGGGCCTTGGGTTGCCCAGGTGCTGTGGCTGCTGCGGGTTTGCATAGACTGTACCTACAGCGGTGACCCAGGATCCTCCCCATTGTTCCACGGAAGGAAGCAAACATGGGCGAAGCTTGCTGAAGAAACTGAGCCGAGCCCAAAGCAGAGCTCCTGGAATCCAATCCACAGTGTCTCCATGTGTTTATTGCCTAGTGGGTTGGGGGAGCAGGGTCAGGATTGCCTGGAGGGAGGCGGAGTTGGGCAGCATCTGCTCTATGAGGCATGATCTCCGAGTATCCTAGCAAACTGCAGAACGTCTGCATGTTCTCCCTTCAAAAATTAATACAGTGGTGGGAAGAAAAAGCTGTAGCCTGGGACAGGGAACCAGTGGCAGCACAATCAGGTAGCATCTCCAGAAGAGAGATGAAAAGTCCTCTCTCCTATTTGTCTAGCTTCTAATTTTATAGGGGATGTAGACGCTAATGAAAGCGAGGGGTTAACAGGGCTGGATAAAACCAGGTACAGTGAATGCACGTTCTATGCAACCTTTCCCTACCCCTCTGCTATTTCACCTCAGTTCTGATCTGCAGCTATTTCAGGCCCCTTTCGGATCTGAGCAGTGGTGCTTCTTTATACCAAAGTGTTGTGCACAAATAGGGACAAAGATGAAATCACCAACCTCACTAAGTAGGGTGACCATATATCCCGTTTGGGCCGGGACAGTCCCTTTTTTAAGCCCTCTCCCAGCTGTCCTGACTTTTTTTTTTGCAAAAGGAGGCATTGGTCCCATTTGCGATACCAACCCCCCGCAGGAGGGGAGGCAGGGCTGGGGAAAGGAGGCAGCGTTCCAGTATTGGGGGGGCAGGGCTGCAAAGTTTCAGCGCTGGGCAACAGCCTCCTGAGGGGGCCCCCACAGGGTTCCAGCAACAGGCATCAGCTTCACGCAAAGGGGGAGTGGGGGAGCTGCAGGATTTCAGCCATGGGCAAACAGCCTGACGGGGGGGAGGAGGGGAGTGACCTGCGGCGGGTCCTGTTTTCAATTTGGGAAATATGGTCACCCAGTCACTAAGGAACATTTGCATCCAGTCTCCAGAGGTGAAAGGCTGGGGTGCTAAACCGGCCTTACTAACCCTAGAGAGAAGTCACATGTCTCACATTTTTGGAACAGCATCCTTTGTTCCTTCATGCTCCTTCACAATATGCATGGGTAAATGGGGAAGATGTTAGAAAGACTAGGAATCAAACGTGTGCCTAATCAAATCAGCCACTGCTGAGGGAAATCAGCATGTCTGAAAGCATTATGGCCAACCGCAAATATTCAGAAATAATTTGATGAGATTTACAAATAAATAAATAAATAAATAAATGTAGCATTCTTTTTATTTGCCTTCTGGATTTTGAGCCTTTAAGTTGCACTTGGGTCACATTTTCATGATTTCCTCTGCAACCATGTGGGCTAGAAGCTTAAGAAAGCAAGCTAGCGGAGATTCTCACATAAACACTGGTCTCCAGGAATTGGGACTTTAAATAAAACCGCAAATATCGCAGGACTCGCAGTCAAATCGTGAGAATTAGCAAAGGTGTTAGAATCTGATACATTTCACAGGACTGGCTTTTTTTTTTTTTTTTAAAGGCCGTTTAAAAAACATTAGACTGTTTACAATCGATATGATCCAATCCTTACTGTGTTTCTGTTTTTAACCTTTGGCGATTGCCCTTTAGCTCTGTTCAGCACAGTTAATGCTACTAGGGGTGAGATGCTGCCGCTGAGATTAGGTGAGAAGTGCAGTTCTTTCAGATCCGGTCCAAGCTGAAGAAGCTGATGGCACCAAGTCGCTATGGGCGGCACGCACATTTTCTAGGCTTCACTCTTTTAGAATCTGGATCTGCTTTTTGATTTGAGGCCAAGAGCTGAAAATGTGGTTTGGTGGGCTGTGCCAAACCACAAAACAGTTCCTCAATGTGTGAGTCATCTCAGAGCTGAAGCAAAGTCAAAGAAGAAAGAAAGAAATGGCATAATGCAATATATGGGGTTTTTTTCCTTCTGTGTTCTTGCTTTCTTTAGTAAGGATAGATGAGATGTGCTGCGAACAACCCCCCTCTCTCCAACCCTTTCAGCGCTCTCAAACCAGTCACACCCAGCCTCCTGTTCGGGATTCTGGGTAATGTGGTCCACCGCACATATCCTGCATTATGAAATATTGTAATTGAGCGACCAAGGGAGGACAATCAAAGCATCATGTGCACATATGACTACATTGCAGAAAGGCATTGTGGGCTGGCGATTAGGGGAGCATACGGGAAGTCAGGACTTACGGACTCTGTTCCTGGCTCTTTTACTGACTTGCTCAGTGACTTTGGGCAAGTTATTTACCTTGGTTTCCCCAGTCCCCCCCCCTTTTTTTTAAAGAGATAATATCACCTACCTCTGGGGTGATGTGAAGCTTATTTAATGAATATCTGAAAATCACTTGGAGAGCTTTGGATGAAAGAAGTTCAAAGTATCATTGCTCTAGAAAGGAAAAAATAATTGAATGTCAAATAAACCATAATAAAAGACCATGTCAAGTGGTTCTAGACAAGGCTGGAAGAGAAGACAGGGTTAATGAGCTGAGGGGCACTACCAAAGGAGCATGACTATTTCTCAGAATCATGGCAGAAATCATGCTTCTTTATAGAAGGGGAAACCCTTTGGAAGGCATGGCTGGTTCTAATAAAAAATAAGCCCATTTTAAGGTTCCAATTCACAGAAGCGTCCCTATTCAAGAAGGAGGCTTAAGTGTTTGTCTAAAAAGCTAAGAATGTGCTTAAGCGCTTTCCTGAATCCTAGGCTAAGCTTTCAATATGGTTACATTTTCACTGCAGCGCTGGAGCGAGGGGAGTCTCTGATTTACAGGACTATGGGCTAGAAAAAGACATTTGCAAAGTGAACACGATGCTAAACAGTTATTGGAGGGCTCCATTCATTCAGTGAGAACATTTCCCTTAATCCTCAGTGACTGGTAAGTCTTTCACCATTGTCCTCAAGAACCTGATCACTGACTGCATGTGCATTCTGCCTACCGAAGGCAACGCTGGCGTTGCTGCGAGGGGCGGGGAAGCCTGAAATCCCGTCTTTTCTGACACTGATATATTTTTGGCTCTGCCATAATGGCGGCCAGGTCCCAAGTGCTGCTTTCAAATCAATGCCGCTCACCAGCCAGTCCGAGAAGTCTGCATCCTCGCTTCACAGAGCTGACAGCCTGCAGAGTTCCAGCCAGGGGAAGAAACTCATTTAATATTACACTGCAGGGCTGAGCAGGGAGCTGATGTCCAGTAGGATATGGAGAAAAGAAGAGCCCTACAGAACAAGATCTAGTATCAAAGCACCTTGGAATGGGCAATGAACTCTTCCTTTCCCATTCAAGCTTTGTGCTCAAGAGTGTATGGATGTGCAGCAGCAAATAAATAAACTATTCATTTTTTGTATTGCACTGGTGCCTAAATGAGACTCCTGCCTCACTGTGCCAGGCACTGTACAGATATATAGCAAGACACAGTCCCTGTCCTAAGGGTCTGACAGTCTAATTTGGATTGAGCTCCATTAGAAACATTTTTCTGGAAGCAACTGGAACCACAGAAGAGCATCACTCACTTCCAAAACAACGTTTGTACCGGAGTGCAAGGGAGATGCAGATCAGACTTGCCTTTCTCCCTTTAATCACCTGTTTTAAGCCAGCGGATAATTCCCACTTGGGAGACAAAGGCAGCCAGCCCCATGTAAGGCCTACAGTGAATGGCAGCTGCAGAAAGTCAGGCTGCCTATGACAGTTCCTTGGGAGGCTGTGGGTTAAAAAGGGCCCTGAGGCACCATTTGGGCAGCACAGTTTTCACTAGCTCTACAAATATGCACTATTCTTTGCATTGTCGAATCCATTTCTCACAATAAATTTGCTTTGACATGACTATCAGTTATACCAGGGGTTCTCAAACTGGGAGTTGGGACCTCTCAGGGGGTCACGAGGTTATTACATGGGGGGTCGCGAACTGTCAGCCTCCACCCCAAACCCACTTTGCCTCCAGCATTTATAATGGTGTTAAATATATAAAAATATATATAAAAATGTGTTATAACTCATAAGAGGGGGTCACACTCAGAGGCGTGCCATGTGAAAGGGATCACTAGTACAGTGACCCAGTGAATTATACCTCAAATAATTCAGGCTGTCCTTTGTCGGTTAACTACTCATCTTCACATGACCTAGCTCCAGAGCAGGGGGTGATCAAACAATGATTCAAGCTGTGCGGGGGCGGGTTGAACCTTTAAATTGTCATCCCCTCCACAGCAGGCACCAGTCGTCTCTGGCAGAAGTTCCTAGCCCCCTAGTGCCCCCCCCCTCGCCACAGGGCAGAAGGTTTCCCCCCCCCCGGTCTGGTAGGCAAAGAATGGGGGTGGGGGGGACTCCGGGAGCCATGCTTTAACTTTGTGAGACACTGTTTGGCCACCCCTGCTCTATACCATCGGTCTGTGTGAGGGAGACTGCTCTACTCACCGCTCAGTGGTGCCTCCTGGTGGCTCATCTGAGGAACGAGCTCTGTCACTTGGTGGGACGCCCCTTCCTAGGGTTACTCAGTCCCTCATTCCAGTCACTCCTCCGTGGCCTCTCATGCTCCTGGAGCTGCAGCACTCTCCTCTTCAGAGCTTAGCCCTCCCCCCTTCTGGGGTATCGCAAGTCCTTTGAGGCAAACTGTCCCAGGCGGCCCCCTCCCCACTATTTGGTCTGTGCCAATCCCCCACTGGCTGGTAAGGGAATCCAGGCCTGCCCTCAACACCAGGTTTCAGTCCAGGGACCCTCAACCCAGCAGCTCTGGGCTTTTACACTCCCAGCCCTTACTGCTCCTTCCCTGGCTTGCGTCCTACTCTGTGGGTACGTCTATACCCAGCCGCTAGTTCGGCGGCTGGCAATCGAACTTCTGGGATCGACTTATCGCGTCTTGTCTGGACGCGATAAGTCGAACCCGGAAGTGCTCGCCGTTGACTGCGGTACTCCAGCTCGGCGAGAGGAGTACGCGGAGTCGACGGGGGAGCCTGCCTGCCGCGTGTGGACCGAGGTAAGATCGAACTAAGGTACTTCGAACTTCAGCTACGTTATTCACGTAGCTGAAGTTGCGTACCTTAGTTCGATTTGGGGGGTTAGTGTAGACCAAGCCTGTGTCTTTGCGGCTTCCTGCTCTTCCCCCTGCATCAGCAAGTGCAGGTTTCCCCCACGCTGCCAACTTCTTCTCTTTACAGAGCCTGCCCCGATCCTCCCCCCAGCTGGACTTCACCTGCAATTAGGCCCTAACATGCCCTAGGTTTCCTCCAGGTGCAGTCTCAGGTTAATTGGCCTAATTTACCCCTTCAGGTCTAGGTGGACACTCCACCACAGTCTATAACAAAACAATCAATTGTCTCCTCTGGCATCTGGTTTCTTCTAAAGAAAAATGGGACATACGTGCATGGATCACAACATTCTTATAATTTTTGAATCGTTTTGCCTAGCAGTTTGCAGTTTCCCGCCTCATGCTCCCAGTGGAATGTATTGTAGATTTCTAGTGCCTCTGGGCCTGCCATAGGTAGCAGTGTGGAGGATTTCACCTTCTCTGGTTTCTCTACAATGCCACCTGCTTTCCGAAAAAAATTAGGAATGCTGCAACTAGCCCTCCTAGTTTTACACCAGGCTCCCTTCCAGGTGGCTTCATTTACTCCATGTTTGCCAAAAATCCAGTTGTCTCCTGACACCATATAATAAAGGCGAGACACACACAGGAGTGCTGGCAAGAGACAGCTCTTTATTTTCTGGCCTCAAAAGGTTCTACCTGTGTCACATGGCGGGGTCGCTAGCCATCAATTCCAATGGCTACAATTACATGTTTGATCCTAACTCTATCTGGTTAATGTATTGTTGGGATTTAAGCTGTCAAGCGAAGAGTCCTCTTGATATTTTCTTTGCTCTCCCGCAGTGTCTGCTTTGTATAATGACGGAGGATCACACCAGTCTATCTGCATGTCAGGCAACTATTCCACTAAGTACTAACTGTATTGTTCTAAATCTCTCACGTTTCTTCAGTAAAATTCAATTTACTTTTTGTTACAAGAATCGCTTGCCTGATTGTTCAGGACTCAACACTCTCTCTCTCTCTTGCTCTTCCCATCTTTTCAAAAGGAAAAGCTCACAGATCTTCCAGCTTTAACCAGCTAATGCGGAGGGAGCTTGTTGTTTTTAGGTTGCATATTTGTGTAAGAGAACTTTGGCATGGCAATGTATTACAGGGGGGGGCTGGGGGAGAGAGAGCACTCAGAATTGAAGGGTGCAGAGAGACAGTCTCTCTGGTCTTGATTTTGTATGCACCTTAGCAAAGTAAAGCTATGCAAAGGCACAGTTCTGTATATGAGGAATGCATATACTATCTATCTATATCTAGAGATATTACACACACACAGGTGCGCCAATATACCACCAACCTTAAACTGTGGCTCTCCTCTGAAAAGTAACTTTGTAAAGCTGCCATCTTCTTACTCAACAGATCTGCTGCCTTGGGCTTTCTCATTTAAATAGCCTGCATTCTGTTGCACGATGTTCTTTGGGATGCCTCTGACTGGGAATGCTCCAGCCTCCAGGCCATGAGAAATTTAGATGCAAAGGTTCTCAAGGCACAGCAGAGAGACTGTTGGGACCCTATGATACAGGATCTTCAAAGGGAGAGGAAAGGCAGCAGAGAGAGAGAGGGATTCAAGGGCCAGTCTCTCAGCCCCAGTTTAGAAGTAGTAGAAGCATGTCTGGGGTTGCCTAGGGAACTTGGATGCCTGATCTCCATTATTTTTAATAGGAATTTGGCATCCAAATTAATAGGAATTTTCAAAATCGTAGGTGGTTTTAAAAATCTCAGCCAGGGGGCTTAAGTGACTCGATCAAGGTCAGATAGGAAGCCTGTGGCAGAGCCAGGACTAGAATCCACATCTTCAAGCACCCCAGCCCGGGATTTGGCCACAATACCATTCTGGGCCTACATACACAAGTGCATCAGTGAGAGACTGCAGTAGTCATAACTCTGATTTTCCCACTGGGATGGTGTTATAAAATGTAATGTTTGTTTAAATCAATTTCAGTACATGTCCTCGTTCTGATGGACAGGTGCAGAACCCAGGGTTGGGGGCACATGCTCAGGAAAGGACAGGAGAGAGTTAATTAGAGGTTTCTGTGCCTTTCAGATGAGATGTGAGATTTACTAATAGAAGGAGATGTGTGGTAATGAGATCCCAAGTGGACTGCAGCAAGATCGAAAGCATTTGATGAAGCTTGACAGGCTTCATGTTTCTCAGTGAGATGTACACGGACTGGGTGCTGAGCGGTGTGTATGTTCGGGCGGGTCTGTGAACCTTAGAGCCAAACACAGCCACGAACAGAGTAAGCAGACCTACCGCCCTTCCCCCGGGTCACAGGATCCACACCTGTGGGGAAAGGAGAAGTCATTCAAAACCAAAGCGCGAATGGCTCATTCCTGGAGTAGTGTGAGGAGGTACCAAACTCCACTGCTGCTGTATGGAATTAGTGAGAGAATCCAAACACCAGTAGGGCTGGGACCACAGCAGCGTGGCCATGGCTAGGACTCCTGCCGCCCCACTGGGGCTGCTTCCTCTGTATGTTTCCAGATCCTCTTGAACAGGAAGATTTTCCATACCACTGGCTTCTCCATCCCCACTCCTGTAGTAGGCGCATGAAGCAGATAGCTCTTCCGGGATCAGGAGAGAGGGGCAGTGCTAAGACGGATGACAGGTGTGTTCAATTTGGGGCCTGTCACCCTTAGCAGTGTCTCTCGAGAGCCAAAAGCCCCAGCCTTCATGTGAACACCCTCTGGTGGGAGCTCTTGTGGAGAAGTAAATGGATGCTCCCTGCCTATCCCAGGCTGAGCTTGTGCACTGAACATCTTTGGTGTAGCTAACGTCTCTCTCCCTTATGTAAACAAAAACCTTATCGGGCTTCTTCATCCAAGCACGCCTGCCCTTGGCTAGGGGGCTGTTGGGACACAGCGGTGGTTTGCTTTAAACCTGCCCTTGCCGTCAGTGGTCCGTCAGACGAGCCAGCTGGGAGGCTCCGACAGTACCATTCCCACAGGGCCCGGTGGGTCACTAGGCAAGGTGATTGGCTGGAAGGGCACAGAAGTCAAAACCCCACAAAGAAACGTGATTGCCATTAACAGCAGACTAGCAAGCTGTGCTCAGGCATTACGCGTGAAAGCTGCAGCATGCTGCTACGGGTTTAACTGGCCTAATGCCAAGTCTGCATGCTCTCTGCAGGCTGGGCTTTCCTGACTCAAAGGGTGGCAGCTGTTCAGCATCAAGGGTACCTTGTGCCTGCTCCTCCAGAAGCTCCCTCAGAAGTCAAAAATGTAGTTGTCAAGGTCTCATTGAGGTAAGAGATAGAACCACGATTCCTTCTGAGTCTCCGGAAGGCTGCCTCCATCCTCAGAAGGCCTGTGTATCTCAAACACCAACACCTCCTCCCTTGCCAGCTAGCCTCTAGCTCCCGCCAGTCCGCGCGGCTGTTTTTATTCTGCTAAGACCGTAGTGTGTAGAATGGTATCGATTCCTGCCCGGCTGATGGTCAACTTTTATCCACTGCTGGGATGTTCCTATTGTAGGCCTGATGCTGTTCCCGTTGGAGTCAGTGGCAAAACTCCCATTGACTTCAATGGCCTAGGAAGGAACATCAGCAGCTCCACAGTGGTGTCCTCTCCTCAGAACAAAACAAGGGCATCCCAGATACACCCCGGGGGGCACTCCGTTCCGTGCTAAGGAAAAGGTGAAGGATTCGTAACAAGCTGTGGTTCTCCCTCTCTCACAGGAAATGAAACGATTACACTCAGAGGGACCCTGCATGGCACACATGTGGTTGTGACAAGTGTACCGCAAGGAGACAAGCAAGGAAGCTCGCGTCTGTGGAAACTGGAGGAGGGGAGAGCAAGCCGCACCTCTCAGAAATGCCAGTGCAGCTGATTGTGATTCGTGAATCTATCTTTTGTAATGGGGCCCATTGCTGTAGTATCTGAATGGACGCACCATGGGGCAAGCAAGGGAATCATTGCCAAGATGCCTTGTTTAAAGAGTGAGGGCCTGATCTCTCTTACACTGGTTTTATACTGGTGTAGCTGGCATAGCCTGCAAGGGACTTACTCCTGATTTACACTGCTGCAAATGACAGCAAAGTCAGATTCCAAGGCTTCCTTTGGAGCAACATCCACTGCAAGAACAGGTCCGGCTGACACAAGTTTTACAAAGTGGCCCAGGTAGGGGCTGAACCATAGAAGATAATGGGGGGGCAAAATGCAGGCTGACGCGCTGGCATAATCTTGCACAACATTAAGACTGCTTGAGCCGCGAGGCTTCCTGCACTATGGCTTTTCAGCGTCTCTAATCATAATCTCACACATTGAGCGCTCTGTTGCAGGGACACCTCTTGCTGCCCTGCGTTTGTTACACAGCGTTCAAGAGAACTGTTCTTGTTCTTTGGTCGATGTTTAATGGCAGACCCAAGGGTGGGCCCAGTGCTTTCCAAACATTTGCAGAGACCTTCTGGAAAATGGGCCTCAATCAGAAACCTTAGGAAATCTACCCAAGAGATTGTAACAGATAAATAAGGAATTGTTGGCCATGGCTGGTACTCACCAGCACCTGAAAAGCTATTGCTGGTGCATCAGGACAGCACAGGGGGCACTTGTGGGGGCTATAGACACACCAAAATTTGTCTTAGCCCCCAGTAGCCAACCCTCCCAACACAAAGGTCAAACGTTATGCAGAAGTAAGGGTGGCATGGTATGGCATTGCCACCCTTACTTCTCCACTGCTGCTGGCAACAGCACTGCCTGAAGCTGGGTGGTGGAAGAGCAGCAGCTGCTGGCTAGGCACCCGGCTCTGAAGGCAGGGTCACTGCCAGCAGCAGCGCAGAAGTAAGCCTGGGCGTGGGGCCAGGGAACACAAAAGCAGGCCCTGGCCCATGTCCCCACCACCAGGGCATGCTGCCAAGGGCAGGTGCGAGGTCTGGGCCTCCCCATAGAATTCCAGACTGACCCGCTCCGGTCCGGACTTCTGGGCCCCGCCCCCACGTTCGCGGATTCCTGAAGGCTCTGTGAGCCCCCGAACTGGGTCCCCAAGCCCGAGCAGCTCTTACCAGCTGTGAGCAGTCAAAAAGTGGCAGGGAGCCGAGGAGCAGCCGCAGCCCCAGGGCCCTGGGCACCACCACCACCAGCAACATGAGGAGGAGACACTGAAGTGATGCGGCTGCCCGCACCATGGCACCAGCCAGTGCAGCAGCTGCTCCACACTACCCAGGCATAGTGCAGCTCTGCCCCTCCCACCCAATTTTCTTTCTGGCCCACCTCAGCCCCTCCCACCTGGAGAGATAGCTCCGCCCCTGCGGGCATAGACACATTTCCTTTATTGTTGGGGAGATGTGGAGTTTGTGGAACCAGATGTAACATGAAGGATCAAATGACAAACCGGGCGAGGTGCGCGTGTTTGTTTTTGGTTTGGTTTGCATTTTGTTCCTAGAAGAGTACAGTCCTTGGTAGCATCTTTGGAGTAAATGCAGACACTGGGTTGGGGCAGGGAAGGGGAGTTTGGAGACCTGTCCCCAGCCGACACGTTTGTTGCTGTTTGTTGAGTAAAATGAAGAACAAGGAGACGAGAAGAATCCAAGCTGGGAGACCATTGGGTCGCTGCAGATGTTCTTCTGGGAGATGAGAACAATAAGGCCCAAAAACCATGATGCTGGGTGGAGGGAGAGAGAGAGAGAACAACCTCTTACCCAGAAGTCCCTCATGTCAGCTCCCATCCCAAATTTAAGTGTATGTGTAACTTAAAGCACATGGGCCTGATCCAAAGCCCACTGGAGTCACGGGAAATCTTTCCGTGGACTTCAATGGGTTTTCGATCAGGCCCTCGTGTAGTCCAACTACTCTCTTGGTTAAATGTACACACACGTGTAAGCAGTTTTCTGGGTTAGGCCTTTATTAAATCTCCCATCCAGCACTCTCTTGTCCTCTAGGAACGTGGGGACCAAGAGCTTTATGGTTTGAACTTAACCCCACACTTGTTTAAAGAACTTCCCCTGAGGACCATTTCAGGGGCCCATCAGTTATTCTGGTTGTTATGTATTACGTCGGCAATGCCCTAAATGTGCATGAATTCAATCTGCTCAAGTTGCTTACACAGCCCCTGCCATGCTCAATCACCTTAAAAATATCTTCTGTTTGCAAACTTGAACTTTTTCAGTATTTTCTCTCATGTCAGTTCTTGATGCTTAAGAGTAAGAACGCAACTCGAAGCTTTTGTCTTAGTAGTGAGCGCACTCCTTGAGCCTGGTGCACAATCCAGCATGTGAACTCATCATCACTATAGTACCGTGCTCGTGACTTCACAGCACTATTCTGTCACCTTGGTTGCTTGCCCTAACATGGCAGGACAATTTGCCAAGCAAGGCCCTAGTCAATGGGTGCAGAAGTGGCAGAATCGGGCCCTGAATCAGTGCCACTTCCAGAGCAGTACAAGCAACCTGCATTTGGCAGGGAGGGGTTGCTTATAAATTCCACTAACAATGGGCAATCCCAAACCTTTATGGAATTTATGGCATGAATAGGAAAAATACAGTCGGAGTTCTATATTAGTCACACACATATATTTACGTATGTGCACACTCGACATGTTATACATACATGACACAGATGGGGAACACGGTGTGTGTTTGTCTATGCATCTGTCTAGAGCAGTAAAAACAATTTTGTAATGCTCCGAAGGAAGGTCTAACTTTAGCTAACGCCCAATCCGTTTTAATACATTGTAAACCAATTGGTAAAACCTTTTGTCTAAGATGTGAACAACCAGATCACGTGACTTCACATGTTGCAAAATAAATATATATATTTATTCCTTCGCTGGGAGATGAGACCGGCTCCTTTTTGGCCCCCTCCACTCAGAGCTAACTCCAGCATGGAAAGGGTTACTCTTCTTGCATAGACCTGTGTACTGTGAGCCACAACGGCCAAAGTATTTCACGCATTCGAAAACATAGACGTAAGAGCTCTCACTGCACTGATCCTGCCCAGGATTTGTGGACTTTCAGGGCAACTGTTTGTGCTGAGCACTTGGACTTGAATCCACAATCCATGCCTGGATAAGCTCAGGGGAAGGAGAGAAACAATGGAGCCAGCATGCAGAATCAAGAGTTTGTCAAATCATTGTTCTCCTTGCCAGCCCCGTGACTGTTTAAATCCACCCATTCATCTCCTCGCCCACCACAACCTGACACATCCAGATTTATTCCAGCCAGCCAGAGTTTGGGTTTTTTTTTTAGATGAATCATCACCCGTCTCAGAACCAATTTCTCAGAGGGTACATTTTAAACCTGTTGCTGATGCAATGCTTTCAACCACAACAAACAAAAAAGCCCCACATTGGGTTGCCAAGCAGCGACAGAAAACAAAACGACAGGGCCCGTGTCGAGTTCTGAGGCGTGGCTCAGCTGTGCCTGGGCTGGCATTTCACACTAGCTTTGTGCCTTTCCGTGCCAGGAGCCCTACGGCAGAAGGGCGTGAGGTCTCTTCTCTAACCACTGCAGGCAGGGGCGGGGTGATTTTGACTGAAGCTCTTCTTGTCGGCTGAGGTTTGGGGGGTATGTTCTGAAATATGTCTGCACAATCACCTGAAGGATGATTATGGTGTGGCACAAAGGGACCAAGTGGTGGGGGCAAGGGGCACGAGCGGGAGCGAGGTATAACTGGGGGCCCAGGGTGGAGACATGGGCCTAGGCAGGGACCCCTGGAACAGCACAGGGATCCCCCAGGAAGAGGCTGTCCTGGTATAACCCCAGGGTCCCCAGGATGGAGTCAGGGAGGTGTCACATCTCTGTGGCCCTCTTGTGCCACCCAAGTGGCCACACAATTTAAACCAGGGGAGGAGCAACCTGCAATGGCAATATTGTGGGGCTGCTATGTTTCAGCACCCGCATGTCATTCCCTGTAAAATGTGCACATGTATGGGGGGGGGCAAGAGAGGGACCAGGAGGGGCTGGAGTGGCCACCACGGTGCCCAGCTAGAAGCCTGCCCTCCCCTGCCAAGTTTCAGTAGTTCCTTTGCAAGTCGCTCCCCATGCAGATCACCTCCACCACTCCATTCAACGCAAACTAACTCCACACCTTGGGGTCCAGCCCTACCCCAGGGAAGGTTCCACCTGTTATTACAATTATCATCATAATAATCCATTGCATTTATATGGGATCTCATAGCTTTAAGGATCCCAAAACACTTCACATACTGGAGAAGGATCACTTTCTCTACCACCTAACTGCAGCCACTTCTGAGGTGAAATGCACCAGGCCTTTCTATCCCTACATCTAAGTGCCAGCAGCCTTAGCGGCTAGACACTGATTCTAGCACTGGTTGTTACATTTCCCATTCTGGATCAGGGGAGACAAAGGAAAACTTGAATTTAGGCAGACGTGGGGCGATGCTCCCTTCGGCAACACACGGGGCAGTGAATACACAATAAGCACACTGAAAAGGGCCACGTGGGTCTGGCAAGAGAACAGCTATGTGACATGCTAACCCCCTCAGCACAGAGGCTCCAGCAGGCTGAGCTAGAAATGATCTGCCTTTGGAGCTGGGTGTGAATTCAGGGCACAGACAGCTGGACAGAGCACTGCCACGCATAGCTGCGTACTCCCCATGGAGAACACTGTATGCAAAATACATTAACTTCTGCTCTGGGGCCTGCACTTCTGGCAGTCAATGGTGGCTTGGCTTGTAAGCCAGGCCGCCAATGCTGAAGCAGGACTCGGAGGTAGCCAGAGCAGTAGTCACTCCATAAGCTAGGCCAAGATCCATGGGGTGTGCCCCAGAGTTTCCTGTGTTTATGGACATCCTAAGCACCTTCAGTACAGCGGCAAACCCTTCCCTTGGGGAGAAATGGTGGGATGTTTTCCATAGTTCCATAGATGACTACCCCATCCACCCAGAAGGGGGCGATATGGTGCCTAGTTGAATCCTAGAGACAGCTTTTGTTCGCTAAGGCCATAACATATTGTTCCTTATAAAACACCTGTTCTCTATCCCTTCTAAAGTAGCAGAACAGACGCTTTATTTATGGCATGCCTTATGAGTTGGAGTTGCACCAAACTTATATATGGTTTTCTGCAAATTACAGCATGAATGTTCAACCTGACTTCTGAGTCATTCTTTAGCAATACAGCTGTATACTTATTGAAAGCACTAAAAATGAAATGCGGTAACCCTGTAAATTCAGGCTCCAAAACATGCTTTCAATTTAGATTTAATAACATATGTATTGCATATTAATCAAATACAAATCGATTGTTAAAAACATATTTTCAGGTTTAGCAGGTAAGTCACAGATACGTGCTGACGTATTACAGAGTCAGAAATTATGCCTTTAATCATCTAAATCTTATAATCTAAATCTGGTTTCGATAATTTGCTGGAATGCATTTAATTTTGGCATTATTAAATCTAAATAAAAGGCATGTTTGGGCTTCTTAATTTAAAGAGTTGCCTAAAATTCCGAGGCTGAAGCAGAAATCCCTCTGCCCAGCGAAGGCGGTTGGAGTTGAGGCACAAATGCTGGGCGGTCAGAGAGGCACAAAACAGCCGGCGACAAGACCATGTGTGGAAAAGCGTTTGCATTATTGGCATGAAGCGGATCATGTAAGAAATAAGTGGCTGAGGTCAGTCACTCAAATGCTGCAGTGGGGTCAGAGTAAAGTGAGCCCCAACCCACCCTGTAATGCGACTCTCTTTGATGCCCGTTTCACTTAAGATTTTTTTTCTTAATGGTAAAACACGTGCTGTTTTCTAAGTGATGTCTGACAGGCCTCCACAATTGTGTTGACCACTTGACTTGTTTAATTTCAACCAGCATTCCCATTCCCTCCCCCTTCTTTCTTTGGCCAAGTACAGTGTGACACTCATATGCCCTTTCCAAAATATCAGAGTGCTATTGGCACACGTGAAGTGGACACCTCTGTCTCCCCTACAGAGCAGCCAGGCTGATTTTTTCCATTGACATTTAGGCCTTATCCTTAAAATAATACTGGAATGAAATAGCCAGTTTGTACATGTACCACGGCCTTCTGCTAGACAGAATCACAACTGTGTGTGGAATCCACTGTATGTCCTAAACCCCATAATTCTAACAGACCCCACAGATTCTCCTTTAGCTCAAGGGGTTAGTCTTTTGCTTGAGTAGCAGGAGAATGAGTATTTTATTGCCGGCGTTACTGCAAAATTCCCAGTGGCTGGGCCACGTAGTAGAAAGTAGGCCACTGATTTTATAGAACACCTTTTATCAGAGGATCTTGAAGAACTTTACAAAGAATTGAGCATCATTGGAGGCGTAGGCAGAACATTTTACAGAGGCGTAAAGTGAGAACAGAGGAGCCAGGAGTAGCACTGGAGGGGAAATGGTCTCCCAACCCATGAAAATCTGAGATTTATAAAAGCGTTCCCCTATCGTGACAGATCAGAGACCTTTCAAAAATTTTCACAAAAAATGAGAGGGAGACTCCTCCCCAAAATTGCCCAGTGGTTAGGGCACTCATCGGGGATGTCAGAGACCCAGTTTCCACATCCCTGGTCTCCTAGGGGGATATCTGACCACCAGGCTCTTTGCCATCCTCTCTCTCTCTCTCTAACAAAAATAAAAAACCTTCCCCATTAAACTTTCACTGAAACTGAGATGTTCCCACAGAAAGTTTCAGTTCTGACAAAAGAACAATATGGCAAAAAATTCCCAACCAGCTCTCCCCAGGAATGCAAGCTCCCAGGCTCTTACTCTCATCACTACAACAGTCCCTCACTGCCATGTATTTGAAAAACTCGTTCAGTACATAGAAACATTGCCCAAGAGAGAGATTCTCAAAGAAGAGCTCAAACTAAGGGGGCAGGGTTCATATTCTGGGCCAGATTCTCCAGTCCATGCAGTGCGAAGTGACTGTAAACCATCCAGAGGAAGTGGGCGGGAAATTCCCCCTGCACAGGAGAACTCTCTGCCGTGGGAAGCTGACACATGCAGCTCAGCTGCCTCCTGCACCCGCTGCCCTGCCCCCAGCTCCAGGAAAATTGCATATGCCACATAAGAGCCCTGGGTAAGATCGCCTTGAAAAAGTGGCTCTGTATATTTTAGGCATTGAAGGTAAATCGATTATTATTTTTGCCAGGAACATTTAAAGAGAGTTTTACAAGATCCTGTCTTACGATATTAAATATATTCTCTAAGTTATCAATGAAAGTCTTTCCACTGGATCAGTTACAGCAGATGCAAAATAACAACAATAATATCTTGCTATACAGCACTTTCCAGCCTTAGATCTCAAAGCGCTTAACAAAGGAGGTCAGAATCCATATCCCCTTTTACAGATGGGGGAAATGCAAAAGATAATGAGATGCTGGGTTGCACTTTGGAAATAAGAACATAAGAACGGCCATGCTGGGTTAGACCAATGGTAAAATTAGCCCAGTATCCTATCTCCCAATAGTGGCCAATGGCAGATGCTTCAAAGGAAATAAACAGAATAAGGCAATTATCAAGTCATCCATCCCTTGTCATTCAGTGCCAGGTTCTGGCAGTCAGAGGCTTAGGGACACCCAGAGCATGGGGTTGCATCCCTGACCATGTTGGCTAGTAGCCATTGATGGACCTATCCTCCATGAATTTATCTAGTTCTTTTTTGAACCCTGTTATAGTCTTCACGCTGATAAAGAGTTTCACGGGTTGACTGTGTGTTGTGTGAAGAAATACTTCCTTTTGTTTGTTTTAAACCTGCTGCCTATTAATTTCATTTGGTGACCCCTAGTTCTTGTGTTGTAGAAGGAATAAATAACACTTCCTTATTTACTTTCTCCACACCAATCATGATTTTATAGATCTCTATCATATCCCCCCGTCATCTCTTTTCCAAGCTGAAAAGTCCCAGTCTTATTAATTTCATATGGAAGTTGTTCCATACCCTTAATCGTTTTTGTTTCCCTTTTCTATACCTTTTCCATTTCTAATAGATCTTTTTTGAGAGGAGGTAACCATAACTGCACGCAGTAATCAAGGTGTGGGCGTACCCTGGATTTATGTAGTGGCATTATGATATTTACTGCCTTATTATCTATACCATTCCTATTGGTTCCTAACATTCTATTAGCTTTTTTGACTGCTCCTGCACACTAAGCAGATATTTTCAGAGAACTATCCACAATGACCCCAAGATCTCTTTCTTGAGTAGTAACAGCTAATTTAGATCTCATCATTTTGTATGGTAGTTGTGAATATGTTTTCCATTACATTAAATGTATCAACATTGAATTTCATCTGCCGTTTTGTTGCCCAGTCACCCAATTTTGTGAGATCCCTCTGTAACTCTTTGCAGTCAGCTTTGGACTTAACTATCTTGAATAATTTTCTATCATCTGCAAACTTTGCCACCTCACTGTTTACCCTTTTTTCCAGATCATTTATGAATATGTTGAACAGCACCAGTACCAGTAAAGATCCCTGGGGGAGATTGCTATTTACCTCTCTCCATTCTGAAAACTAACCATTTATTCCTACCCTTTGTTTCTTGTCTTTTAACCAGTTACTGATCCATGAGAGGGCATACCCACTTAACCCATGACTGCTTACTTTGCTTAAGAGCCTTTGGTGTGGGACCTTGTCAAAGGCTTTCTGAAAGTCCAAGTACACTATAACCACTGGATCAGTCTTGTCCACATATTTGTTGACCCCCCTCAAAGAATTCTAATAGATTGGTGAAGCATGATTTCCCTTTACAAAAGCCATGTTGACTCTTCCCCAACAAATCTTGTTCATCTGTATGTTGGATAATTCTGTTCTTTACTATAGTTTCAACCAACATACCTGGTACTGAAGTTAGATTTTTCGCCCTGTAATTCCTAGGATTCCCTCTGAAGCCTTTTTTAAAAATTGGGTCTGAGTGCACTGTTTGGATCCAGATCTGAATCATAACTCTCCCAAAGTTCAGTGGGAGGGATTGCTGGATCTAAGGTTCTGATACAAGCGCCTCTGTCATTTTAACCCACCACTTCAAGGTTCTCCCCTTCTCCAGGCCAGGATACTATTGTGGAGAGAAGATGCCCTTTCTCTGGCAGCATCTCTTTTTAACATGCTCTGCTGGCATCTGGGCCACAGGTACTGGAGCTTGCAAAGGAGGAGGGTCAAAGCATGGCTGTTCACGCAGCAAAACTAAACAAGTAACAATATGCACACAGAGTATCAGGTGGCGTCCTGCTCCCAACTGAAGACTCAAAGTTGTCATCTTCTACAAACAGTCTTTCCTGGGGCTGGGTGGGGAGCGGAAAATATCCACAGTCCTGCACAACCTCCAGTGGAAATTCGCCAGCCTTCTGCCTCACTGTAACTGAGAGGGGGGAAAGTACCACCTATAAATTCACACCATCAGTCACATGGGAGGGGAAAGAAAAAAAGTGTCGTCAGCTCCTCGATTTACGAGCCCTCCTGAGCTGCAGTGCAGAAAAAACAAAACCACACACACACGTGGTGGAGGGAAATGTGATCCCATTTGCAGCTTTCTTCCTTTATCACGTTCACTGTCCAGCGAGGAGCCAGCTGCCTGAGGGGAGGGCTAGGAACAGTGAAGACACCGTCTCCTGGCTAGCACTAATACTTACTTGGCATCTTTCTTTTTGAGGATCTCTCAGCATTTTAGAAACCTTTCCAGGTCAGATTCCAATTAAACCGGCAGCAATCCAGAGTCACCCCAACCCAGCCAATGGAGTTACTCTGATTTTACAAAAACAACAAGGAAATCTGTTAGTCTTTAAGGTACCACCAGACTCCTTGTTGTTTTTGTAGATACAGACTAACACGGCTACCCCCTGATATCTGATTTTACATGCTTTAAATGGAGATCAGAATGTGTCCCCCAAGTGACTAAGCTTCCCCACACCCATTGTGAGATGCCAGAGGCTGACCACCTGACACTCCCTCCTTCCCCAGCACGCTTTCCTCCTTAGACCACACTTCTTCTGGGAGGGCCATGGGCCAAGATGTTCAAAAGGGCCCTGTAAATCAGATCTCTTGAAGGCTTCTCAAGTTGGTCCCCCACTAACTGAGGCACCCCGAATTACTGGGCACTTTTTAAAACTCTGTACATGGCGTTGAGTCCCTCCTGCCCCCAGAGCTGGGGAGATAGGTGAACACCTTTGAAACAATTTCAATCATTCAAGGGACGGTGACCAGTGATAATAAGCTCTTGTCAATCAAGCTGCTTTTGATCACACTCCCATCTGCTTCCTTACATTAATCTGATGTTTACTGAGATTGTAAAATATTAACACCTCTTCCTGCCTGTCTGTAAAACACCTGACACTGTGCTGGTATTTGTATTTGGTAGCGTATTTGACAATTAGGGAAGCCGAGGCATAGAGATTAAATGACTTGCCCAACATTACACAACAAGACACCGGGGAGTGAGGAATGAAACGTAGGTCTCCGGACACCCAGTCCTGTGTTCTAACCACAAGATCACACTGCCTCTCCGGGTTGGGCAGAACAGATTGGCCCTTTTCTAGAACCAAATCCAAAAGGAAACTTTTAGCAAGCTTGAAATCTACTTAAGGACTGGCACAGTCCCCCATCATAGTATCTGAGGCCTCACAAGCATTAGTTAACACAACACCCCTGTGAACTAGGAACACATTAACCCCATTTCATGGGAAAGAAATTGAGACTTGCCCAATGTTATAGAGAAAGTCTAGAGCAAAGCCAGAAACAGAATCCAGATCTCCTGACTCCCAGCCCAGAGCCTTAACCACAAGACTATTCTTCAGCCTGGTCTACACTACGAGTTTAGGTCGACTTTAGCAGCATTAAATCGAATTAAGCCTGGACACGTTCACACGACGAAGCCCTTTCTTTCAACTTAAGGGTC